>NC_050528.1:33017032-33049574 GCF_002922805.2 Oryzias melastigma
AAAAAAAAAAACTATAAGGGAGTTTTTAAAAAAATGCAGTAACTGACATTTATCATTCCAGCTACTATATAATGTGTATGAATTGAAAAGAAAAAAAAATTCTCTACATTTAAAAGGAAAAAAAAACTTCTGAAGGCTGAAAGGCCATGAACCACATGTTATCGGGTGCCTTCATTTGGGAAAAAATAAAAGAACATAAAACATTAAATAAAAAATCGATCTCTTCTGTGAAGAGTTTGGTACTGAACAAGGCTACTTGTAGTTTTTCTTCCTGTTCCACCATCCCTGTACCTGGTTCCAGCCAGAAACCTTTCGTTTGTAGTCCCCCTTTCACCACACACTCAAAAAACATCTCCAGAAATGTCACCTAATGAAATAAAACCCCCACAGGGCAGAAAGTGTTTGGACAAGCATGTGTCATTTGTTTGTGTCCTTGTGGATCAGTGAATGATGAGCTGCTGCTGCTTTTGGATGAAACAAGCCTCCATCAGGAAATGATCTCAACAACTTCATGTCTTATAAAATTCAAATGAAATAATTGATGACATTTATTTTTGCAATAGGCTCATTCTTATCCCTTCACATAGAACAGAAATACATTTAAGCACAATTTTTAGCAAAGGTTCTGTGAATTTCATATCTGACCAGAAATTGAATAGAAAAAAGGTCTTGTAAAATGAAAAACTTTTGTCAACATTAATTTGAGGTTGCATCATATGTTGCTTAACATTTGCTATTAAATACTAACCTTATACTTCTAAATTAAATCTGTGTGAATGGGAAAAAACTCGACTAGTTATCCTTTTTAGAATTACAGATTTGTGATCACAGATGAATACATCTGTTCCTCTTGTTTAGCTCTAGAAGTCCCACACTAATTATCTTTTGATACTTTGTGAAATCGTTCTCAGTCATCTTTTAATTACATTTATGTTGTTTTTAGACAAAAATTAAAAAAAAGTAACTTTGTAAACATCAGCTCATCTCATGGCATGGAAGGAGACGTGAAATAAACCCATCTGATCCAGGATTCTGGCAGCAGCTTATGGAGGAAGTTCAGAAACACCGGAGGGGCTGCAGCCCTCCAGCTCTCACATCTGATGTCCTGAAATAGAGTGATGCTAAATTAATAGATCAAAGATCTGCAGAACTGAGTAATGATGAACTCCATGAAAACTGACGTCTAAAGTTACTACATTATAAAACAGTTAATTGGAGTAACGAAAATGTTTATTCAGGTCAGCTTCAAGTGCTTGGTGTGTTTTAAGGAGTTTTTTTTAGAAGGTTTGAGAAAAAAACGCTAACTGCTGATGGAGTTTAAAATTAATTACAAAACAGATTTAGATTTAAGCAAAATACTAGACTATTTGCAGATATTTACCAAATAAATTAAAGTAAAGTTAAGGAGAAGCTGTAAAAGTCATAGCAACTAAAAAAAAGATATATAACTTCAGTATGTCTATGAAAATGCTGAAAGAAAACCGTTTGAATAAAGATCTCCAGATGTCCTCTGTCATGTTCTTCAGGATAGTTAGCATTTGCTGTAAAACTCGCAAGAGAAAAATACATTTTGTGAATCAAAAAAAGAAAAACCTTCATAAGGAAAGTCTGTAGTGAGGACTTGTCCAGTAGTCAGCATCGGGGGAAGGACAATCAGCTGCAAAGATAACAGACAAGTGAATAAATCAATTTTTATATAAAGTTAGGAGGAGAACAGTCAAAATGTGCAATGATTGTAAGGAATTTCTAAAAGTGGTATGACGGTACCAAGGTTTAGAGTTGCTGCAGTGGTTCCAGTCTTCAGCAGCATAGAACCAGAAGCTTTTGGAAAGATGGGACTGATGACCCTGGAGGAACTCTGGCTGTGATTGCAGATGTGAACGAGTTTTCCAAATGAATGTGTCTGCAGGAAAGAACAGAGGGTCAGTTATCAGACAGCACAGATGGTAGTGGGGAGAGGGTATTTGGGGGGTCCAGTAGAGTGATAAAGTCATCCAGATAACAGAAGACATGCAAATACCATCACCACAATAAAAAAAGATGGAGTTCAAGTTCAACCGGAACCAAATGAAGATTTGCTGTGAAAAAGAAAACCAATTCTAGACTTGACCTTTGCGATTGTAGTTTTTATGTATGAAAAAGAGTTGACAGATCTGCTCTTAGAACAATCCAGGAAGAAGATTTGATCTGGTCCTATTGAAAATTTGAAAACCAGTTAGTTGGGTACGAGAATGTGTTGTCAGCCTATAGCAGGATATGGAATCCACCTGCAGCATTTGTAGAAAAAAGAAGGAAGAAGAAAAAAAGGTGTCCCCAAAATAGATCCCTGTGGGACTAAAATCCATCCAGTAAATAAAAGATTACCTGTGAAAACTGCTGTTTAAAGAGCTTTTAATAACCAAGTTATCATGAAGTATTGCATCAAAATAAAAACCTTTCCAGTATCAGCCCATAAACCTCCAGAACTAACGATGCCTGGCTTCCTGTCACTCAGAGAGGCTGCTGTTTATAGCTGCAGTCTGATGCAGGAACATCCTTCAGTCCGTCACTGTCTGGACACTGATTGAAGGAACCTCCATCACTGAAGGTCTCAGTTTCAGTCCAGGACGAGCTCATCCGTGTTTAAAAACAGAGCTCCTCTACTAACATCTCCGTCTCCAAGCAACACCACGATTCCCTGCTTCCAAACTTCCTCCAAAAATACGCATCACATTTTAGGATCCTTTTGTTTCAGAAAACATTCAAGTATTTACCTGATGGTTTTCAGATTGCTGATGTTTTCAACTTTATAGGATAAAACTTTATTTCTAGTCAAACTGCTTGCATTTTTCTGACAAACACAGAAGGAAATGGGTTTTCAGGGAATTTGTTTTGAGGGATTCTCTGAAGCTTACTGCTTATTAATTCACAATAAACTATTGAAAACCGCTCAGACTGGACCCCAGAGGACAAGAGAGGCTTGAAAAAATGATCAATTTACATCTCTTTCAGTGATTGTAACTCATCCTAAAAAAAATAGTAGCTTAATTATAAATAAGTAATTTATATGGTTTTTCTGGGTGACAAGACCCACCTAGAGCTGCAGTTTGGGGGAAAAACTCTGGTGACCTTGTAATACCTTCAGCAAACACAAAGCACCTCTGTGATGTGAGTGTAGGAAGCTCAGGGTTCTTGTTGCCATGACAGCAGCCCCTATGATGCAGACTCGTGTGGAGGCTCAGCTGTGCCGTCACTCTTGTCATTGTTTGTTTGTCGTAGTTTCTGACGCTGCGTTCAGCTTTGGTAGCACGGATGATGGGATTCTTATTCTGCGAGTACAGCTCTCTAAAAACTGGAGTCCTTTGGAAAACAAAACCTCTCAGTCAGTGTTCAAGCTTTTATTTTGAAAGTGTCAGAGGGCAATAATCCTCTGTGCCATACATGTATATTCTCTTCAAAAATTTTTTACATTTAAAGGATCTTTAAAATTCAAGCTTTTTGCTGTCAACTCCCATCCCCCGCTCTTAAAACCTGAAATTAGTTTTTTTTTTATCAGCCTGTCAGACCTCCAGAGTCCAGAAATCATTGTTAATCATGAAAACACCTTCAGCCTTCAAAAAGCTGCACTTTTTATCCATCTATCCCACGTGTCAAAGTCAAGGCCTGGGGGCCGGATCCGGCCCTCCGGGTAATTCTATCCGGCCCTCCAGATCATTTTATTTTATTGTTATTAATGACCTGATGTTATCTTGAGCTCATTTCTAACTTGTGTAATTTGAACAACAAATATTTTTATGGAGAGTAAAGTATTGACAGTTATTTAATAGTTTTACGTTGATTTATTCTAGAATAATATTCCTGCCTTTTTATTAGTCATAATTATGTTACAGTTATAGTTAACATGTTAATGTTACAGTTAACATAATAATGTTACAGTTTTAAAGTTTTAAAAATTGGCATTCTGCTAGATTTCTGGACTATTCTGGCATTTAATAAGATTTTTTGGCTATTTTTTGAGTTAAGTTGATATTTCAGCTACATGCTAGCTGTTTTGGCTAATTTAACTTTTTTTCAGCTTTTTTTCCCACTTTTGAGTTTAGCTAATATTTCAGCTAAATGCTACCTGTTTTTGCTAATTTAAACTTTTTCAGTTTTTTCAGCTATTTTGAAGTTTAGCTATTTTTTCAACTACTTGCTAGATGTTTTGACTAACCTATATTTTTTAGGCAAATTTGGCATTTAGCTAATATTTTAGCTGGCTATCAGCTTCAGCGTTTTAAGCTATCAGCACTAGCATCTTTCATTCATTCATCTTACAGACCGCTTCTTCCCTTCCGGGGTCGCGGGGGTGCCGGAGCCTATCCCGGCTGCTGATGGGCGAAGGCGGGGTACTCCCTGGACAGGTCGCCAGTCTGTCGCAGGGCAGCACTAGCATCTTCAGTATCCAAATTCAGCTTACAGCGTTCACACTAGCATTAGCACAGGTAACGCTATATATATCTAGTTCAAGTTAAATGTTAAAAAGTTACAGTTTTAAAGTTTTAAAAATGTAGTTTTAGAGTGTTCAATAAATGTTTATCCTGTTTGGCCCTCCACCTACAGTGTGTTTTGGATTTTGGACACCCCTGATCTATCCATTTTCTATGAACCCTTTCGGGGTCACAGGGTCACCACAGCCTAACCTGTCTGGGGCCCTCCCACTGTGAGGAGAAAGCACTAACCACTGTTCCACTTTATTTAAAATAAAAAACAATATATTTGATTTTGATTTTTACGCTGACTTCTAAATCTTTAAAATGTTCTTGATTTTTTTTTTACAATTTCTAGATGAACAATATTATAGATTTTTCCTGAAAAAGTTTGAAACCCTTTTTGCAAAGTCTCTCGTAACTTAAATCTAAATTTTTGCTTCATTACAAGCACCATTTAGAATAGAATAGTTTATTTCAAACATGCAAAAAGAAAAAAAAAAGATAAAAATATACAGAACATAAATCACAGCAGAAGAAAAACAAAACCCAAACAAAACAAAACAGAACAAAAAAATAAATAAAAACCAAAATCAACAAACATGTTTGAAAAGGGGATAGGCAGAAGCAAATGCTTGTTTAGGCCTATCCCTTTATGTCATTAACTTATAACGTAAATAGTTCCCAGTTCTTAATTACAAACAAAACAATACAATATGACAACAGCTTTCAATTTCTCTTATTTTCACAAATGAAATCATGCAAACCATCCACAGTCACATGTCTACAATCCTTTTTTTTTTTTTTACATACTTATGGTAATTTTTATTATGCAGTTATATACTTTGATAACAGCTTCTCTTTCATTTTCATAGTAAATATTTTAATGCTTGTACATTGTTTATAGTTTTATATCAAGCCCATTCCACAGTTTTATCCCACACACTGATACGCACATACTTTTTTTTCTAGCTGTTCGAATTTTTGGTTGTTTGAAGTTACCATGTCCCCTCAGTGCGTAATCGCCGTCCCTCTGTCTAAATTGTTTCTGAATATTGTGGGGTAGTAATTTATTGTAGGCCTTGTAAAGAAATTTTGCTGTGTACAAATGAACTAAATCAAAAAATTTGATTACCTTAGAATTTAGAAATAACATGTTAGTATGGTCACAGTATCCCGCTTTATGGATTGTTCTTATTGCACGTTTTTGGAGGATGAAAATGCCATTTAGTGATGTTTTATAATTGTTGCCCCATACTTCAACACAATAAATTAAATGTGGCAATATTAATGAACAGTACAATGTGTGCAAAGATTTGTACTTCAGAATGTATTTTACTTTATGAATTATTCCAATACTTTTAGATATTTTACTCTGGACATATTTAATATGTGGCTTCCAGGTTAATTTGTTATCGATAATTATGCCAAGGAATTTAATTTGGGGTACCATTTCTATTATATTATCTTCAATATATATTGGCAATTCCGAGTTAATTTTAGAATTACCAAACATAATTGCCTTAGTTTTTTTAAGTTTAAAGATAGCTTATTTATGTCAGTCCATGTTTTAATTTTTTTAAGTTCAGAATTTATTGTATTTATTAGTGTGTTGTAATTGTCGTTTGAATAAAATATGTTGGTGTCATCAGCAAACAGTATTATTTTTAATAAACGTGACACATTGAAAATATCGTTTATGTAGAGGTTAAATAATTTGGGACCTAGAATTGAGCCCTGAGGGACACCACATACAATGCCCTCACGTGTTGACTGATATTCCCCCATTTTAACGAACTGTTGTCTGTTAGTCAAATAACTTTTAATCCAGTTCCATGCTACCCCCCTGATACCATAGCTATCTAATTTTTTAAGCAACACAGAATGGTTGATTGTGTCAAAAGCTTTCTGGAAATCAATAAATACTCCGACAGAAAATTTTTTTGTATCCATTGCATTAGAAATTTCTTCCACGGCTTCTATCAGGGCCATTGATGTTGACATGTTTGTTCTAAACCCGTACTGGCTATCGTTTAGTAGTTTATGTTTGTTTATAAATTTTTCTAATCTGTCATTAAAAAGTTTTTCTAAAATTTTTGAGAATTGGGGGAGCAAAGAAATCGGTCTGTAATTTGTGAAGAGGTGTTCATCACCACTTTTATAGACCGGAATGACCTTAGCAGTTTTCATTTTCTCAGGAAAAATTCCCATTTGGAGGGACTGATTACAGATGTAAGTTAATGGGTTTAAGATATCCTCTATAACCATTTTAATTAACACCATATCTATATCATTGCAGTCCGTAGATACCTTGTTTTGGAATTTATTTACGATTGACTTAACTTCCATTTCACTAGCAGGTGAGAGATAAATAGAATTAGCGTTTGTTTCTATTGGGTCCCATGAGGTGTTGTCTTCATTCTTTGGAATGTTTAATAGTGACTGTGGTCCAACGTTTACAAAAAATGAGTTAAAGTTATTGACTATGGTGTTCATATTATAATCTTCACCTGTATTATCTATAAAATAAATCGGGTATAATTTATCTTTAGTTCCATCTTTGATTAATCGATTTAGGACCTTCCACATTCCTATTGTCTTGCTTTTATTATAATCGATTATTTTGTCATAGTATTTTTGTTTGCAGGTTCGTAATATATTAGTTAATTTATTCTTATATAGTTTGTAATTTTTTTCAGCTTCCACTGTTCTTAATTTGATAAATTTCTTATACAAAGTATTTTTCTTTTTACAGGCTTTTTCTAGTCCTCTTGTTAGCCAAGGACATTTTATTGATTTATGTCTTTTGTTTAACTTTTTGATTGGACAATGTTTGTTATATAGTGAACAGAATATTTTCAAAAAATTGTTATATGCTTGATTTACATCTTTTACATTATAAACCATGTCCCAATTTTGCTCACTTAAATCATTTTTGAGAGAATTAATTGCATTATCTGTTCTTAACCGTTTGTAAAAATATTTTTGAGTTGGTATTTTGGGAATTTCATAATCATACATTGTGAAGACAGGTAAGTGATCTGTTATGTCACAAGTCAGCAGTCCACTTCTCTTATTGGATTCAATGTTATTTGTGAATATGTTATCAATGAGTGTAGCACTGTGGGTTGTAATTCTGCTTGGTTTGTTGATAGTTGGATAGAAACTCATGCTGTACAAAGTTTGGATAAAATCATCTGTGGATTTGTGCTTATTGGGATTCATCAGGTCAATATTGAAGTCACCACAAATAAATACAGTTTTGTTACGAACATCAGAAAACATTTTTTCAATCCATTGTATAAACTGTTCCATGTTCGAGCCTGGCGTCCTGTATACACACGTTATTATAACATTTTTCCTTTTCTCACAACAGATTTCAATTGTCAAACATTCAAGTACATTGTCTATTGTCATAGTCATATGGGTAATTATTTTGAACTTCATATCTTTCTTAACATATAAAGCAACTCCACCCCCTGGTTTATTCAATCTGTTAATATAGTTAAGGTCATATCCCTCTAATTCAAAATGAAAAATATTGTCTTCCTTAAACCAGGTTTCAGATACAGCGATAACACTGAAAGAATGACTAAACTGTTGCAGATATTCTTTGATAGAAGTATAATTTTTATGCATGCTTCTACTATTAAAATGTATTATAGACAATGTCATACCATAGTCAACATTTTGACAAAAAACATCACTGGTGTAATATGTACAATTCATGTTAGTTGTTTCAAAAAACACATCAGGTTCATGTTCATCCTCCAAGTCTTGCTGGTAACTTGTATATTGAGTAAAATCAAATGAGTTAGTATTATACTGAGCAAATGCCATGAATCAATATTACCTCCTATTCATATTTTCTTTTTTCATTATATTTTAGTTTTATGTATTTATTTATGTATTTGTTTATTTATTTATTGCTTGTGGTTGAGTCTATTCATTCCTAGGTGTTTTTGGAGTACTTGTGTTTCTGGAGTGAATTATTAATTTGTCATGGCGTAGAAATGCTATGTCTCCTCTTTTACGTGCTTCTCTCATTTGTGGCAAGAGCTCTCTCCTTTTTTGTCTCACAGCATCTGTATAGTCCTCATTTATGTACATGTTTGTTCCTTTGAGCTTCTTTGCATACTGTAGTACCTTGGATTTGTCTTTCAGTCGTAGAAATTTTACCAAAATTGGTCTCGGTCGATTCTGATTGTTTCCAGTCTTTCCTGTTCGCTGTACTTTTTCCAACTCTATGTCCTCTGAAATTTGTAACTTTTCCTTAATAATTAGTTTGACTTTTCTTTCTAACTCTGCCCATATTTCGCTTGGTGACTCTGTTACCCCCTCAAATATGAGGTTATTCCCTTTTGATTGGCCTTCAAGATGGTCTAATTTGTCAGTCACTGTCAAAAGGCTTTCACATATTTTAAAAATGTCATTTTGTACAGTTTTACTTTGCTCACACTGTTTACTTAGGTTTGTTTTTAGATCATCAACTTCTTTTTGAGTATATTGCAAACTTGTTTTAATATCTTGTACTTCTTTTGTTATCACATCCAGTCTCGTCATTGAAGTCTACGTAATTAATTTCACAAACCCTGAAAAGTTTTCTTGCTGTTCATTAATCCACATTGATTGCAGTTCCAATACCTCATCCACTGGGACATATTTTCTCCAAAATAAACATTTAATGGAACCAGAAGTGAGACATGAGGCATGAATCCTTATTGGAACATTCAAACTTAAAGCACAAGCCTCGTTTTACAGCCCACAGGTGCTTCCCTCTGTACCTCTGTACACCATTTTGACTCGCCCTCATTGGATGAGCGGCTGCTATTTGGGCTCTCTGCCCCCGCCAGGCCGGTCAGATCTGCACGTGACAAATTCATGGAGGAAAAAAAACACTTTTTTGTTAGTTTATCCCCACACCATGGGGGTGATAAACAGGTTTACGTTTTTAGAAGAATCTGTGAAAGTATATTATTCGATTTCCTTGTCAACTGATGTTTTTTGTTAACCCTGTCCACATTTCTGTTATGTTCATATCATTTTGTCCAGCTTCAGTCAAGGATTTATGCATTACATTTTCACACTATAGTAAAAATGTGCGAGCAACAGAGAAGTGCCTCTTCTGTGAGCTTCCAACGCTATCGTTATTTGACTAACCTCCTCATTCCAACGTTTTCTCCAAAGTGGATTCCAGTTATGTTCTGGGAACCAGGAGGCGATTGATTCAAATCCTTAAGAGAAGTTAAAGGATTTTTTGTTGTTGAAAAATCCAAGATGGTGGCCCCTTCCTGAGGTCAAAGGTCAACAAAACCTTGGCTGTGGTTGTAGACTTAGGTCGTGTCCAAATTCCTTCACTACTCACTATTTAGTGAACTAAATAGTGCAATTGCCACTTCGTTGTGCTGTCCAAATTTACAATTTCAAAATCCAGTGTCCTAGAAATTTCCCCAAATTACCTGTGAAAAACCAGTGTGCATCAATGCTCACTACATTAGTGAATATAGACCACAATGCATTGCGTTTGAGCAATTTCTGTGAAAAAAGTCTTTTAACCTTTTTTTTATAAACCATCCACGATTTCATCAGATATTTTGTGAAGATTGCTTGATTAGATTGTTTTTGCATACAGAGAAAGTGCAACTGCAAGAACAAACAAAAACTACGTTGCTGAAAATTCTGCAGTCTCAGCAAAAAAAAAAAAAAAGAATTGTCTTTGAGGGATAATCACACCACATGCTTGAAAACCCACCAAAATTTAAATGCCCCCAGTACCGGGTGATCCTGAATTTTCTTTGTTTTGTTTTCGATACTTAATTTAGATTTTTTTTCTTTTTGAGCCTCATAAAATCGTATTTATTTTTTGAAGGTTTCTCCCACCGTGATGCCCTCATTTATTCGTGGTGTGTTTTGAGTTTTTGAGTATGCAGCAGAGGTGGCACTCTTGCTGTAAGGCGCAGTAAGAAAGAAGAATATTTCTAACAATCTGATCTTTGCCGTCCAGACGCTGCAGGACAGAATGATCAAAGCTCTCACACACTTACGTCAAATCTCTATTTTGAAGCAGGAGAAGCTCAGAGTTTCAGAGTTTGCTGTGTAGCTGTGAGTTTGTAGTAATTAGGCGTTTGCAGACAGTTAGCTCTCTCCGCGAGGTTAAACTCTGAGGCTCCCAATCAAAGCGGGCTGCAGAGGTGCTCCCACTCTGCGGCCTCATTACGAGCGCGTCCACCGTCAATGCACTCTGACGTTTTCTCCCCCGTCTGCAGCCCTGCCTTTCAATTAGAAGGGAGAGTCCTAACAAGACGAGCAGCCTCATTCCTGCTGATGAGTCAGAGGCCAGAGCGGGACGACGGAGGTTGTCTGCAGAGGCCTGATCGGCGTGAGCGTGGCGTGTCCGCCGCCATCTGCCCGTACTATAATGAGCATGAGACTGGGCTGGAGGCGAGGGGCTCGGAGTGGTTTTGGGTTTGTAGGCAGCAGCTGAAAGACTGGAATGGAAATGAATCGAGGTGGAGACAGAGGAGAAGGGCTTTGTGAGGAGACAGTTGATCTGGAGGAGCAGAGCCCCCACACCCTTCAAACCAAAGTGGGACGACCACAAAGCAGGATTCAATTATGAGTTTCTTATTGTCTCAGCAAAGGCCCACCAGAAAGCGGCTCTTCCCGCCCCAGGAAAGCCTCATTTCACAGCTGCCCACCCACTCCAGCTCTGCTGAGCTCATATCATATCCCCCCGACTCCCCGAAGGCAGCAGATTATTGCTTCCACGGCTCTGCTTTACATCTGAGAGTCTGCGTGGGAGATGTTAATAATGTAAACTTGTTAATTCAAGGTGTGAGCAGTGGAACACAGCGAGACTGTGTGACTGAGACAAGTGCTTATTTATGGACGAGCCGTTTGGAACGAGAAGTCCTGAAAAAAGAACGTCACGGCGCTCAGATACAACCACACTCAACTGACATCCTGCAGAGATGCTACTGTGTTTCTCTTTTTTTGCTTTGTTAAAGTCCCCCATGACATGTTTTCATTTCAGTAGTGTTTTAATTATGATTATGAAGTTTTTAACCAAAATCCCACAACCTAAATGTCATTTTCAAACTAAACTGCTGTTATACTTCAATCTCCCACTCACTGAAAGATCAGAGCTGAGAATGTTAGAAACAAACCTGAGTAGAGCCTGAACTCACATCAGCTGTTTCCAACGAGGCGAGAGTGACTTCCATGCTTTTCATTCAAAATGTATTGTGAATGATTCAGAGTTTTTAGCTTTGACATATTGGATGTACATTGTGTTCCAAATTATTGTGAAAATTGTGTCAAAAAGATACAGTTTTTATTTTTTAATGAAACTCGTGGATGATTACTGCGTCTCTTTGGATCACTGAAATCAATCTCAGACACCTGTGATCATTAGTTTCCCAGGTGAGTTAAAGAATTAAAGGAAAAACTAGCATAGAAGGACGTTCAACATTTTCAGTGGATATGGGAAAGAAAAAGGATCTCTGCTGCTGAAAAGAGTGAAATAGTTAAATGTCTTAGACAAAGAATGAAAACTTTGGATATTTCATGGAAACGTACGCGTGATCATCGTACTATGAAGAGATTTGCGGCTGATTCAGACACACGGGTTGGTGCAGATAAACACAGAGTGAGGTTTCTACCGGACAAATACATGAGATTTAGAGAGCAGCTGCTAAACTACCATCACAAAGCATCAAGCACATTTGAAGCTGCTGCTGTCTCTGGAGTTCCACCAACATCTAAGTGTAGGATCCTGCAGAGACTGCAGTTAATCCAAACAGCAGCTCTGGGAGACTATTCTGGCATCCTGCAAAGAAACTCGAGCAGAAACTCTCCAAAAAGTTCAATGGATGCAAGAATCGAGAAGCTGCAACAAAATAAGGGTCTAATAATAATAGACTACTTTTTGTAAAGGGAAGAAAGAAATCCAGTCTTTGCTTTGATTTATGCTAATGCTTCCAAGCTAGCAGAGTTAGTGACGCTGTGTGTTCAAACCAAATGAACACGAAGAATTTAAGCAAGTTTAGCTAAATATCAGATAAATATCATGTTTCAGTGTCATGTTGTGGTGTGAAGATGAAAACGATCAGGTTCAACATCCAAGACTCTAGCACAAAAACAGGTTTTTCTTCATTTACTTTTAATGTTTTTCATTTAAGTACAATTGAAAATGTGTTTTCCTACTTTCTCAATGGATTTCCAATCAATTGGGAATGTTTGTCATCTGGGAAATGGAGTTCTGTTTTACTTTAGCAGCGTTGAACCATCACCTGCTATCCCTCAACCCTAGAGCACCATCTCAGGGTGATTCTCACCCGAGCAAAGGTATTTACAGGATTTTCAATATGTTGCGTGTCCCAGGAATGGGTGGACCAAAGAATTATTTTTGGCTTTCAAATTCCTATTTTTTCAGTACTTTCAAGCATAATTTTAGGATCTTCCAATGTTTTTATTTTCCATTTTGTTACATAAAACCCAGTTGAAAATAAAGGAAAACTACTCTAATATATCATGTGTTGTCGTATTTTGATCTATTTTTTTATGACAAATACTTTTTATTAGGGTTGGGCTGCACGGTGGCGCAGTGGGTAGCGCTCTCGCCTCACAGCGAGAAGGCCCCGGTTCGAATCCCGGCTGGGGGATTTGGGACCTTTCTGTGTGGAGTTTGCATGTTCTCCCCGTGCATGCGTGGGTTTTCACCGGGGACTCCGGCTTCCTCCCACCGTCCAAAAACATGCTTCATAGGTTCATTGGTGACTCTAAATTGCCCCTAGGTGTGAATGTGAGAGTGGATGTGTGTGTGATTGAGGCCCTGCGACGGACTGGCGACCTGTCCAGGGTGTACCCCGCCTTCACCCATCAGTAGTCGGGATAGGCTCCAGCACCCCCGCGACCCCGAACGGGATGACGCGGTCTAGAAAATGGATGGATGGATGGACTTTTTATTAGGTATATGGGCTAAAAATTACTCAACAAAAGTGATGGTGTGACTTTTTATATCGAATGGGTTCTAGGGTTAAGCAAACAAAACCTTTACGAATAACGAAGAGGTTGAATAACGTCAAGAACAATGAATCTTTTGGACAGCTAAACTGTAAGTCCACTGGAGGAACATCAGGGTTAATGGTGTCGTCTGATGTGAAGACAAAGACAAGCATTGGAGTCACCATCCAGGATGGAACCAGCAACCTGGAGCATCAGAACAGTGACTCTGAACTACAAACTGATTTTTAAGTATTCAACACAAATCTAAGAAGATGATGAGCAACATCAACCAAGGTCAGGGTGCATCACTGAAGGGTGTCTGGCAAGTTCAAGAGGAGTAACCACGGGAGCTGAGGGAAAGAGAAAAGAGAAAATTCCCATCTATTCTTCAGAGGTCAACTCCGTTCCTGGAGCTCGGAGAAGCAAAACCAAATTTAATTAAAAATTTTTAATAAATCTCAGCCTATACAAATGTCCGGCTCCACTTCTCTTACTCACAAGGCCAAGAAAAGCATGCCACAAAGTTCCGTTTTAGGACCTATCTGGTTCTCCATTTATATCAACAATTTGTGTCAGAACTCGTCAAATGTATCATACTACTTTTATGCTGACGACACGGTCATTTATTGTTACTTTTGAGTTTTTACGTTCTGCTTTTTGTGTCGTTCCGTCTCATTTTCTTTCCCTAAAAAATGATTTTGAGTGCAGAGAAAAGCAAAGTGATGGTATTTTTACACAAACGTGAACTACTGGAGAACACTGGTTCCAAAAACAGCCTATTGTAAATCAATGGAGGTAGCAAATAGCTCCAGGTACCTTGGTTTTGTCCTTGATACAGAGCTTTTTTTTAAACAATTTTCTTAACTCTGCACACTAAAAGTGAAGCTCTGATATTACTTCAGAAACAAAACTTCTTGGTCAGAGCTCAACTCCGTTTTTCTCCCTGATCAAAGTGCCTCATCCACGTTGCCTCACCTATTGTGAGTTGTGTGCCAGAACTGCCTCTCTGAGTATGCAAAGGTACATACATGCACTGGATGACTTTGGAGGTTTGGTTCCCTCATATCTCTGTTCTCTTCTTCAAAGAACCACCAGTCACTATGCTTTGCAGTCTAGTGATGCTTTTCATCTGCATGTTCCTCATGTTCAGTTTTTCTGCTTGGAGTTCTCTCCAGACTGAAGTGAAATTCTCCAAACTTGTTTCATTTAGATCTTTTTGTTTCTTTCTGTGTTTTTAACTTGTTTCTGTAACTCGTGCACCGTGTATCTTTTGGATTTAAACATTGTTATACTGCTTAACAAAGACTGCACCTTAAGTCTGACTGTTTTGCATCTATTGCAGTTTATAACACTAAGTTACTTTTGCCATATCGCCAAGAGATCTTGATCTGGTTGAATAAAGGTTATTAATACCTCTGTTTGTTTCTGGAATAAACTCATAAACCTGCAGCGTTGAAGAGAAGAAAACGTGATGTGCCAACTCTGAAACTTCAGGAGATTCAGTGCAGAGGCTCAAACACAAGGCACAGAAAGGTCATCCGTGCACGCGCCGGATCCGCCTGCAGCCATCCTCCCTGCAGCTTCTCCATCCAACTGTTTTGTGATTTATAGGGATTTTAATCCCACAGGATTACATGATTCCAGCTTTGTTCAGGGATAAAAAGAAGCCCCAAATTCAATTATTTCCACAGAGAGCGTGAAAATCCTCTTTCAGAGGTGTGTGTGTGTGTGTGAAACCCTCACTATTGTGTTAAACCTCTAGCACCACCTGCTGGTGAAGAAAACTCTGTCCTTTGACAAACTCGACAAGATTTTCTGACAGAATTTAAAAGTGAAACATTATGATCAATACATTAATAGTTGTAGTTAAACATGAGATATTCTGGATTCATTTATTGGGTCGAATGTTTGCATTTCAGACCAAAAAATAGAGTTTTATATGACGAGGTCATAATCTCAAAGGTCTGAACTGGAGGAAACAACAAAACCTCCAGTTCCTATGAAGAGAAAGTTTCTGCAACAACCTGAACTTCTCTTTATTTTTCTTACGGTTTCCAACAAATCCCATTAACATGAACTGAACGTTCCCTAAAATGACATCTATCAAAACAGCTGTTGGAACAAAATAAGTTTATTCTGCTTTCAAAAAAACAGGATACATGAAAGTGACTTTTAATGAACATTTCACAATTCTCCTGATTTGGATGATTATATGTGTCTTTATCTGTCACAAAATATGAATTACATTTAATCATAAACAGTTTTCTGTTACATATGAATATGAAAAAACAACATTAGAACAATTTCTTCTCTTTCCAACGACAAATCAGAAACACTAAACTGTCCATTTACATTCCAACACATTGTGTTTCCTCACAGCATCAGTATTGTGGAAAAATAAAATCTGAGTAAAAGTGCACAAACAGACAAAATGCTGCAAGAAAACCCAGACTTAAGTGGACAAATTGAAACTAGAACTCTTTAAAATCGCTGCAGCGACCTGGATCAGTCCCATTAAGTTTTTCTTTAAGCGTTGGGTTTGTCAGTGTCGGAGCAGACACTCCGTCAGTCTGTGGAGATACTCACATAAAACACGAAGAAAAACAGCAAAAATCACAGATTCACTTCAGGTAGAAGCAGTTACAAACATGAAGAACAAACAACGTCCGCCTTCAGCATCCACTCACACACATCAAAGTTCTCCGTGAGTCTGGATGTTCAAACACACCCAAACACCTGCAGGACGGACACTCAGAGACCCAATATTCATGAAGCAGCAGCTGTTTAAAGACCCACTCTGATATAAATGCTGTTTTTAACACATTCGTTTTTCTTATCATGGAGGACATAAATAGAGAAAATTAAGATCAAAATAGTATTTCAGAATTCAAATTGAATCAAGAGCAGATGACAAAAATTATGTTTGAATAATAGCTTATTTGTGATGTAGAAAATAAACTGGGTGGGCCACAAACTTCTGGCTACCCTCCATTCTGAAGCTACTCCACCCTCGCCAACGCCTCTTCAAGCAACCACTGCCAATGAGAAGTCTATGCATGCACTCATGAGTCATGAATAGAGATGGACAAAATGAGGCTGTCACCTCGGGTTCAAACAAGAAGAAGTCAATCGCCCTTTTTTCACGGTACGGATATTACCCGATTTTACCATTTTGGGAGCAAACGACGTTAGCAAGCAGCGATTGGTCGGATAATCTGCCAATCAAACGCTCTGAACATTTGAGGTGGGGACCAGCGGGCACCACATGCTTTTATTGAGACATCTGATTGGCTAGTTTATAACTTTAATACCTATCGATGAAGAAAATGTATCATAAAAAAGAGGTTTAGTGAGAAGATGTTAAAAAGAGACACCAGAGGAAGAATGCTTCTTCTGAAAACAGAATGACTGAGTAATAGCTGTTTATTTCTCAAAAGAAATCTATGGGATTTTGGCTTTCTGTGACCAGCAGGGACTTCCTGTTTGGAACGCGAGTTCTCTCGATGTACTGTCTATGGTCACTAGACAGGTTTTTACGACAATTTTAAGACTCTATATACACTGTATAAAACATGTGGTCACTGATTTTTTTGATTGAAAGTTAAGCCAAGTCAAACTTTGAGCATCAGAGACTTGGATTTGGTAGTGACGTACAGATGGCGTCTTTTTCAAATTCACCTAAGTATCAAAATATATCATGGAGGACAAATTAATATTTGTGGTTTGTAACCAGCAACCAGCTGGAATTCCATGACACCAAGTCTTTCATATATTGGAATAGAGCTGTGAAAGAAAAAGCTTGGACCAACACCAAATCTGAATCATTCCCCTCCCCCTACGATTAATCCCTACGCTTCGCATTCTAGGAGCATTTTAAGGGGGAGGGGTGTTCGAAATGGTTTTTTAAGGTGCTAACCCTCACTGCGGAGGGATACTCGGTGAGGGTGTTCCGCATTGCGCTGTTCCGCGGAGGAGAAACGCATTTCTTCACGTGGATGTGCTCTAAACCATAGAAGTTAAAATGTAAATTTAAGCAATGACTTTTTGTTTTAGCATGACCTTTTTAAAGTCATCAAAACAATGTTGGTTGTGTCCGAATTCCCCCCTAATCACTATATAGAGCGTTCACTATTTTCTAGTGCTGTCTGAATGTACTAATTTCAAATCAAGTGCACTAGAAAAAAATTAGCTTACATCGATGCTCACTGGATTAACGGATATAGACCACAATGCACTGCGGTTGAACAATTTCAAACAAAAAACCTGTTTGTATGCAATATTTGAATAAACCATCCACATTTTCACCATCAGAAACATTGTGAAATGTTCGTATTTATCCGATTTTCCCTTTGTGAAATCAGTGGCGTCATATCCGGCGTTTAGAAAAACGAAAAAAAGTAGTGAGCATCGTGTCCGAATTATCTTTAAAATCCAGTGCACTATATAGTCCCGCATTATATAGTTTTTTAGTAGTTAGGGGTTTGGGGGGGGATTCGGACAGAACTGTTATTTATATTCTGAGCGCTAGCAGCTCATCGCTAACGTGGGCGACTATTGATGATGTCATTGAGTGGGAGTGACTCTGAGTTTGAAGTCACTTTTTTCCATGACTCTGAAGGGCTAAATGTAAGAGTAGGGGAAGAATTCAGATTTGGCCTTAATTCACCACATTTGCACCGCTCTGACATTTCACACCAGGCCTCCTCCAACTGTAGGTGGCGGACATGCTAGTATCAGGAAGTGACAGGTAGTCCAGTGTGAACAATATGGTGAGACAGCTGCAATATTGCTCGCCATTTTTCTTGCTCCAATAACGTTAAGTTGGAGGTGTGAGGGGCTGTAAACGGCTAGTGTAAACGGCTAGACTCTCGCTAACCTAATTGCATCACCCAGATGTGACACGCCCTTCAAGAAAATGCTGTTTATTTCTTGATCTCTTGTTATGCTGGTATTTTTCCCCTTTGCTCCCCCTAGTGGCGGAATTGCGCATTGCGGTCATTTCTTTGAAGAACCATAATTTGCCACAGGAACAGACTAGAAACTTCCATTTTATTGCCAACATCCTTATATTTTTTTCTCGTCATGACTGTGCCGGATTAAACCATCTGGAGGGCTGGATGTGGCCCGCGGGCCGTATGTTTGACACCCATGAGCTACAGCAACAGCTCTGCAGAAACTATGTCCTAAAAAACGATTGATTTTGGCGTAATTAGAATTAAAGACCACTTTGAAAATAGATTCAACATACTATAACTGTTCGAACGTTAACACGATCAACGTAATTCCAGCAGATTCTGAAGGAATTATGTTGATCGTGAAACTTTTCCTCCTTAAAGCTGCTTGAATCCTCGTGTCTTATAAAACAGCATCAGACGTAAATGAAAAGCGTCCTCAGATGCGGTTGGACATCATCCCCGTGTTCAGCTTCAGGAAGAAGGACTCCAGCTTGCACAGCTTCTTCACGCTCCTTTCTTTCTTGTACACTCCTTTGTGTCTGCCCCTCTTGTCGTCGTCTTCGTCCACCCAGGGAACCCAGGCTCCCTGGTGGCGGTCGGGGTCGGCTCGGGGGTCGTCCGGGGGGAAGTAGACGGGGACGGCGGTCCGGTTGTAGAAGGCGAGGCGGCCCAGCAGCTGCAGCACCACATCGGGCCTCTGCTGCGACAGGTCCCGCCGCTCGTACGGGTCGGCGGTGATGTTGAAGAGCCAGACGTCTTTGTGGACGGACTGCTTGTAGCGGGGCACCATGGTGCGCTCCAGGTTCCACCAGGGGCCCACAGGGGCGGACAGCATCTGCAGATCAGTTTGAGGTCATTATGGGAACAACAAGCGGGCCCTTCACGGTGCGCTGCGGTACCTGGACTGGAATCCAGTCTCCGTGTCCTGGATCTCCTGTCAGCAACTTCCAGTCTCCGACTCTGATGGCTGCTTGGACGGACGTGTCCCACACGGCAGACACATGTGAAGCTAGACGGGATTTGGGCTTCGGTGTTCCCGTCAGGGACATGTTCTGGTACCCTAAAGGCTGACGAGAGCCCAGTGCCTGTTTGAGGTGAGTCCTAGATCTTGCAGGTTCTGACAGGGACAGGTTCTGCTCCTGGGTCGTCGTCCGCTTGGAATTGGTCTTCAGAGGTCGCCAAAGGTGAGGCTTAGAGCTGGACAGTTTTGACTCAGAAGGACTCCCACTGGACTGTGGTTCTGAGTAAGACCGGCGCTTTGGTTTCTGAGCTTTGGCCTGAAGTTTGAGACCAGGATTGGATTTCTGAGACTTAGTTTTAGGGTTAGCAGCAATTTTTTTAGGTTTCTTTGTGGTTTTTAACTCAGGTGCAGATTTTTTATTTGGTTTCTGCTTCAGAACCTTCTTTTTCTTGAAGTTTTTTACTCTAAAAACAGATCTTTGATTCTGTTGCAGCTTCAGAACTCTCTTCTTGGGCTTCTTAATCTTTGGTCTTCTGGCCTTGGGAGCTAGCAGGTCAAAGAAAAGCAGGAATTTCATTTAATGTAACTGTTTTTTATAAAAAATAATAAAATAAATACATGTTTTAAGTCAGGGGTGTCAAACTCAATCACACCAAAATCCTAAACACATCTTAGGTCACGGGGTGAACAGGATAAACATCTGTTGAACACTCTAAAAAAAGAATTTTAAAACTTTAAAACCGTAACTTTTTAACATTACTATGAATAATAAAAAGGCAGGAATATTACTCCAGAATAAATCAATTTAAACATGAAATAACTTTCAATATTTTAATCTCTGTAAAAATATATTTTGTCAAAATCATACATGTTAAAAATAAGCACAAGATAACATCGGGTCATTAATAACAATAAAATAAAATGATCTGGAGGGCCGGATATCATTATGAGGGCCGGATCCGGCCCCCGGGCCTTGACTTTGACATGCTTTAAGGTAAGTAGGGGATCTGATCTTCCATGCAAGATAAGAAATTAACAAAATGATCTTGTTTTACTGGTTTTTAACCAAAATTTCAGCTTTTTTAATGTAGTGCTTTTTCATGCCTGCCATCTTTTCTTCCCTGACATCCACACTGCAGGTGTTAGAGGGACTAAAACCTTGGAGTTTTGGCAGACTGCAGTCTTTTCGCTCTCTGTACCTGCAGCCGTCTCGGCTTCGCCGTGGTCACAGCCGCTGGGCTCGGCGGGGGGTTTGTGAAGAGGGTCGATGTTGTGCAGGATCTCCTTGCGGGGCGACTCCTTCCCCTCGCTGATGGCGGGCCAAACATCGAAGCCGTCCAGCCCCCGACTCTGGCACACAGAAAAAAGAGGAAAGTCAAGTGTGGGGCAGCAACAGATCCTCCTGTGTGTGAAACGCTTCAGGGCTGCCAGGAAAACGCAGCTGCATCTGCCTCACAGGAACAAGATGAGAAACTTCCTGCAGTAAACTGCTTTGGACGTTTCTGGGAAGTGCTATTAGAGCGCCACTGATTTCCATACTCCTTTATGTCTGAAGTAAAGCAGTCGGCGCCGGTAAGTCCACAGTTTAAAACTGCTTTTAAAAGGTGCATACTGATAAAATCTGGACTCTGTTAGAGCAGGAATGTGATTAAAATGAGGATCTTTAAAGACCCACTCTGTGGAACATGGTGCATTTTTCTCATGATGGCCGGAGGACAAATATAAAGAAAATTAAGCTAAAAATTGTATATCTGAGTTTTCTTTCTTCAAATCGTTGTGAATCAGGAGCAGATAAAAAGAAATGCATTTTGAAAAAGATTGTATTTGTGACTCTGGAGGGTAGAGATGGACGATATGGAATTTTTCATATCATGGTATGGTTTTTTTTTTCATATCGGGCGATAAAAATATATATCACAATAAAAAACAAAAGACTATCTGTAAAATTTGAACGCTCTGCGAGTCAAAAAATAAATATGTAATCATCAGCTGGTTGTTTAGATCTAAATATTTATTCCCTGTCATACTTTCAACATAAAAGGATTCACTGAAAAATCATGCAACTGCTTTTCCAGATAACTGAGAAAAGGCATATATATACTGTATTTATATTTATATATATATATAGATATATTTATATCTATATATATATATATTTATATCTATATATACATATATATATACATACTGTATGTATATATATTGTGTGTATAAATAAACAAAACTGAAAATTAACACAAAAGTTCTCAAGTTTCTCTGTAAAACCTGACACAGCTAATACAAAGAGGATTTAATTCTTTGAAACTAAATTAAAAAAATGTTCTTTATGAATGTCCTAGGAAATATTTGTGTTATATTTATCCTCCACATCTTCAAGTCCAGTGAGTGAAAATGTTGTCTGACTTTACAGTGGTCCGTGAACGCATCAAGGCTACACAAATGATACACAGAGACGGTTAGCAGAAGTGACAGCAGTGGTGCTGGACTCTTCAAAATAAAAGTTCCATCACGATATATGTTGTTATCGTTTTATCACCCAGCCCAACTGGAGGGTCATAAGCTCGGGGCTCCGCTCCATTCTGATCATCCACTTGCAGACTAATAGATCCATGAACGTCTTCCTCATCTGACCTGGAATCTGGTCTAAACTGTACGGCTGCTACGGCTCTATTGCTGCACCGCTAATGTGAGGTTGGGGATGTGAGGGGCTGTAAGCTAGTGGGAGAGCGCAAATAAATGGGTGACTGGAAGTGGGGGCGGGCTAACTTCACAACATAGAGGTAAATTTCTACAGAACTCCTGCTGCTCTGCTGAAACTTTGTCCTAGCAAACAACACAAGTTTTTGGATTTTGGCTAGAAACATCATAATTAAAAGATCACTGGGAACGATTTTAAAATAAATGAAAAGATCAGAGTGGGAA
The DNA here is from genome assembly GCF_002922805.2 of Oryzias melastigma. NCBI lineage: Eukaryota > Metazoa > Chordata > Actinopteri > Beloniformes > Adrianichthyidae > Oryzias > Oryzias melastigma. Next base: position 33,039,325 of record NC_050528.1, read on the forward strand.
ATTAAAGTCACTGAACACATTGTCTTAGCAGAGAACCAACCTGGCTTGTGTTTCCTTCCGCCAGTCCCACCAGAGTTGGAAACCAGTCGGTGATGTGGAGCAGAGCGGTGGAGACCCGCCTCCGGCGCTTCAATAGCGGGCTGTGCACAAACGCCACTCCGCGGACGCCACCCTCCCAGTACGTTCCCTTGGAGCAGAGATGGAAGCCTCATTCGCACAGCAGGTACAGAACAGGAACTTGAAGAAAAGACTCAAGAAATCCAAATTCTCTCCCCAGCATCTCTGCAGTTCATCAGCAATGTCCCCTCAGGATCGCTGCTGTAAATATCTCCAAACGGTTCTCATAAGGAGGATGAGGACTGAACGGCAGTTTGGATGAAAAGCAAACGGAGCAAAACTCACAGGAATCCCTGCTGACAGTGTAAGAGCAGACAGATGTTGTGTGTTTAAGTGAAGGTCGATCCTTCGTTCTGTTTTCTCAACAAAAGTGATCCCCCTCTCCAACAGCTGCTTTTCAGCTGGTATGCTCCAAACATCTGACATCTTCTCTGGTTCACATTCCATCTGAGCATCATCTGAGCTGGGCGGAGCATAGAAACATCCCTCTGATCAAACTGACCCGTCTGTCTTCACCAGTGAAAATCTAAAACACCGTTCGGGTCATCAAATATGCTTTTGGTGGAATGTCATAGCTAAACCCCTAAAGGATTTCCTTGGATGTCAGCTTCCAAACAAACATTATTACCGTACGTATGAGGGGATAATGGAAGATAATGTCTTGAAAAGGGTCAAAAATCCGGTCACCAACTAAACCCAACAAATGGAGTCAGGGGATCCTTGCAGCACTGATTCATCAAATCCATGAAAAAAAAAAAAATTCTTATATTTTATCTTTAAATTCAAACATTTTAAGTTTAGTGATAAACTTCCATATTTGTTCAATTCAGAAAAGTGAAAACTGTTTCTGTGACCAAATACTATAAGTTTTTGGAGCCAAACTTTGCGAAAATAAATCCATATTTACTTCTGCTGCTTCTGAGTTTGATTCAAATTGTAAACTTGTTTCTGGAATATTTTCTGAATTTCTAGCTCTAATACTGAAGAAATACTCTCCAACATCTTTTTATTTATAGATTTCCACCTATTGTTATCCAAAAATCTGTATTATGTACTAGAGATGTGGTTATTAGTGTGGATTTTAAAGGTTTTTTTAATGTTCAGCTTCAGTCGTTTGGATAAGACTAAGGTTTAGATTCTGACAAAGCCTTTCCAAAATCTGGATTTTTTTTCCCCTTTTGTTCTTTTTAATCCAGATTTACTGCAGATCATCGCTCGGCTATAAAAATCGGCGTTGGCCAAACTCCATCCTCGTCTTCAGTCGAACCAGCGATGAATCAAAGGAACAGGACAAGCCCAGACTCTAACCGGACCTCTGGGTGCTGATCGGTATTGTTTGTTCAGAATCCTGTTTTTACCAAAAAAAGGGAGAAATAATTTCTTATGACTGGGGGGGGGGGGTCTTTCACTGCCAACTGTTGATGATTGGTTAAGGACTCCTATGTGTCAACGATGAGGCGTCCCCCAGCCTCCAGGCCACAAACTGCAACTGGTCCTGTACAAGGACGCGGAGCACACTGGTACCATAACCTAGTATCAGTACCCTAACCGGTTTGCATCTGGGCCGGGTTTGTGCCTGGTACCAGTTCAGGTCTGGTACAGGTACAACACCTGGTACCCTGTCCGGTGTCAGGTTAGGGTTGGGGTACTGGGTTTGGGTACCAGTAGTGAACGCATCCCGAGGTCTAGTCTGCGTCATTACTGCATCTGGTACCACGTCCAGGCCCGGATTAGGGTAGAGTTGTGGTGCCGCATCCAATACTGCGTCTCAAGGGTTGCGGACCCTTGATTTTACAAAGTGCCAGCACGTCAAAAAACGACGAGTTGGGGACACCCAAAGAGTCCCTTTTTGACACGAAGGGGTGCTTAACTGGATGTCATTATGTGACGACTTGGGGATGAGAATGTGTTGTTAGGTGCACCTAAAATGCATGCAAAAGTTTGGCGGCTACAAATGTTTTGCCCAAAGGTGCAGAAGAAAGAAGAATTGTAAAATCAATCTGGTCGTGGCGTCCAGGACTGCTGAGGGACAGAATAAATGCAGAAATTTAAACAAGTCCTCCATACCTTGCGACCTCGTAGCGGCCAATTGCTCCCGCCCACAAACGGTTGTGCTCCATTGTCTGTGGAGTAGATGATGACGCTGTTTTTGTAGTAGCCATACTTTCTGAGGGCATAGACGAGGTTTCGCACCGCGTCGTCCACAGTGGACACCATGGCAGCGAAATTCCTCCTGGCAACACTAGCCATGTCCCGGTACAGGTAGACGTAGGGCTTGGGAGGCTGGAGAGGGCCGTGGACCGCCTGAGGGAGATCATGGAGAAACATCATTTATACGGTTTGCCTGTCAAATTTTGTCCGCTGACGATCTGCTGATGCGAGACGTACCTGGAGGGAGAGTAGCAGGAAGAGCGGCTTGTCCGCAGGGTCGTGGTTCTTCAGGATCTTGCGGGCTCTTTGTGTGAACAATGTGGTGGAGTACTTCCCTTCATGGCCCCAGGCCACGCCCTCGTTGTCATGGAGATCGTACCCACACAAATCTTGGCCATCGCAAGACCCATAACTAAAACAGACAGGAAGAGCACATCCAGCAGGGTCTAAACTTCTTGTCCAGTGGTAACATCAGTTATGGATCGATCACTTACCTGTAATAATCCACACTTCCTGTTAAGGAACCAAAGAACGTGTCAAAGCCTTTTCTGGTCGGCAGACAGGATTTTCTACGTGAAAGATTTTACATAAAACCTTTCAACTTTGATGGGAATGTTATCCAAGATTCCTGCTAAAGTCCCGCCCACCATGCCTCATGTGAGAAGGCATGCAGAGGCTCCTCCTCACCTGTAGAAGCCCAGGTGCCATTTTCCAACCATATGTGTGCTGTACCCGGCCCGGCGCAGAGTTTCAGGCAGAGTGTCCATGTGTCTGGGCAAACAGCTCGGCTGCCTGGACCTGATGATGGAGTGCTGCAGTCCTGTGTGGATCTGATACCTCAAGGAAGTGAAGTGCAAATAAAGTTAGCTCGACTCGTTATTCCACACAAACAAAACATCAAAAAGTGTTTACATAAAATGAGTCCATGTTTATTTTCATAGCAGATCATAAGGAAAATTGAAAGGCCAAATCTAGAGCGAGGATCTCACACAATCCCGGAACAGGTGGCTGCAGTTCCAAGTTTTAGCCACAAGTCACTAAATCCAACAACCTAATGGACTGAAAAACTACAAAATCACTACGTAAAGACTCCTGGAGGCCACAGAAAAAGGAGCTTCTTAACCCTTTAACGCTGAAACTCGGGAGTAAAAGCTCTTTCAAGTCCAGTAACTCTTCGTCTGTTTGCAAAGTTAACGTAATTCTGACAAATTACGAAAGCTGAGACAGAGTAGCTTTGTTGCATATCAGCGCAGAGTGGGTTTTCTCTGCTTTCAAAATCTGTTGGAATAACAATAATTGGACAAACGGATTAAAAGTTATTGGAATTCAAAGGGCGTATGTTATTTCCTGTTGCCGGGGACAGCTCTGGTATTAAAGTCACACTCCAAAGTATTTTTTTTCTATTGCAAAATATGATCAGGCAGTTTTAGCCTAAATCCAAAATGCTGTGTTGTTTATTAAGAGCTAATTAGAAATTGTATTCTGGTTGGTGGACAAGTAGTATAAAGATTTTTTTGTTTACACTCTCTTCTGCTAGCTTATAGCGTCTCACAAGCCCAAGCTAATATCAGCGTAGTAAAAAAACAAAAAAAAAATTGTGAGCAATATCTGAGTTATGTAGACGACAGTTATGAGCCAGATACCAGCTCAGACAAGGAAACAAAAACATCATTGGATTATTTGTCTGCAAGTGGATGCATCAGAAGTGGAGCACAGTTGCTGCATCACAAACCCAAACTTTTTCAAACCACTGGTTTTCATCTGATCCAGATCCAACATGATTTGAATAAAGAACTACTCAGAAACACAGATTTAATCTTAAACATGCCCTTCAATCTGAGGAAAAATGCAGAGAAAACATGTTAGAAACATGATTTTCATTGGAGTGGGTCATTAGATGGATAAAAAGCTAGCTTATTTATGCAGCTACTGTAGTCGCCCCCTGCTGGCCACTACAACTTAAATACAGTTTCCTTGTTTGGAAACTGATGGCAAGATCCAACTTTTTTATAAGAAACAGCAAACTAATCTGAACATGGAGCATAAAAATGTGTACATTTGTACTCTGCAGTGTTTTAGAGAACAATTATACACATTTGGACTAAGATGAAGGATTGCAGAGATGTTTCCTAGAAAAACAGATCTGATGTAAACACATCAATGATCGGTACCTCCCGGTGAGGAGCTGGCTGCGGGACGGCGTGCAGATCGGCTGAACGTAATAGTTTTCCAGTTTCACTCCCTCCGCCGCCAGTTTGTCCAGCGTTGGGGTCTTGATGGTGGGGTTGTGGTAGCCGATGTCATTGAAGCCCTGTTGGAGATTCTGGTCTGTAAAATCCCACTGCCTCCTGGATGTGCTTTAACCTGGTTTATCAGAGTGAGACAAAGGTCTTTGAACGCACCTGATCATCGATGAGGATGAATATGATGTGCGGAGGATTCTTCTTCTCGTCTCGGGGAAGGTCGGTGTCATTCTGCTGCCTCTTAAGGCCCGCTGTGGAGCGGTGAGCCGACAGGACGTCCAGGCTGAGCAGCAGGAGAGCTGTCAGAGCTGCAGTCGGCATCGCGACAGCTCAACTTCTGCAGGAAGAGGCAAGAAAACAAGAAAGTTTGAAAAGTTTCACACAGGCCAGGCGTCCCTACAGGACGGACTGTGCATCCCAAAAACCACATCTGAAACAGATGTGCCAAGTTGGCTGGAGCTGTGATCTGCAGCACATCCAGCTGGTGGAGGGAGAGATGAAACTGCATTCGACAGAGCACTTAGAGGAGGCCATGAGAATGTTACTCTGGAGGAGGAGCACGCTCATTCCCCTTACACTTACAGGAGTGTCATAACTATCAAGGGCAGTTTAAACCAGTGGGAAAAAATTAAACTCAACCAAATCATTCACAGATTTTCTTGGTTCTGTTGTCCTAAAAGCATCTGATTTTCATTTTTATTTATCTGTTCCTCATCTGGAAGTGCCCTTCCACTCTCCTTAGCTTATTTACATTAAAAGTGGGGTCATCTGGACCCCACAAGTCAGTGCACTGAACTTTTTTTATCATTGATTTTTGAGTTTCACTAATGTTCATGGCAGACATTAAATCCTGTCCACCTTTGCCCACATTTGTCATGGAAGGAATCACACATCAATATGTGGTTGGAGTCATCTGGACCCCAAAGAGAGTGGAAGGGTTAAAGGGCTGATGGGAAAGCAGATCCAAACCTTCTACTGCTCCTCAGGGAAAACCTGAGATGTGTTCGGATCACCTCCACCTAAAAAAAGCTGGTTCTGATGATGGGATGAGTGGCTCCATCAGTGAGAGGTCATCCTCCTGCAGACCTCTGATTCATTTCACCATTCAGACTCAACTGATTTAGTTTAAATCACATTATTATTAACATTTAAATCACTCCATTACTAATAAGCACTGATCCTGGAGCTTTTGGAGTTAGAGGAAATAAAGATGTTTAAAGTCTAAAAACAAAAGCAGCAATAAAGAAAAAGTTTGATCAAAGCAGCTGATCTCATTCTGACCTTCATTATGACATTAAATAAAGTGATCAATAACCCAGCTCTTGTCTGCGTGCATCCAGTCCCCACATCAACTATTGTCCCGTAAAAGAAGCAGACAAATCAATAGAAGTGAATGGCTCTCCTCCACCTTCCCCGCTCTTCCTCTTCCTCGGTTAGTCCATGTCTCTCTCCGCCTCCGGGATCAAGTTTGTCTGCAGCAAAGTTCGTCGGAGCGGCCGCATGTCCTCCCGCTCCCTCCGGTGCTCCCTACCTCCGCCTGAACGCCTTCAAGCTGCGGATGAAGAGAAGCAGAGGAGACGCGGAGGCGAGGAGCGCGCGTGCGCACTTCCGCCCTGACCCTTCACAATAAAACACATTCCTCAACAGCTCTTTCTCTTTCTGAATCATAGACTGTGAAAATATTATTATGTAATTATTTTATATACAGTCTATGTTCTGAATCCATACGTAGGCATTTTTCCACTCCTGTTTTCACTAGTTATTAAGCTTAAAAGACAACAATGTATCATTGTTTCCACTAAGTTTGTGAAAATGTAAATTCTAAATAAAGAACAATGAATGAATTATATATATATATATATATATATATATATATATATATATAAAGCGAAGCTGGAAACAAGGGTTTTAGAGCCCTGTCATATTAGTCAAAAAAGCATTATGATAAAGGTTTTTTTTTTAAATGTGTAAATTGTGTAATTATTTTTGAAAAATCATCCTGGAATATAATTCTATAGTATTCTTTTTTTAGACTGAGTCAGGAGGTCAATTTGACCCTGAACAAAAGAGATATCTTGTAACAATTTTTCAACTCCATTAAACAAGCAAAAAAAAAATAGACCTCTATGAATGTTTAAATATTGATGTATAAATAGTTCCTTTTATTTAAAAGTTTGTTATTCAAATATTCAAAGTGCTTACATGAAGGTTACACTCATAAAAATCAATCAAATGGTCGTCTTTGAGTCAAGATCGATAAAGACAAAGATCCCCATAGAGGTGATCAGTGACGGATATGGTTTGAGGCTATTTTGGAAAAATATACGGCAGGATTTGGGTCAGAATTACCCCCAAACATATTGTTGCTCTGATAAAAAGAGACATTAGGAAAGGATTCAATTTAAACTCTCTAACGACCGATGATATAGATAAGTATCAAACCATTTTGGCTCCAAAATGACCTTAATTTAACTACTAGATGAAAGCAAAACTTTTTTTTTCATTGCTAAAAAAAAGAGATTAAAAGTTTGCTGTCCTTGTCTGCCAGTGCTCAACGTGACAGATTATACAAAGAAAGCAAATTTAAAAAAAAACCTTTAAAAGTGTTTTTTGCGTTTAGCTTAAAAGTTTGAACTACAAGAGCTGCTGGTTTGTCACTGTAACCTGACACTAAAACTGCTCTTGTCTGTTGACTGAAATAAGCTTTCCATAGATAGATACTTATCTCTGTTCAGCAAATTACTGCACTCTAAATAAGTCCTTTAGGAGTAATCTGATTATTTTTTATCTCATGAGGTCTTTTATTTTGCATGAATTCTAAAAAAAAACTCTACAAATGTTACTACAAAATCTGATTTAGAAAGATTTTTTAAAAGAAAAGGATATTATGACATAAACATGAAAAATGGAAAAGAAAAACATGTGGAATGCACAGCTAATGAATCCTCTTGAAACCACTCAGCCGTGTTTGTGAAATGACTGACTCATGCAGCTGCTGGAAAAGGGGGAGAAAGACTTTATTCATCATCTGGCAGCTGCAGTTTCCTGCAAAGAAAGATCACACGCAAGCACGAGCGGCACAAGCGCCGCACAGAAACCACCAGATGAAGGAAATCCAAGCATTAAACACACTGCAGCTGCTTTAATGAGTCTGGGCTTTTATTTTGAAGGAAATTTCCAGTTAACCCTAATCTGCCTCTGTTTTTAATAAAACATGGACAGATTTGTATGACAGGGAATCTAAAAATACCAGAGAAGACAAAGAGAGACAGAATTCACAGTAAAAATCCTTATGCAAACTTTTCTTTGATTTTTCTCAAACTGACTTCTGTGGTTGATGAGGCTCTGGGCCAAGTTTCCAGCAAACAAATCCAGCAAGGAGGCGGTTTTTGGTTTGTCCAGGCTTGATTCACTGTAGGGGAGCAAGAATGGAGCCAGACTCTTGATGCACGACTGCAGCTCCTAAAGCTACATTAATTCATTCTATCTTTTTAAAAAAAGGAAAAATGTGATTCCTTTTCATTGATGCTGTTGGGGTCTCAAACTTGAACTTGATATGATCTTCAGTCTTTTGAAAATGTTTTTGGGAGAATTTACATTACTCACAATAAGTTAGGGAGTGCTTTCAGGAAATATGTAAAAGTTTCCTTTGATATTACTAATGATGAATGAGAAGAAATGTAGTTTTCATTAGTTTGATGTTTAATACTCCAAAAATAGCTCAAAATAAATCAAAACTGACCATGTCAGTATAAGGTATTTCCAGCATTTGCTGTAATGACCGGTTGACAGTCACGTTTGATGCTCCTCACTAGACTCATGATGTTGTTCTGAGGCGTTCCACTCTTCCACAAGTACATACGGTCCTGCGGGTCACTTGGAGGTGGAACACGATAATTCAGTCTCTGCAGTTGGTCCCAGACGTGCTCTATGAGGTTCAGGTCAGGGGTCATTGAGGTAAACGATATGCCAAGGTTAACATGATCCCCAGGATTCAACAGTCCGGCCAGGCCTCACCAGTCAGTCTTTTACCATAGACTTAAGTCTTTTACCCAAGAGACGTCATAGAACCATCATCATCCTCCAATTCCACCAGTAATGTGTAGGCTACAATATTTATTTTTATAAATTATCTATCTAACTGTAAAAACAATTAGGTCGTGTGAAAAGGATTTATTTGAATACTTTTTTCATCTACGTCCTCCATTATGAGAGCAAAATCTACAAGAACTTGTTAATTTTTACTGGAGTGTTTTTCAGTTTTCTAAAAAACATAAAATATTTTATTATTATTCTAAAATTGAGTAAAGAAATAAAGTACAACATATTTTAAATTACTACATTTTTAATTAGATTTGACTGACGCTTCTACATTTTGTGGTTTTGTAATCGTTCCCCCCAGGCGTGAACTCCATTTCCCATAATGCCTTTCGAGGGGGGAGTAGTCACCGCACGTGTGCGCTGGATGTCTAGCATAGAGTGAAGTGTGAGATTCGGTTCTGGTACTTTGTCGCCGCTGTGTCGGGTCGACATGGCCGCGCAGGAGGACCAGGCTCTGCTCTTCCTGATCTTCCAGCACCTGAAGGTGAACGGGTTCACCAAAGCGGCTCGGGTTCTGGAAAAACACCTTCCTCAGGTGAGAACTTCCAACACCGCCAGTCTGCAGTGGATCTGAGGACTGGGTTCTGCTCGTGACATTCTGCCGAAATGGATGGAATAAGAAGTTTGAAGCTTTCTTTGTCACGTGCAGAAACGCATGTCTATGCAGGTTATATAAGGAGTTGTGTTAAATACATGCATGCTGCTGCTGCTGCTGCTGCTGCTGCAGGCCTCCTGCAGGAAAAGAACATGATGTTACTGGAGCTTCTGGGCCTTTGAAACTGCAGCTCTGCTGCTGCACTCACCCTGTTTATGTCGTTTATTTGAAGCTTTTGCCTAAAAGTTTATTTAATTTTCTGAAATACATGAAAAAAATGTTTAATTATTATTTTTTTTAAAAATTTCTTTTTGTATATATTTTAAAGTTCTAGTACTAATTCAAGATACTAAGTACAAATTCCAAAGTTTGACAAGGCAGAAAATTCTTTCCATTTCTAAAAAAATGTGTTTTGCTTATTCATGCATGTGCAAAGTAATTGCTCTGCTTCCCATGAGGCCTGTACGTCTTTATTTTCATCCTTTCTTTCTTTCTTTCTTTTTTAAATTTTTGCTTAGTTCAGCCTAAAGTTTAACAGTTCAGACTCCAACTGTTAACCAATAGCATCAAACTCAAATGTATTTGAGGACATCTTCTCCGGCCTGTGTCCTTCTTGTTTTTTGGCCTCTTTTCTGCCCTCACTGGCAGCATTCCTCCAGTTCAGGAAATGATTTTTTTGACTCACCCTTTTCTTTTCTTTATGTAACTGTCCCAGAATTCCTCCTTTTTAATGTTTTTTTAAAAAAAAAATTCCAATGACCAAGGCCTAAAAGTTAATTTCTCTGTTAATTCTTTTGTCTGTGTGAAGGTTGAGGCACCACCAGCAGAAAGCCTGCATGATATCTACACCGGATGGATGAAGTAAGTCAGTAATGTCTTAAACCTTCATGCAAAGCTATAAGTAAAATGATCAACACAAGATTTGAACCTAATATCATTGATTTTACACAGTTATGATTATACACTTCGTCGTCTGACTGAACAACATCACTAGTATGACAGTCATTACCTATCAACGTTGTCAGTAGAATGGAACACAGTAC
>NC_050528.1:33049886-33053474 GCF_002922805.2 Oryzias melastigma
CAGCTTCTTGTTGATTTATTTTTCACGAGATAATGACAAGCATACTTTTTCATTTTTCTACAGTCCACAGCTAAACAAAGCAGCTTGGCTGTCAAACACCAGAATAATTGATCCTTTTATAATTGATTACTTTATTGCTGGTCTAACTGCGCAGATGTTGTCACCCAAATCAGTCATTTCAGAAGGTTGGCCCGGCTGCAGCTGCGCAGGCGGCTGCAGTTCAGTGATCCTCCGGTTGAGGGGATCAGGAAGTCTCCATGGTTACAGATTAATCCATGATAGATTTTTTTGTGTTTACAAGCAAATATATGTTGATGCAAATCCAACTTTCAGTGTTCTTGTGTTAACGAGAAATCATATCTCGTGGTCTCCTGAGAAAAAACTTGTGATAATGAGATGGCGGAAAGCAACATCACTAGTATGACAGTCATTACCTATCAACGTTGTCAGTAGAATGGAACACAGTACCTATTAACACCATCACCAGTATGACTCACATTACCTATTAACATCATCACTAGTGTGACTCACAGAGCCTATCAACGTATAGCGGTCATTACCTCTTTACCCGTTAGCAGGGATTTATTGTATTGTACTTGTAGGCATGTGATCTTCAGACTAGACTAATAATCACTAACATAAAATTGAATGATCTGAAGTGCTGTTACCATATTGATACGGTGTCTCCAACATGGAAATGTTCAAGAAAAAAGTGGACATTGAGGGTCTATAAACCTTTAAACCCACTGTGACCATCGTTTGATCTATGGTAAAAGTGTTCCCAGTGGGTTTTTTATGATGATGATGTTTTTAGCCAAAATATAAACAAACTGCAGGAGTTCATTAGAAATTCTCCTCTGAATTTTAGCCGAGACTGCTGACCCAGAGTAAGTCTGCCCCTACTTCCCAACAACCTTCTGTTTATGCGCTCGCCCGCAGTTTTACAGCTCCTCACAACCAGTCTAACAAAATGGAGAGGGATGGTGGAGCTTTTCAGCTGTAGTGGTCATGTACAAACCTGATCTTAGCTGCAGTCTGGATCATAACTGTAGCTTCAAGATTGCTCACCATTCATGTTGTACCAGTAATGTTGGCGGGCGTGAAGGGCTGTAAGTTATCAGGACAGAGTGTGAACACAGGGGTGATGGGCGTGAAGGGCTGTAAGTTATCAGGACAGAGTGTGAACACAGGGGTGATGGGCATGCTGACTCTAATGAACTCCTGCCACTCTGAAACCATGTCCTAAAACACAGATTTAAAAAAAAATGTAGGCTAAAAACTGTGTAATCATAATTAAAAAGCCACTGAAAACACTTCTCAAATGGATCAGAAGTTGACTGGAGTGACATTATTTGTCTTAATTTTCTTCATATGTGTTCTCCATCATCAGAAAATGCCACAAGAAAATGTTAAAAAACAGTAAAAACAAAGTTGTTATCTGAAGAGGTCTTTACAGTGTTTGAGGTTTTTTCCTCTGAGTTTTAAAAACATGCTCGTAATTGTGTCATAATTTAAATTCTTACAAAGTTAAAACCAACTCTTAACTATGTTACTTTAAACACGTGAGTTGTTGGGAAATTGCCCCTTCTAAAGCCAGACTCTAGTGGTCATTTTGTGCAATTGACACTTTGTCCTTTCTGTGTCTTCTGGTTGTTCTGTTCAGAAACAGCAGATGAACGTATCCGACTGTTGTTGTTGGAGAGAAGAATGAAATATTTGAGAGTATAAACCAAACCTCTAAAATTGTAATACAACAGTTTTCTTGTTTTTTTTTTTTTTCTTAATTATTTGAATTGAATCTGGATATTTAAACAAACTTTAGAGAAAACCTGTTTTTTTCTGTTTTAGATCAATATCAACATAATTTAACTTTAGCTAAATGTTAGAAGTGAGCAGAGGGAGAATTCTGGAAAGTGCAAACACATTTCAAGGACGTTTCGAGTTCTTGGCTTTTGATAGGCCAAACATTTGAAATGACTTACAGATTCGGAGCTCAAAGCCGCCTATTTAAATTCCATGAAAGTGATGGAAAAGAAATCCAGAACCAGTAAGAGATCTTCTAAAGTGAACTTTTGCAAGCAGATTTGTTGAAATTGCAAGATTTTTTTTATACTTGTAAAATTATAAAGGAGGTTTTAATGGTATAAATAACACATATCAGACAGCAACAACACGTCACGACTCGGAGGGAGTTCACTGCAGTGATCTCATTTAGTCTCCCTGGAGTCTCTTGACGGCTGTCATTGAGAATGACTACAAATGCTTAATGTTATATTTTTAACTGTATTTTTGTAGATTATGCTCTCTATCCCAACATGCAAAACAAGAGACGGATGACAGCCTAAACAAAAAGAGCATTAAAGTGGAATTTATCGCCAGTGAAGAAGCTGCAGATTCCAAGCTCTGTGCCGTCTCAGGAGAAGATGAAGTGAAGGCCAAGCTTCTGACAGGTAGTTAAGCTCAACACTTTTCCACTTTATAATTCTGAAAAAATGTATGTTTTCGTTGCTAATTATTACTAATCTTGACTTATTTCCATTCAAAATGAATTTGCTGGTGTCTGTCAGAGTGTGAGTCAGACATTGAGTCTTCTCATCCAGAGAAGAACCCTGAAAGTGCGCTTGAGCCGCAGCGTGATGCCACAACTTCTGTCCCGTTACAAGTATTAAACGGCGAGAGCTCCGCCTCCTCTGACGGCAAAGTGGAGGAAGAAGAGATGAGAGAAGAACTGACCAACATCCATCAAGAGGTGAGCGTGAGCACTGTCAGGATGCATGTACAGTGAAGGTGAGACATCTCACCTGGGAAGAAGGGAAATGTCCTTCATGATGAAGGTTCTTCTGCGTCTTTTACTCTTCTGCTCTGAGTTTCACTTTTCTACTGAACATAATGCTAAGTTTGATGTAAAGGTACGATTTATGCATATTGTATGGATGAAAATTGATCATACGTGAATATACATGGAATGGGGGGGTGGTGGACAAAAAGCCTTGGAACTGTAGACTTGAACACCCCAACAGAAAGGCTCTATAATAGTACACCAGCAGTGAGTGGTAAAGGAATGGATGCAGACTCGGTGATTAGCTATGCTAACGTTCATGCTAACATAACAGAAGTAAACGGAAGACAACGGCTGTTAAAATTGTATATTAAAATGTACTAGTCTTGCACAAAATCTTAAATTATAAACCATTTAATTTGGGAAAATAAAGTTTGAATTTGACTGGAAAACAAACAAACAAAACATGGTAACAGTTCAAGTAAGGTGAAGCTCTTAACATGACCTGGCAGCAGACTTAAAACAATTATTTGAAAAAGCATTAAACACTAAGACAACATTAAAGTTTGATAGTTAAGATGAAATATGTCGAGAAATATTGAACAACTCTAAAATTACCGCAATAAATGGTAAAGTCACTATTTTTTGAAGTTTTATTGAAGTTTTTAATGATAAAAGAAGGTTATTGAAATATAAATAACTGACAACACAAATCTGTTTCTTCAATTTCTTCATGTTTTAAATATCTTATAAAAGTATCAGATCGGGACTCGGTATCGGCAGATACACAAAATCAGATGACTCGGAAT
>NC_050528.1:33053839-33064491 GCF_002922805.2 Oryzias melastigma
CTAAAATTACCGCAATAAATGGTAAAGTCACTATTTTTTGAAGTTTTATTGAAGTTTTTAATGATAAAAGAAGGTTATTGAAATATAAATAACTGACAACACAAATCTGTTTATTTAATTTATTCATGTTTTAAATGTCTTATAAAAGTATCGGATCGGGACTCGGTATCGGCAGATACACAAAATCAGATGACTCGGAATCGGATCGGGCCCAAAAAAACCTGATCGGGACATCCCTAGTATATACAATAAATTAACATTTAAAGATAAAATAACTTTTGCAGAACAAGTTAAAGTCAAACATGTAATCAGTGTTATGATTTATAGAGTTCGTACATTTTATTCTTTAGAAGAAAACGTGTTTGATATTCAGGTCCTCCACAAAGCATATTTTCTTTGAAATGAACGCCGTCTCAGCTTAAGCAGCGGTGGTCATTTGTGCAGCAGACGAGCATAGCTGCTGTGCAGTGACTGTGATAATGCGCAGCAGCAGTGTTGATGCTCAAACACAGAGCCTTTTCAAAGCGTCATCCGCTCCTCTGATCTGCTGTTGCTACAGTGCCAGGGTGTCCACTGATGCAGCAGATAATGCTGTCTGCACAGAATGATCATCGTCTGCTTCCTCTGCTGGAAACACCACCACGTTTCTGCTGAATTCAATATGTAACTGGTTTAGAAACTTGAAGTGACATGTTTTAAAGTGCAGAGTGTTTCGGATGATGCAGAAATGATGTGCGTGTTTTCTGTCTAGGGTTCGGTTGAGGAGTCGGCTGAGGTGTCAAATGAGGAAAAAGTCTCTCCAGCCTCTGTGGAAACGGTTAAATCCAGTCGGCCTGAGTCTGATCCGGCCTTAGACGGTGAGCCGACGGAAGAGCCTGAGGAAGACGGTTCAAAGGTTTGTGATTTACGGCTGAAACGATTCTAAGAGGAACTCTTCAGTTATTGCCAGAGCAGTTTTCCAGGATTTTCCTGTTTTGATTTTGGGAGGATGCGGCTTGTGTACCGGTGCAGATGTGAATGCACCTTCATGGCTGAGTTGAAGCCGTCAGACGGATCGGCCTCACAGCTACCTGCTCTGAATGTCCTCCCCCTCTGAAGAACTCTGGAACAAACAAAGCTGCACAGAGCCTCCGTTCTTCCTCACTGCACATCTGCAACTTATTTAGTCCAGGGCCTGGTGGGGGTGCATAGTTTGTGTTGTTTTGCCTTCAGGAGGCAACACTCCAGAAAGAATTTTTCTTTCTGAAAATGTTTTTGATTTGAATTTTTATGGCGTGTGACCATCTGGAGTGTCTGAATCTGAGCGACAACAGACCATATTTTTTCCGGAGTCGTTGGATGAGGCTCTGCAGGGAAGTTAGGATATTTGGAAATCAGGAAGCTGCAACTTATTAGCAGAAATTAGTCTTAAATCAAATGTTTGGTCCCACAACTAATAAAAGCATTAAGTTAGCGTGTTTTCAGACGTGGAAAGTCCATTTCTCCAGACCAAGTTCACTTAATTTGGTCCAGATCAAGTCCTGAACCTTTCATTTGGTCTGCATTCTGACTGACATAAAAACAGACATTTCTGCTCCGAACCAAAGCTTGTAAACAAAACCACGTGATTGAAGATCTCTTCGTTCATTGGCCAGGAGTTACAGGGGCGGGGCAAAGCAACGAGGGAATGTAGAATGAAAGTCTAAAGCTTTGTAATCTTATCGGGACAGTTCAGTTATTCAAACTTTATTTTTCACTGAACAGTTTGTATGAATGTTTAACGCTTTGAGGTACGGTGGATGTGCTCTGAGGCGGTCACTGGGGAGACGACAAAGAAGCTACTTTGATGAGTGTTTATGACATATAGACTGTCAGGAAAAAGGTGTGAGAACTGATGTGGATCACGTTATAAGTTGTTTTAATGAGCCTGCTTTCATCTGACCACATGTCAATGAGTTGCTGTGTCTCATCGCTGCTTCACTGCTCTGTTTACATCACGTAATGCTACGGTGGCTGCTTTGGTCCAGACTGAGGAAACTAAGAGTGAACTAGAGCTCAATCCAGTTAGAATGGAGCCGAGACACCTCAAAAGACGAGTCTGAGAGCAGTTCCTGGTCCCAGACCAGGGTCCACCTCGGTGTATTCAGCAGTGCTGTACTGTATATCACCATATAAGTGATTTTATATCACAATGATGATATATATCACAATATACCAAATCAATAAAGCATATTTTCAGTTATTCTCTGATAAAAATGGACATTAATGTCATTACGGACCAGTATTCAGACTAAAAATTTGCTCCAGATTATCAGGGGAAACAAACTCTAAGCCAAAGTCAAAGTCGAGGCCCCCGGGTCACATCCGACCCGGCGTGTAACTATATCTGGTCCTCGAGATCATTTCATATTGCTGTTATTGATGACCCGGTGATACGTCACACAAGTTTGGCCCACTACCTCATTGGATTTGGCCCCCAGTGCGACTGATCTTGATCCTCCTGCTGTAAGCGAACCAAATGTGTCCAGGCTGAACACACTGATGTGTTTTATTTTCCAGGAGCTGCTCACACATTCGAGCTCCACTGAGGTTCCAGATGAAGCTCCTGCATCAGAAAGAATGGATCCTGATCCAACAAAAGCTCCGGATGTTCTCGATGAAGAGAAGGATGAGGAACAGTCTGCTGTGGAGGTGCAGCATTTTATTAATAGTACAAAAAAGCTCATTTTTGTCCCCAGTCAGAGGCCGCAAAACAACTTCTTTTTTCTTTTCCTAAAAGCCGTCTGAGCTCATCTCTGTAGACCCAATGGAAGAGGAGACCAATGATCAGCCAGTAGAGCTCCAAGCCCCGCCCCCTGCAGGTACGACTAGCCAATAGACATTTTACTAAGCGGTCCTTGTGTAGCTGTAGGGATGGCCTCTTTCCCACCTGTTTCTCACCGCGCCGATAAGACTGGCGCTGTGCTGTGAAGACGCAGCTCAAAGAGGTCAGTGTGAACGCTGTGATCCGATGCTCTCCTCAGGAAGTCCTTCACTGCAGAGCACAGAGGCTCCACTCCGCTCACAACTATGTGAAGAACCTGGACGTCTTCCACAGGTTCAAAGGAGAACTGAAAACTGCTTCTTAAGGCTTCAGTTTTTCTAATTTAGAATAAAAGTTATTTGTTTGGGGGGTTTTTAGCTTAGAAGTGGAAAAAAAACCTGTTGTCATGTGTGAAAGGTGAGACTTTGGGACACGGATTGTTTGTTACATTTTAATGGCAGCCAGATGGAAAACTGCTTTCAATAAACACTAGTTGTGTTTTTTCAGAGGAGCAGGGAACTGAAAGTCAAATCTAAAGTTCTGCATTTCCTTCATCTGCAGATGTCAGATTTTCTTGATTTTACACAAACTCATTAGCTGCTATATAACTTTTAATATAAACTTCACATACATGTCGACCATCTCCTGAAGGGCAGAGAGATCATTTCATGTACAGAGACAGTTCAAAGTGCTTTACATAAAACATTCAAAGAAACAATCAAAAGAAATAGTAAAAATGTGATCATTGAAATAAAATTAAAATAAAGTAAAAAGATTTTAATTTAAAACAAGCATAGATAGACAGTGCGGACGTAAACTTTTGAATACATATTTATCAAATGCAGCTGAGAACAGGTGAGTCTTTAACCTGGATTTAAATACACTGAGTGTTTCAGCAGATCTAATGTTTTCTGGAAGTCTGTTCCAGATCTGTGGAGCATAGAAGCTGAATGCAGCTTCTCCATGTTTAGTTCTGACTTTAGGAACTGATAAAAGACCAGATCCTGATGACCGGAGAGGTCTGGCTGGTACATACTGGGTCAGGAGGTCAGTCATGTATTTTGGTGCTAAACCATTCAAAGCTTTATAAACCAGTAACAGAACTTTAAAGTCTCTTAAATTTTAAAGTTTCTGGCCTGGTTGGTAGTTTTTAGTTGAATAGATTGAAGCTCTGTAGTGACGTCCAACCTTTTTTCTTTAGCCCCAAAGTCAATAACCTCAGTTTTGTTTTTGTTTAATTGAAGTAAGTTGTGACACATCCAGTCATTAATGTCCTCAATACATTTACCAAGAGCCTGTACAGGGCCTCGGTCTCCTGGTGTCAGTCTAATATATATCTGTGTGTCATCTGCATAGCTATGGTAACTAATGTTGTTGTTCTGAACATTTTAGTTAGAACTTCTCCTTTAGAGAATCCATGTAACACTGGATGATATTAACAATCTCATTATTTCACTGATACATTTTACAGAATGTGATTAATATAAATATATTCAAAAGATACAGTAGATTATTAATGTATTTCTAAACAAATGTGTCTAAATGTGTAAACTGTGTAAACTCAGAACTGAATTGAGTAGATCAAAAAAATAGAAAAAAGTTGAAATCAAATCCATCCAGGCTCTGGTGACTCTGGAAATACTTATCGATACCCTGCAGGGAGAGAACAGTCTGATTATCAGGCCTCTGTGTCGTCCTTCACTAGATGACAAAGGAACAATCACACTGCCTAAAAGATGATATTTATAGATTTAAACTTAGATTAACGCACTAAAAAAATGGACCAGGCTAACTTGTCTGCAATTAATTATACGTGTTTTTATACAGTCAGTTTTCTCTGTGAGATTTATTAATTCTGACCTGTAATTAATTATTCTAATGTATCTATTTTAACCTAACCTAAACATGCTGAGAAAAGCCTCATTCTGCTGTATTTTCATTTAAATTAGTGACATTGTGGTGAAGTAAAAAGATCAAAATACAAATAAAACATCATTTTACAATTTTTTATTATAATTGACTACACATTTACACCACAGGAGGATTTTTTTCAACCTCAAGAAAAAAAAAAACATACCAGTTTACCACCGTCCCATGAGACCAGTATTAATTCCTACCTCATTCATTTATAATTAACAACTATGTTGACTTGATGCCTTCCATAAGAGATAATAGTTGTGTCATTGTGACTGTTTTGGGTTAGTTCTGTGAAGAACTACAGAGTCGCTCTTTGATGATGTCACAACAGGGACTGATCCACAGTGTGCGCTGGGTACAGGGACACCAAGACGTGTATTTAAAGGGATGTAAGACGTGTTTTCAGATGAGTTCAAATGAAACGTTTATGTGAGTTACCAGCTGGACCTTTGCCTTTTTATTAGAGATTATGACAATAGTTACAGATTAAAGATGGGATTAACGTGATTACGAAAAACAGGTTCATTTGTCTGTAAATAACTCATCCTGATTAACGAGATAATTAGACTCTCCTTATTTAAAGCACAGCAAAAAGATCAAAAGTAAATCCTACCGTCCAGTGGAAGAAGGAGCAGGTGGAAACAAACAAACAAACCTCACAGTCTTCCTCAAAGCTCCAGCAGAGCAGCATGGTCTGACCCAAAACTGCAGAGCTTCATCCAGCAGCTGCTGACCTACTTGTCAGATGGGACAGTTACCAATCTGACAGGTCAACCCGCTTCCTAAAACTATGACATTCAGAAAGTCTGACGTTAGTCCAGAAAAAGATCAGCAGTTTACATCCTGAAGCAACGGACAGTAAATGATGATGTTGGTGTAAACGCCGTTTCCTCGTTTATTGCAGTTCTGAAAATATCCACATTTTACAATAATGTTAGGTCTTTTAAGGCTCCTGGTTGAAAACTCCTCACTACACACCTGATACACGTTTCTCAGGAAGACATGAACATTTTCACTCAGGACAAAAGAAGTGAGTATTCTGTACAGTTTAGAGTTTCTACTCTAAATTACATCTGAACTCTTTTAGACAAACAGGACCAGGTTCTTTTGGTACAGATGGAACAAAAGTGAATGGATCACACCAGCAGCTCCTCCTGGACCAGTGCTGTGCACTCTTATGGGGTCCAGATGACCCGACCTTACATCGATGCGTTATCCATCCACGACAAATGTGGATGAAGGGGGACAGGACTTCAAGTCGCCATGGACACCAGTGACAATCAAAAATCTTTGGAAAAAAAGTTCAGCGCTCTGTCTTGTGGGGTCCAGATGACCCTACTCCTACCATCAACATCCCTAGGATAGAACAACGGTTACACTATGGTCACATATAAATGCCACCACGCAGGAACCTAAAGTAAGTTTTTCAGCTGAGGAAGCAGTAGTTACTTTTTTACATGCTGCACAGCGACCACAGAGGTTGCAATTACTGACCGACAGGAGGGTCTTCAAAGAACCCCAAACTGATGATGGAGCGATTTCTGACTGCCACCCTTCAGCCTCCTCCCTGCCCTGTGCTGCTGTCCCACTGCCACCGTCTGACGGTTAGAAATCGGACGGTAGCAGCATGGCCACTCGACGAGGGCTGTCGACATGGACAGGGGTCCGGCCATGACCAGACGCCATCTGGTAATCCCGGCCACAGACGGCACTGATGCTGCACTGACAGCCCCACAGTGACTCAGAGACCTGCATGCTGACATGAATATGGAGACGACAGAACATTGTGGTTTCTTGAAGACATCCCTAAAAATGTGTAAATTGATAAGATTACAGTGTGTGCTGTAGATCTGAGTTGTGAATGATCAGTGGTGCAGAATGGCTCACTTTGATAGATCGGGCGGCCAGTGGCACTTGACATGGGCGGCTGCCGACCAGAGACGTTTCCACATCGTCCAATCAGAGCTGCGGCCAGCCAGCGACCCAGCTGTCATTAGTGAGATCTGAGTCGCTCAGAGATTGTAGTAAAATGAAACCAAAGCTTTAGCTCTTCTGTCGGTAAGGAAGACTGAAGGATGGCACCATCGACTAAACGAGAACTGGAGTATTCGACTTCTCCACCTGGCATTCCAAACAGGAAGGACCTGCTGGCTCCATTAAGCCAAAATTATATAGACTAAATAACCAGCTATTACTCAGTCATTCTATTAGTCAGAATAAACATTCTTGATTCTTTCCTTTAGTGCAAGTTAATCAAGTTATAAATCGACCAGACGCCTCAACAAAAGCATTCAAAATGTTTGGCACATTTTTTGTAGCCCACTTCCAAATAGTAGGGTTGTGGACATCCAACACCTAGCTGGTGGGAGTGGTTGCCATAGAATCAATTATTCAGACCGACTTGGATCAATCACTGATGACTGACATCGTCTGACAGCATCCATATCACCAAAAGAAAAGACAACTGAATAGACTTCAATAGCTGGAAGTCCTTTTTTTTTTGATGGATGACATCATTCTCACTCAGTCCAGTTCTCACATACAGTCAATGGACAGCAAACAAGTCCTTATATCCATCATTTAATAATCAAGAGTTAACATTTAATATAGAGTACCCACTGGGCTTTATGTCACCCTTAAAACCAACAGATTGAATTTTCCATAATAAGTAAACTTTTGCTCTAAAATGTCTTTTTTTTTTAATAAGACAGATTTGTAGTGTCTTTTTGGCTGTTAGCTTGGTGACATCCCAACACTGAGTTGATATTTTGAATCAAAAATGAAGTCTGTGATTTACAGGAATCCATTAGGAATGAAAAACTGCTTTGGATTCTGTGAAAATCTAAACTTTTTAACCTCTTCTGAAAAATCTAAAGTCTGAACTAGCAGTAAGACAACGACAAACAGCTTTTATAGATGCTGCTTTAGAGGAAAACAGCCTCTTATATTTAGATGTATGACGACAAATTTACAAGAGTCATATAAAGAGTGGTGTAAAGTCTAGCTGTCGTCCCCTTCTCACCAGAATCTCTGGTTTATTAAAATTCCACAAATAAAATCCCGAGTGTTTCGGACTCTGTTAAACTTGTGCTCCTCACCCCCAAAAACCAGAAGGCTGTGCTCCAGCGGACTGGATTTATTGCTGGGTTTCTTAACAAGCCCTGACAGGCTTTATAAAGCCCTCTGAGACGTTCTGTGAGTGAGTGACGAGCTGGAAAACTCTTCAGGACAGAGCTGCCAGAGCGGTTCCTCCAGGCTGCAGGCCTGCATGTCACGACACTCAATCCAGATCCATGAGAAAAACTTAAGCATCTCACTGCGCTCCACCCCCAGACTGAAGCCATCAAAATGTTCTGTCCAGAGACGGCCGGAGACCAAGCAGCGCCAAATTCACAAAACCTTTCCAGCATGAAGGAATCCGACTCCAGGGAACACTGAACCTGAAGTTTGGTAAACAGTTTACTCCAAATCCGGGTCAAAGCTGGTCTCAACTCCCAGCATCTGTTGACAGAAGAACTTAATATCAAACCTTCTTTGATCTTTATCAACTGTGTTTTTTCATCTGTCCTTGATTCACAATGATTTAAAAAATTACTTAAATAATAAGCTTAATTTTCAACGTAGGTCTAAAAAATGAGAAAAAAAGACATGGAAATGTTTCTGGACTGTAATTAAAAAGTAAACATCTGAACCCAACTTGGACTCAAATTTCACCAAAAACTTTCACACAAAATATGCAGTGAACTGATGAGCGAAATATCTTAGTTTTACAGATAATTTTCCCTTTTCATTTTGACTGAATAAAAACTGAATTTCCTAAAAATTAGGATTGTAAACTAAAGTCTCAAACACAGAGGTGGAAGTGTGATGGTCTGGAACTCTTTGCAGCTTCAAGAAAAATGATGGAAAAGGCACTTTAAATTATGAATAATAAACACATATTTTTTTTTTGTTATTGAATACAGTCGACCACACTATACTACTGAGACGACTGGAAAACTGGGTGGGTCTCACTGGGCCAGTACTAAACTGGTTCAAAACGTACTTAGAAAACAGGAAATATTTTGTGTCAATTGGTAACTTCACTTCTGAGCCAATAGAAATTACATGTGGAGTGCCCCAAGGCTCCATCCTGGGACCACTTCTATTTAACATCTACATGCTCCCACTGGCCCAGGTTATAAAGAACAACAACATTAGTTACCATAGCTATGCAGATGACACACAGATATATATTAGACTGACACCAGGAGACCGAGGCCCTGTACAGGCTCTTGGTAAATGCATTGAGGACATTAATGACTGGATGTGTCACAACTTACTTCAATTAAACAAAAACAAAACTGAGGTTATTGTCTTTGGGGCTAAAGAAAAAAGGTTAGACGTCACTACAGAGCTTCAATCTATTCAACTAAAAACTACCAACCAGGCCAGAAACTTGGGTGTAGTGATAGACACAGACCTAAATTTTGATAAACACATTAAGGCAGTCACTAAATCAGCCTATTATCATCTCAAAAATATCTCAAGGATTAAAGATCTGATGTCTAAGCAGGACCTGGAGAAACTAGTGCATGCTTTCATCTTTAGTCGACTTGATTACTGTAACAGTGTTTTTACAGGACTACCAAAAAAATCCATCAGGAAACTGCAGCTTATTCAGAACTCTGCTGCTCGGGTTCTCACAAGGACCAAGAAAGTAGACCACATCAGTCCAGTTCTGAGGTCTTTACACTGGTTACCTGTCTGTCAGAGGATAGACTTTAAAGTTCTGTTACTGGTTTATAAAGCTTTGAATGGTTTAGCACCAAAATACATGACTGACCTCCTGACCCAGTATGTACCAGCCAGACCTCTCCGGTCATCTGGATCCGGTCTTTTATCAGTTCCTAGAGTCAGAACTAAACATGGAGAAGCTGCATTCAGCTTCTATGCTCCACAGATCTGGAATAGACTTCCAGAAAACATTAGATCTGCTGAAACACTCAGTGTATTTAAATCCAGGTTAAAGACTCACCTGTTCTCAGCTGCATTTGATTAATATGTATTCAAAAGTTTACGTCCGCACTGTTTATCTATGCTTGTTTTAAATTAAAATCTTTTTACTTTCTTTTAATTTTATTTCAATGATCACATTATACTATTTCTTTTGATTGTTTCTTTTAATGTTTTATGTAAAGCACTTTGAATTGTCTTTGTACATGAAATGTGCTATACAAATAAACTTGTCTTGCAAGATCATTAACATTGTAAACATTGTTCTGCTTCTCCTGGAGGACGTTTCAGTTTGACCACTAGGTGGCGATCGTGCACCTTATTCCAGAAGAAGAAAGTATGAGCGAAAAACAATGTTTTAGCCCACAAATAGTTACTTTAAAAATATTTCCTTTAAAGAGTTTAGAAAATTCATACCTGTGAGTTTATAAAGATTTTTATTTAGTCAAATGTTGAGGTCAACCAAGCGTTAGCATTAGTCCTTCTATGGGACATTCCATTAAACTTTAGCATCAAGCTAGCTGACTTTAGCTTTATGTGCTAAATTAATCTCTTTTTATAGATTAATTATTGGTCTATTAAGATTAAATTGACTCGAATCAATTAATCGATTTTATCGACCCAGTCATATTGAAGTCCATTCATTTCTGATAACGCACATCGCCCGCTTATACTACGCTCACTTACAGAAGAAAGAACATTTTTAGGCAATTATTAGTTCATTAATCTCGTTATTTTTTATAGTTTTTCCCAAAAAATGGATTATTTGATGTGCAGTGCGATGCGTTGTCATGGTAACGGCTACAGAGCCCACACCACCACCAGCAGTGGATGAAAGGTGTATTCTGAACATCATGATGAGTTGAACTAAGCCTCATTTTAGAGGGAAAGGTTACCACTTCCAGTCACAACAAATAAATAAAGTCTAAAAAGTTCAGGGGCCCGTTTCAAGAAGCAG
>NC_050528.1:33064622-33072122 GCF_002922805.2 Oryzias melastigma
GCTTCTTGAAACGGGCCCCTGTTTCTCCTCGTCCATCTCCTCCTTCTTTGTTTCTCTTCAAGATGATCAAACTCACCAAAAAGATTAATGGAAACTGTAAAATCACTCATGTCTGCTGTGATATATCAACATATGTAGTATCATATTAATAGAACATTTGTGGTCAACGTTTCTTGGATTGTTCAGAAAAGTGTTCTTACTGGTTTAATGTGTTAGTTTAAAGACTCTGTTTTGGGTTGTTTTCTTTTATTTTTTTCTTTTTATTGTTCCAGCGTGAGGAAAAAAACTTGTGGTGGTGCAACAGTAAAGGTTGATAGTCTGTTATATAAAAAATAAGTTTTGATTCAAAATAGATTTGGATTTGTTAATTACAGGAAATGAATAAAGAATTGACAAAAAATGGAATTGTATGACACCACTATTTTATAAAGTTGTTATCCTCAAATACTCCATGCAGTTTTGTCATCGTCATTTGAATTTGAACATGGATTTTATTTAAAAAAAAAAAAAAATTTAGAACATGAAACTTTAACAATCTGCTTTTAAAATATATTTCAGACTGTGCCACGGAAAAGACAAAAGATGATGAGGAGGAGCAGGACGAGGAGGAGCAGGACGAGAAGGAGCAGGGCGAGGAGGAGCAGGGCGAGGAGGAGCAGGAGCAGGAAGAAGAAGAAAATGGTCAAAACTCTGAGGTAATGAAATATGAATGTTCACTTTTATTTTTTTTAAACTTTGTTGACATCATTCTGTGTGTTTTCTTCTTCAGCCTGTAGGGGGCGCTGAGCTCCCCTCTCAGCTGAATCCTGATGCTGCTGCAGAAGAGTCAACAAGCACACAAAAACAAACTGTAGCTGCTGACCTCCACAGGCCTCACTCTGGTAACAGCGCCACCTGGTGAACGTTGACCGCTCCAAACACTGATTAGTGCATGTCTTAAAAGTCCATTTTTAAAATCAAAACCACAAAAGATTTTTGCCTTTTATACTGAAATCAATTATTTTCTTTAACTGTATTAAATGATAATTACTACAAAAACTGAAATGAGTATTTTAACATTTGTTGGTCCTGTTTAAACCCAGTAGCTGAAATGGAACACTTGAAACTCCCTTTTCAAATACATTTTTACCTCAAAATGTCTATTCCTCCAGTAGTTTTTAATGATTATGTAATTTGTATCCAAAATTAAAGAAATCTGTCTCATTTTCTAAGACATAACTTCAGTAATTTATCAGAAAGAGGAGATCTGTGTTTTAGATATTTGCAGCTGTTCATGCAGCTTTTACAGCAAATCCTACATTTTAGCTGTTTTTCCTATTTCTGTAGGTTTGAAAAAAGCAGAAACTTGTGTGCAGAGTTCAGATCAAATGTTTGATTTGTAATGTTTATTATTAAAAAACAAACACATTTAAACACAGGAAAAAAGCCGTTAGGTCTTCTTTAAAGTCTTTACCTAATGCATTTGCACAAAGATAAAGAACTCAGAAGTACAGACATTTATAAAATACATCAAATAAAACAGTGGAAGTTAAAGGAAGTTCCTCATGATAAATGAGTCCGTGTAGAATCCACTTTACCACACAGATGGAATATTCTTTAGGCCTTTTTTGTTATAATTCATGGAGATGAATCTTTCTGAAAACTAACCTCGAGGAGTGAAGAATTTAGGAAGAAGACAAAAGATACAAGAGGACGTTACTGTGAACTAACTGCAAAATACAAGAATATTCTCTTATAGGTTAAATACATATTTGAAAAATATTTGCATCATAAATATTGAAAGTTTGACTGAAAAGGGCAGATTATTGAGCTAATCTGATCTGGCTGCAAATTTAAATCATTTTTGCTGAACAAAAACATGAAGAGGAAAAACACTGGCCTCAGCTATAATACAATAAGACAGACATGGATAAATCAAACTATAATAAAGGCTTTCTGTAGAAACCAGATGGTTGATCTTTGTTGATCAACTTCGTTGATGTCTTTCTTCTGCAGATGTGCCTGAAGAACCAGATGCCTCCATCATCCTCAACATCCAGACGGATGTGGAAGCAGCCCAACAGGAAGGCAGCCGCTCTGTTCCGGAGGAATCTTCTGAAAGCTGCGCAGACTCCAAAACTCCCAAGAGGAGGAAGAGAAAGAAGAACAAAAGAAACACGGAGACGCCCGAAACCGAAGCACAGGTCACAGACACACCCTCCGATCCAGGTGACACTCCTCTGACCAGCAAGTCCTCCAAAAAGAAAAGGAGACGCCAGAAGAGGGGAGAGGACGATGTGAGGGGAGAGGAAGAGGCAGCAGAGGAGCAGGAGGTGGTTCCAGCTGCTACATCGGAGAAGAAAAAGGCAAAGAAAAGGAAAAGAGATAAAGACATGACTTTAGAAACCAAAACTACAGAGATACAAGTTAAAGACTTGGAGGCAGAGGAGAATACTCCAGCAGAAACAGAAAAGCCAAAGAAGAAAAAGAGAAAGAAGGAGAAGGAGGCGCCATCTGAAGAGCCACCAGCAGAGGGCGATGAGGAGACGGAGGAGAAGATTGACAGCATTGATGGTGAGAGCAACACAAACCTTTTTAATGAGCAGCATTCGGTAGACTGTCATGACTGATACCGCTCTCCTCCTGTAGATGGCAGCAGCGCTCTGCTCTTCTCAGGAAAAAAGAAGAAGCGTCTGTGCAGGAAGCTGAGCGTGAGGATCAGACCCAGATTTCACGGGAAGAGGATGAGCAGCATCCAGACCAGACAGAAGATGGGGAAAAAGAAGTTAGTACCGTGTTCTTTAAGCATTAAACTCACAGGTACTGTAGTAGAAACAAATCCTTAAACCCCAGAAGAAAATATGTTCTAGTGGAAGCTCTGTTTTTAACCCTGATTTTGATTCGGTTTTATTTATTTTTATATTTTCAGACCAAAAGACGAAACATTAGATGAGAAGTCTCAGATGAATCCAGTCAAGAGAGCTCAGGCTGATGACGAGACGGAGATCAAACCACCGAAGGGGAGGAGGAGGAAGAAGATGAAGATCGTTACGGAACAGGAAGAAAGTTCCTTAAAGGAAAACAAGCCTCCTGGGAAGGAGGAGAAATCCATGGAAACCCAGTGGGATAAAAACGGAGTGGGGGAAGAGCTTCCTGAGGAAGACTTGTCTCTTCTTTCAAATGAAGGGAAGAAGAAGAAGAAAAAGAAGAAGAAGAAGAG
This sequence comes from Oryzias melastigma, assembly GCF_002922805.2. Classification (NCBI taxonomy): domain Eukaryota; kingdom Metazoa; phylum Chordata; class Actinopteri; order Beloniformes; family Adrianichthyidae; genus Oryzias; species Oryzias melastigma. Next base: position 33,067,822 of record NC_050528.1, read on the forward strand.
AGTGAAAGATGAAACCGTGGAGGAGAGCTCAGGTTCTGCTGATGTGAGCCAGCCTCCACTTTCTAAGAAAAAAAGTACGTTTTGCTGTGATGTACAGCTTCATTCTTTCACTGGTTTATTTGGAAAAATACAAAAGAAAATGAGAAAGTTACATGAAGTTTTGAACACGATATTGCAGAGAAGAGCAGCCTGAAGGCCGGACCGGAGGATGGAGACTCTCACACTCCTGCAGTTTCTGCGGTGAGACTTAAAGAAACAACTTAACGTATTTAATGTGTTTCAACGATTATTCTTAATAGTATTCTTTTTCACATTTTTTCATTTTCAGAAAAAGAAAAAGTCCTTCAGCTAAACGATTACCTGATTGGATCAGAGTGAGTGAAGTCCATACATTTCTATACGTATTTTTTTTTTTTTTATTAAAAAAATGTTTTTCTTAACTTGTCCTCCAGCAGCTGATCAAACAGATCAGAGCTGAAGGCCTCTTGTGTTGGACACATTTTAGGGCAGGACTCTCAAACTCAGCTCACCTCGGGGTCACTGAGGGCGGAGTCTGGCTGAGGCTGGGCCGTATGGGGCTCCATTTGTGCCAAAAATATGTCTTTGGTCCATGCTCTGTGTCTACTGAACAAGTTTGTTGAACATTTGTTCATGTCTATGTACTACTAAGCAGAATCTCCTGTGTGTCCTGTGAAACGACAGGAGCTAATGATGCTAGCAACTGTTGCTAGAGACTTTTCTGATGACCAGATCCAACGACAATAGCAGATGCAAAGTTTAAAGCATAAAGCTGAAACATCACAAAGCAAATACAAAGCTATCATTAATTTAATTTAATTAAACATTTATCAGGTCAAAGTCATGCACAGCAGCTTTAAAGAGCATTTTTTAAAGTTTTTTGACATTTTTTTTAAGACTGAAGAAGTTTAGTTTGATTTGTTTTCTTATAAAGTCAGCTCTTAGGAGTTGATATGTAGAAGGTAGAAGAACAGAATCCAACTTCTCAATATCAACTCAATGAATTTGTGATTATTGTTTTAAAAATTCAGTTTTTGTATTAAACTGTGTTTTTGAGTCTCCTGTCATGTTGTCTTGACGTGCAGTTATAGTTTCTCTGTGTGGAGGTAACTGTGAGGCCTCATCTTTTCTGTCGTTCATCCTCAGGGTTTCTCCTGGATCAGCCGGATGAGGATGTCTCCGTGTTGGACCTGAAAAGCCAAATGTCAAAGTGTGTTTGTGCCTTTGTCCTTTACTCTTCTGAGGAATTAGTAAAGGAACAGACGTGTCCTTCCTTTTCACTGTCTTTAGTTTGTCACCTCAGGTCACACGGAATGAACCTGTTAACTGTGAAATCCTTTCTGAGCAGCGTTTGAAGCCATTCCTCTTTGAGGAAAAGTTTTTCATGTTTGACTCAAAATTGAGATTTTAGATATTTTTGATGAAAATGAAAGTTTTGACCTGTGACTGTTTGGATTCAGATAAAAATGAATAAATATAAGCTTTAAAATGTTACTTTGGGTGATGGGAAGAAAGGTATTAGAGAAACTTTGGTTAGAAAAGATGTTTAAAGGGATGAACTGTTACTCACTCCTGGGAAATGTCAGTAGCAAACTGACGCTGTTCAAAACGTTGTTTACAGTCGGTCTTTAAGCTGTGAAGTTTTCTTAACTATGCACCAAACTTTCTGCTGTTGGAGGAACTTTTTAAAGTTGCTGCAATAAACAGAAGTTCTGACTCCCTCATTTGTCTGTCTGAAAGTGGAACCAGCAGCTGCTGTTCACTCTGAACACGTCAGTGTGAGCCCGTTTCTGCATGAATTCTCCTCATTCTGATGACATGTTTACACAGTGACAACATGCAATTAAACTCAGTTTTCCTTTTGTGACATTTTCTCTTACTTTAAACTAACATCGTCCTGAATTGGGTTCCAGAAATGATCAGGAGCAGATGAAAAAAATGCAGGTTGAAAAAGAGCAAAGCGATGTAGAAAATTCAATCGCACAAGCTCCCTGCTGCGCTCCATTCTGATCATCCACCTACAGACAAGTAGATCCATGAACGTCTTTGTTTTCCTGGTCTGAGCTGGAATCTGGATCTGAACTGTACGGCTGGAAAGCTTCAATATTGTTCACGACTTGTTGCACCGGTTATGTCAGGTTAAGCTAGCAGGAGAGTGGAAACAGAGAACTCTCAGCAACAGGGAGGGAAAGTGTTGCGGGGTCATGCCCTCAACTCTGAAGTGAATTTCTATGAACTCCTGCCGCTCTGCAGAAACTTTGTTCTAGAAAACAACAGTTTTATATCAATCTTGGCTAAAAACAGCACAATTATAATGAGAAGACCACTGGAAGGATTTCAAAATGGATCATTTGATGATCAGAATGGGACTTTAGGAAAGTGTAGCAGTAATGAATGTTGGAGAGTTCAATATTTAAGAGAAAAGATGTAAAAAGAGCAGGAGCTGAAGTACAAACAGGACAGCAGTCGTTCTGGTAAGCCTTTGTAGCATCTCTGCAGCGAAGTCTCCTCGGATCAGATATGGATTTCTGAAGACAGTGAACCTGCTTGTCTCTCGTCTTCCCTCCGCTCTGCTTTCATTCGGATTGATTGCATTTCAGATGAGTTTGGAGTCTCTGGAAAACAAACATTTCAGAGAACAGCTTCCTGCATGAGGGTTCTGCAGAGAACGCCCAGTTCAATCCAAGGGTAAATCCGTGTCACCTAACAATCATTTCTCGCCACCAGACAAATGAGAAATCACCTGTGAGTGCTTTGGAAAAATGAATCTGTGTAATTACAGGAACGAAACAGAAATCCAGGATCTGCTCCAACTCTGCAAACTTACTCCTGCAATAAAAGACACATTTATTTGGAAGTGATTTCTCAGTATTTGTAAAAGTACTCCCTGAGGGGAAGTTGATATTTCACTGAACAAAACCACCCAAAGTAATCTATAATAAAACTGCTAATGAACACCCATGAAGGCATGAACATGGAGTCCAACTGGATTTTATGCAAATGACTATTCTTCTACAGTTAGTAATAATGAATATTTAAAACGCCTTCAGCAGAACATCACGCCGGTGATGGAGGAACAGAAGATTTATACCTTGTAGGCTGTACCTGAATCAATCCAGCACACAACTGCAGGCCCCAAAACATCACTGCTCTGGAGCAGGGTCCACAAACTGTCTCTGATGGGGGGCCGGGCCGGGTCGGTTTGGATGCTAACAGAAAAATGATTACAATCACAAGGTGTGTCTAAACAAAACAATATTTTAACAATCTCTTTCTGTAATCTTCACAGAGAAAATAAATCTAAAACATTCCAAAAATTAAACCACTGAATAGAGAACCCTCTGCTGTCACGGCTCTCCCTACAGGTCCTCCTGTAGGATCTTCCCAGATCCAGATCTTCCAAGAGGCTTTTTAGGTTGTATTGTTGTTTTATCTAACTCATCAATAATTATATAAACTTATGCACAAAATGAAAAATGAAGGTAAAAAAGGGTTTTTAATTATATTAAGTGTAAAATATGTTAAAGATTGTACAAAATGTGGAAAATGTACAAAATAAATTATAAAAATGAAAAACTATTATTTACTCTTCAACTTTTAATTTGAAACAACACAAAACGCTGGAACCAAAACCCAGAACACTAGTTATAACGTACAAAACTAAAAGAAAAAGAAGGTTTGTAATCATGGAAAAGGTTGACAGAAAAAGGAAATGTCTCATCTTTGTGAAGCTGATCTGGTTCTGTCAGTAATGATCTGTTCTAGAGAAAGTTATCTCAGGTTTCTGCACAGGTCAGTTGTGGATTCGGTTCTGTTTGAAAATCTTTTCTTGCAGATTCTAAATTCTGCCTTCCAAATATTAGTGAAATTGTTCCAGATTTCTGTTCTTTTTCCAGAGTCACTCATTTTTTTATTTTTGTGTTGATGTCGTTTGTCATTGTTGCACCAGCCGCGGTCTGTATGTCCCTCATGTACGTAAACAGTAACGAGCTTTGTGCACACACACGTGCACACACACGTGCACACGCTCAGCGCCTTTATGATCCCTGTGCACAAACACATATTGATCTGACATGTGCCACTTGAAGAGAAAAAAATCCAAAAGAGGATTCGGGACACGACTTGGTGAATGAAAATGAGCTGAAATACAAAGTCATGTTCTATGAGGGTCTCAATCTTGTGGCCAGATTGAAATAAATAATATCAATAATGGGTCTTTGATAGTGTTTGGGGGTTGGGCCAAATGTGGAGGCGGGCCAGATCTGGCCCCACGGGCCATAGTT
>NC_050528.1:33077122-33079282 GCF_002922805.2 Oryzias melastigma
TTGACAAGAACTCCAATGCATGTACATATGTGTACACAGAGTAAATGAACAGAATGTTTGTGAAATTGTATCCATTGATGACTGAATAAATAAAAGTGTTGACATGTGTGTTCATTTTTAAATAAATATGAGTGAATCTCTTAGATTTACTTTTCCTCAACACAAATGCATTTTCTGATTTATAAATTCAAAACTCTACTTACATATTTTATATTCAACACTACATTTTAGAAAGTATTCACTCTCACTGTTGATAAAACACCTTGATATTATTTGAAGACCAACTTCACAGATGCTCTTGTAAAAGAAACGTCAAATTATCTTCTTTGTGATTTTTAAAGTGTATTACGGAGCAGAAAATAGATCTTTATCTCCAACAAACAAACCATGATTCTGGTCCTCACAGACCCGTTAGTCCTTCTTTAAGAAGCTCTTCTGTCTCCACTTGTTACCTGCATGTATAAAAGACTCCTGTTCTCACCTTTAAACAGCCAGACTCGAACCTCTCCACCATGACCAAAGAGCTGTCAAAGGCCACCAGGGATAGGATTGTAGACTTTAACAAGACTGGAACAAACCAATCTAAAAATTTAAAGTTCACCAGAGACCACCTGGGTGATCCAGAGAACTGATCATGTGATCCGATGAGATAAAAAAGAAACTATCTGGTATAAATGCCTCTCTGTGTTTACAAGGGAAGAATGTCGAGTTACAAAGAACGCTCCTGTGAAGCATGGGGGTGGAAACATCATGTTCGGGGGTGCCTTTCTGCGAATGGGATAGAACCATTGATCCATATGTAGGAGAGGATGAATGGGGCCATGTGTGGAGAGATTTGGGACAGGAACACTCCTTCCATTGGTGAGAACATTATACACCATCATGAAGCTTGTAAAATGTTTCCTTCCAGTCTTGTTCAAGTCTACAGTCTTGTCCCTGGTGTCCTTTGACAGCTCTTTGTTCTTGATGTAGAGGTTGCAGTCTGACTGTTTAAGAGTGCTGACAGGTGATTTTATACAGATAACCAGTTAAAACAGGTGACATTAATACGGGTAACCAGTGAAGACAGAAGAGACTCTTCAAATAGAACAAGTCTTTGAGGGACAGGAGATAAATTACAGACCTGTCGTCTTTTTAGATAAAACAACTCAGAGATTTAACACTTATTTACACAAGATTTACATGTAAACTCTAAACTTTGATGGCTGTATGTGCACCAACATATAGACACGAGGATGATTAATGATCTAAAACAGTGTTTTTCAACCAGTGTGCCGTGATAGATGTTCAGGTGTGCCGTGATAGATGTTCAGGTGTGCCGTGGGAAATTATTCATTTTCACTGATATAAAAACATTTTCTTTCACCAGGAGATCAGTTCTGTTTTCATCCAAACAGGCCCTGATAAAACACTGAATAGTTAGGAATATCAAAGACCATAAAATACTTTTATTGTGTTTATTTGATTTCAATAAAGACTTTCCGCGATTTAGCCACAGCTAGCTGTTTTTTGGAAAAGTTCCGCCCCTCCAACTGTCTCCACCAATCATTCTTGGAGGCTTAATCATGTCATCAGTCTGACCAATCAAAAGTTGTGAACATTTTCACTTTTTTGTCGCGACTTGGCCTATAAAGTCTCACAGTTCCAACAAAATAACAGCTAAAGCTCGTGTTTGGCGGTGTAGCTTCCTGCAGGATCCGGTGTCAGAGCGTGGACAAAAAAATGAAGCTCAGAGATGTGAGTTTGTCCAGCATCAGGGTCAGTTCTGCACTGCATCTCCCATAATGCATTGGGTTAAAGTGACAGCACTTCTGCACTGTTACTGAAATAAAACGATTTATTCACCCAAAAATAAATAAAACATTTTTTGTTAAAGTTGCATTTTGTATTAAGACTAAATACAAATAATAAAACATCAAAATGTTCACTTTTCATGTTGTTACAATTGAACATAAACATGAATATAATGTGTGTTTTTTTGTATAAAAAACAAGCATGTCATGATCATATAATTGTTTAAAAACTACAGTTGCTCTGACACAAACATTTAAAGAAATATATATAAAAAAAGAAATCACTCTCTGGAAAGAATGTTTTTGTTTTTTGATAGGTCACATCCATCCATCCATTTTCTTGACCACTTTGTCCCTTTCGGGGTCG
>NC_050528.1:33079478-33099425 GCF_002922805.2 Oryzias melastigma
ACTCCACACAGAAAGGTCCCAGCCGGGAGTCGAACCGGGGCCTTCTCGCTGTGAGGCAAGAGCGCTAACCACTGCGCCACCGTGCAGGTCACATAAAATTGTATATTTATAAAGTTGTTAATAAATTAGTAAATGGATAAAACAACTACTTGAGCACATTTCCAACTAATTAAGTTGAAAACTATCATAACTTTTATTACAATATTTAATAAAAACAGTCGCAACTTCCGGCTTTTCTGCCTGAAATATTACAAAAAATTGTTGCATAGATATTTGGACGCTGGTGTGCCGCAGAATTTTAGTCAGGGAAAAAGTTTACCTCGCCTCAAAAAAAGTTGAAAAACACTGATCTAAAACATTATGAAGAAATAGTAAAACAGTCATCCAAATGTGCTTTTATACACTTTTGTCCCTGAGGTGTTACAAGATGTAAAAAAGTAAAAACTCATCAAAGAGTCATATTTGTGTTTGGATCTGATTTTCCTCTCCGTGTTTCACTCCGAGGAGACACCTGAAACCCAATAATGTCAGTCCCAATCAGGAGTCCAGGTTTTTCTTTGTCACCTGTTTTCTGGTGTGACTATAAATATGCTGCACAGGAAGCGTCTGTATTCCAGCTCCTAACAGAGGAGCCGTATCAACAACAAACACTCCCCTGAGCCTGTCACAGATTATTCACACCGCCATGGAAATATGTTTCTAGGTTTCATGAATAAATCTGAAGCTTAGAATATATATGTGTTATTACTTTTATCAAAGCCTCCCAGCTCTCAGGACATTCCTTTTAGAGAATATGCAGATCGCTGACAGCCCGCTCTATATTAAAGCTGTTTATCCCCCTCCCCCATCTCTGGGAAAGATCTGTGACGGAGCGGCGCCGGATCTGTAGTCTGACGGGAAGGGGAATCTACCGGTCCACGGGTCAGCAGACGTGGCTTCTGTCTGATGCTGCAGTGGTTCTGATACGTACAGACCAGACATTTGACTCACGTTCCAGAACGTGCTAAACAGGCACTTGGTTCTCCCAAATGGGACAGTACCTGTTCATCACTACCGAATCCGAGTCCCTGATTGGTCAAAGTTCTACTGGTTAAACTTCCAACACATTTGCAGCACAGTAAAAAAAAACAGACTTAGAACCCAGTGACTTCATATGAGCAAGAAACAACACGGAATCTGGACAACAATTGTGGTGGAATATTTGTTGATCCGATGAAAAGAAGAAATATTGCCAACCTTTTCAGGAATGTTTATTAAACAGAGAGAAAAGTACACGCTGGAGCATGAAGGAGAGGTCTGCAAGCCCTGATCTGTGATGAAGGACGCTCACATTTTATACAGTCATACAATCAGCTGTTAATCAGGAGCTTCAGATGGAAATGTAAGTGTCATATTTAATGTGGACAAGATGTTCTAATGAAATCAAAATGTTTACACATTGTGGTCAGGGTGTTCTGACAACAAGAAAACAAGATTCAGAGGATGAGACATAAGGAAATGTATAATTTCCGTGACACAATAAGCTTTGTTAAAAATGTGTAATCTGTGGTTTTTCTTCCTATTTTGGTGCCAATTGCACCAATTGGTTGATGTCTTTCAGAAAACACTCACTTAGAGAAAAGATGTTTTTTGTGTGGGAGTGATAGAAAAAATGATTGTCAGACTTGAAAAACAGACATGAACGTGAGAAAATCTTCCAACACAACATGAATGCAAATTAACTTTCTGCACATAAACACGTCAGTTTATCTGTGGTGCACTATCTATGAGGAGACACCAAGACCCAATCCGAATTCTTCCCTTCTCCCCTCCCCTTAGCCCTTCCTCTTAATTTGAAGTGGCAGTTCAAGTGGAAGTCCTGTCCAGATTATTTCTGTGACCTTTTTAAGGTTATAAAACCGCTGTTGTTATGTATTTTCAAGTGCTGGAAGCTCTGTGCTAGCAGACCAGTGATATTGATGACATCATTGAGTGAAAGTCACATCTGAAATATTAGACTCGATTTTTTCATCACCCTCCGTTTGGAGGGTTAAATGAAGGGTAAGGCATCAACCTGAATATGGATTATGGATTTATTCCAGTGTTTGATCAAATGGTTTAACGGGCCGCATGTGGCCCCTGGGCCGTAGTTTACCCACCCCTGGCATAGATTTTTCATTGAAAGTGGACGCTTGAATGTGAGTTGATGGGGCTGGTCTGTATGCACCTGATGGGCTGTACGCAGTTTTATGAACGCACCGGACCAGCACCAAACAAGCAGGCGGCAGCAGGAAGGGGGACTCTTATTCTTTGGCGCTCATGCGCCTCGTACAATAGGTAGAAGTCAAAGGATCAAAAGTCAAAGTGGTGCAGACGCAGGTGCGGATCGGTCCATCACATGCGCAGTACAACAAGAACAGAGTATGAATGGATTCATGATCATTTCAGTTTATGTATAATTGTTTATTTGTATTGAATCCTTTCTGTTAGTAGGAAACCTGACAGTCTGATGTAAGGGGCCAAAAGAAAATAAACTTGGTCTTAAAATACCTTTAATTCAATGTTGAGAAAAAAAATTGGGAAAAATTGTGACTTTAAAACTGTGAGTCGAATCGTGACTTGACTGAATTGTTCCATCCCTAGTCCATAACCATGTTTTAGATAAACCCACAGAGATAGAGGAACAATGAATTTCCCCCCCAGGGATTGATAAAGTATATTTGATTTGATTTGATTTGAACCACCATTACAACATGATACCATATTTCAAATTCTTCACTGCTATACCTAAAAGTGACCATAAAATCATATTGACTTGGTGGACAGATAAATATAACTATATCATTTACAGATGTCATTTTTTTTCTAAGAAGCTTTATTTTGTATCCCTAAACACAAATAAAAAAACTTGGTAAAAAAATCCTGACTGATTTGATCATAATTCATGCATGAGTATCATCAAGAGCGGTTGTTCCGTGTGGTACGTGTCTTTTCATAGACTGATTGAAGTGGTCCATGAAGACATTTCCAGGCCCGGTGTTGTAGCATCAGACAAAGACTGCATGGGTTCACCTGCAGAGGTAAAAATACCTTTAAGCCGAGACTTTGAATTGAGAAGGTGAGGAGCTTATGAACCTCTATGCTTTAAGGTGATTTGAAGGCCTCTTTTAAACCAGCCTGTTTTGCAGGGAGCTGCTCATTGAGCGGTAAATGTTATCAGGCACAGGCACAGGCGGGAATTCAGGAGAGAAAAGCAGGTTGTTTGTAATTTGTAAATTAAAGGATTAGAAATAAAAAAAGGGAGATTAGACCTTATATTTGAAGGATTTGTACGAGCTATAGCAATTTTTGTTTGAATGTAAAGAAGGATTATTTAAAAGGAGCATAAAAATATATTGGGTGCTTAGAAACGGAGCTGTGTCACATGTCTGCGCTGCACTGTGTGCTCATGGGAGCCTGAAGACGGATGATCAGTCAGGAATTCCTGGTGGTGATGTTTCAGAATGATGTTTATCTTCACTTTTATTAGATGACTTAAGAAGTTTTAGTTTGATGCAGAAGTTAAAACTGGATAAAGTTTGAGCGTTGTGACTCAAGGCTCTCCGTCTGAATCATGAGTGCTTCCTCTGCAGGTCTGTGATAAGCTCGGCTGAGGTCTGCTGCCGGAGTTTGACGCAGAGTGAAGAGCTTCACAACATCTTTTCAAACTCCATCTTATAGTCTGAGTAAATGTTTCTGGAACCCTTTAGAATCCCAGAATAACCATATCTGTTTATAAAAGAATAACCCCAAAGTTTGTTCATATTAAAATAAAGTTTTGTGATTGTGGCTGCAGCCATGACCCAGCAGAACGATATCACTCAATATGACATAAAGATACATCATCAAGTGTGTTTGACAGCTTTCCAGAGCAGCTGCTTCCTGTTTGATGGAGCTTTCTCTCCTGAACATGCGGAGGTACCTGCAGACTTCACCTGCATCATTTAGCAGAACGGCTACACAAATATGTTTTGTAACACATCATCAGACGCTCTCTGAGCTCTGTAATCCCGTCTCTTCACGCTCCATTTGTCCTCCTGCTGCCTCTCTTTCTCGTGTTCCCATCTTAGCGGTTTTCATGTGGGCTGATCACTCTTTTTTTTCTAGTTTTCTCTTGTCTTTGTTTCGTCTTGTAGCTGGCTGCAGAGTGGTGAGCTGATGAAATGATGTCGATGTTGTCAGGCTCTCCTTTAGCATGGCCTGAGGAGAGACGGGTCACAGAGGACAGAGGATTTCTGCAGCCAAATGGTTCAGTGTCCTGCTGTGGCTTCCTGGGTTTCAGCAGACCCACAAAGGAAAAAGACTTTTAAAGTTAAGTCACCATTGATCCTGAAACCTTCAGAAATTCATCAAATATCCCAGAAAAGAGCCAGCTGATGCTTCTCCAGGCTTTACAACCATTTAAGGTGTTTTTTTTAAAAAAGGTTTCATTCAAGATCAGACTTTTTTTCTGTCTTTTACTCAGAAAGAAAGAGTCTAATTTGTTAATAATTAACTTAATAGATTGTAAGAAAAGAAGAAGAGAAATTAAGTTGTTTGGTATTATATTTTGTTTATTTCATAAAAACTGTTTAAAACTATTTATTATTGTAATAATTTTTAAATGTATTTTTAGTGTTATCCAAAAGTAATAAAACTGCCATTATTGTGTATATTTGAGCGCTGGAAGCTCTGCGCTAACGCTAGCTAACCGGCTACTATCAGTGACGTCATTGAGTTAAAATAATGGAGTAACTGAGACACTGTTTGTTCAATAACTTTAGTTCCGTCTTATAAAGTTCTGTTTAAGCTTAGAATAGGTTTTCTTATGCAGAACAAGAAAACTCAATCTAAAACGTAATTTACTTAAACTTAAACGCAAGTTTTGCATCAAATTTGCACTGGACTCCTTTCTCTTGACACGCGTCACATTTGTTAGACACCTGTCCAAAAGGATCCCTTTCTGCAGATTTAAGATAGTGATAATCCATGTGTTTATACTCTCTCTCACCTGTTTGCAGCGCCTCACAAGCCCAAGCTAACACACCTCTGACAGGTGCTGCATCACAAACCTGAACTTTTTCAAACCGCTGGTTTTCATCTGATCCAACACGATTTAGATAAAGAAATAATCAGAAACAGTTTTGATCTTATATTTAATTATATATTATGTGTCCTTCATTCTGAAAAAAAAATGCTACAATAATATGTTAAAAACACAAAAATAACAATTTTCATTGGAGTGGGTCCTTGAGACCTGCGTGACGAGGACACGTAACGTTTTTCAAAACAAAGTCAGGCCAGGAATAGAAAAAGCAGTAAATCACTGTGGAAAAAAACAAAATACCAGGACTTGGTCTATTTTTCCACTCTGGTTTTCTCACATTAATAAAGTTAATGAAGTATATTGATTGAATTGCCCTGCACCTGAAGACTGAGTCCTGCAACAATTTGGTGGGCTGTCACATGTCACGCAGATCACGTCTGCAGGAACTGTGTGTCTTTTCAAAATAAAAGTCCATTAACATGTAAAACAAATTAGCAGAAGTTTATAACAAAATACAATAATATGAATCAAAACAATTTTTAACAGTTTTAGCAATTGTATTCATTGATTTAACTATTTATGTATGTATTTTAGTTTTTATATTTATTCTGTTAAAGGTGTCTTTTTATTTTTGTATCTTTTATTTTTTTAACTTGGGTTACACCATTCCTCAGTCGTTCTATTTGTCAGATTAACTATTCCTGCTCTGCTACTTCTTTAAATATGTTCTTTATAATCCTAATTTTAGTGCAAGTTACTTAAGCTATAAACTAAACAATCAGATGCTTCCATAAGCGTACCTGCTGGCCCCAGTGTTAAAAGTTTGAAATGTTTGGTTGACAGATGTCATGTTGCCTGCTTCCAAGTGTTATGGCGTGGACTTAAGCTCATATCTGACTGGCGAGAGTATAGTCACCAAAAAATGTTGACTCACCGCTGCTTACTGATGATTTCTGGGTTCAACAAAAAAATGGAGATGGAATTTACTTTTTTTTTTTTTTTTTTTGGAGAAGTCAATCATTTTCTATAGGAGACTCTGCACTGACTGGTCCAGTTCTCCTGTAGGCTGCAGTTGACAAGTCTTGCCCAAGAATCTAATCAAGACATAAATATAGTTTTAATGTGAAAAGGACTTGTAATATTTCTATTCAAATACAAATTTTCAATTATTTACTTTCAGGAAATAGAAGATGTTTTAGATTTTTTTTGTCCTTTTTAGGGCCCCAAAACAGCTAATGTGCTCTAAAATGACACTTCTAGGCTGAGTTTGATGCAGACATGTTTCTAAGAAATAGAACACATTAGGACAAAATGTGAGATAGGATAATCTGATCCAGGTTTATGGAAATGGTTGCATTTCTGCTTCACATATGCAATAGAAACTTCTCTGACTTAAACACAAAGCGTCATCTTTTGCAGTATTTGTTTCAGTATTGAAACCAAAGAGCTGTCTCCACCGTGGGTCCTCCTCTGCTGATGCACCTGTTCTAGTTTGGGGATGGTTACGTGAAAGGGATTTACGTAATCACCCCGATAGGCCCCCATTACCCTGCTGATATTACCAAAGCCCTCCCATTACCCTGGATTTCATCTTCTCCCTCTAAAGACCCTCATTTGCCCCGTGGCACACCTCCCATTACCCGCTCCCACCGCCTGACATTTACAGAAGCCCCCTATTTGTTGTTATCTTGCATGGGGAGCGATTGTCCTCTCGGTGGAGACCCTTTCCCTCGTTCCCTCTCAAATTACCGTCTGTTTTTACTCCTTTTCCACCTCAGTTTGCTGTTCATATTTGTCATCCCTTTCTTTCAGCTCAGGGAGTTAATATGCTGCAGCCAGAGCAGAAGCTGGTGTTGTGGGTTTGCTGAATAATCCAGATGAGTAAAAGAGGGTCGAAGATGCTGGGAGAGGTGAGGATGACTGTAAGGTTTGTGGAGTGTTTGAGACCCTGGTCTGACTGGAGAGTGGGACTCAGGCTCTGTGAAGCGGGTTACGGGAATCATTAGTGTCAACCCCGTGCTGCTGATGCTTTAAAGGGCAATGTATTCATGCAGAGGCGAGGCAGGAGGAATGTTTTCCAGCTATAATTTAAAGCCATGTCTACTGAAGGGCACATGAATAATGTATCTCTAAAGAGATCTATTTAACCTCAGAGAGGGTTTCTGTGTTTGTTTGTTTTGTGTTGCAGAGTGAGTGCTTCCCAACAGGCAGACCCTCCTTTCAGAAACCGTCATCCTTCTTTTTATTTATTGTTTCATAACGTAGGCGCCGCGAAGGCCCGAGAGGAGGCAGCTTTGATTAAAGCCTCTGCAAATTAAATTGACTTGACATGCTGGAGAAAAAAAAACCTAAAGCTTTTTTTTTTTTTTTTGGTTTTAATTTGCTGGAACAACTTTATTTCAGTTGTTGGTGGATTGCTTGAAAAGGTGAGACTGGAGCAAAATAATTTAAGAACTATTTCTCTTTAAAAGCAAAAAGGCTCCTGTAGGAACTGCATTCGAATGCTGAAATGTCAACAGAACAATCTGCAGATCCTGAAAAGCCGAGGACGACTGATGGTAGAACAAGCCTCCAGCTGCTGAAATGAACAGATAATGAAGGCAGAAATGAAAATGTTAATAAGCAGGGGAAACCTAAACTCTAAAAGAGGCTAAACAGTATTTACAAAATCATGGAAATAATTTAAAAATAAGTCAATTCACTTAGAAATATGAGTAATCAAGAAGGAAGCTGTTTATTTAAATACTTTTCTTAATTAAATGAAACAAAGGAAATACACATGGAGAAATTTTCCAAATCTGAAAAAAGTGGAAGTTTTATAAATAAAAAAAAACAATGTTTAATTTTAATGTTAAATAAAATAAAAAAGCAGAATTGCAGAAGACAAACCCCTTTCTTCTCAGCAGTGTTACAACTGAGATATTTGTCACACCTTACAGTGACTTCTGGGGTACAACCATATAAAAACCTTAATTTGAAATAAATAAACAATCAAATCAGGAACTCTGTATATTGATTCCTTCTGGTTGTGTTTACTAAAGTCAAAGACATTTTTATCGTTATTGGAACTCTGTCAGAAATATTTATTTTATAGGTTCCTAACAAGGTTTGCTGTTATTGTGAACATGCTAACGTAGTGATGTGGGTCTGTGTTTTTGTGTGTTACTACCAGGGTTGGGAGATAGCGGAGTCGCAGTAACGCCTGTTTTTGCGGTATCGGTCTGTTTTTTTTACAAAAATATTCAAATGCTTCTAACATACCTAAGTAGCAGTGTAGCAGTGTGGAACTTAAAGGGTAAACAAACAGTGCAGTTGGGGGCTGACTCCATTCTCAATTCAGATTTTTTTTTAAAAATGCCAAAAAGGGGGCGGGGCTAGTGGAGACAGACTGAGCAGCAGAGGAGTGGCTAAGATCTATTATTGACAGTTAGGTTAGCTTTATGTAGCATACGCTGGGTCTTCAACATGGAGAGTGGTACCGGGCAAAGTGAAGCAAGTTTCTCCACAGAACTTTCTGAGGAGGTTGAGGATTTTTCTCCTCCCCCTTCTACCGAGCCCGGTGCTCATGGTCCAGAACCTTAATGTCTCATGAGGCCGGTGCTCATGGTCCAGAACCTTAATGTCTCATGAGGCCGGTGCTCATG
Source organism: Oryzias melastigma (assembly GCF_002922805.2). Taxonomy (NCBI): domain Eukaryota; kingdom Metazoa; phylum Chordata; class Actinopteri; order Beloniformes; family Adrianichthyidae; genus Oryzias; species Oryzias melastigma. Next base: position 33,088,167 of record NC_050528.1, read on the forward strand.
GTCCAGAACCTTAATGTCTCCCGAGACCGGTGCTCATGGTCCAGAACCTTAATGTCTCCCGAGACCGGTGCTCATGGTCCAGAACTTTAATGTCTCATGAGGCCGGTGCTCATGGTACAGAACCTTAATGTCTCATGAGACCGGTGCTCATGGTCCAGAACCTTAATGTTGTAAAGCTGGTGTAAAGCTGTTGGATCGAGATTCAGCTTTTCCAATGCCTTACAGCGGGGCTACCTGTGCAGTTGAGGGCTTGCAGGTCTGAAGGGGACCCATGTCTGAAAGTGGTAAAATGCTGCTAGCATCATAGTTAACAAAGGCTAATTAGCTATGATTAAAGCTAATGCTAAAGCTAACACAACAACCAACGTGGTATATATCAATAGAAATGTATACCTCATTGACAGCAGACAACAGAATCAAAGATGCTTTTATGCTGGAGCTGCAGAGCATGATGACGTGAAACTTCTTGGATTCAACCGTTATACCTCATTTCAACCTGTAGATGGCAGCATGACCTTTTTTTCCTTTCTAAGTCTTCAGGAGACAGCAAACATTCATACATACAACTTCTGAAACAGTAGTTTATCTTGTGTTGCTGCTAGATCCGGCCCTGGTGGAACTATGGCTATGTCCGAATGCCCACCCTAATCCCCCAAACTACCAGTAGAATGTAGTCCTGGACTATACAGGGCCCTGGAGTTTCAAAGCAGTTCTGACACCAACTTTTTATTATTATTCTAACACCTGTGATTTTTTAAAATACATTCTAATAAAATCAGTAAAGTTAAATATCTGAACAATCATAAAAGTTACAAAACGTCCCAGCAGTAATTTCCTCAGCGGGCCACGGGGTTAACCATAGAAGTGGTTAGATGTCAAAAAGAAGAGTGGATCTCAATAAGAAGAATGCAGAAAGCATCAATATCCCCCATCTCTTACTAAATCTCAAGTCTCTGATTGAAATTCTGGAGTCACGTCTAAGCCAGCGAGAAACCCTCCCCACGTAGCAGGTGACAAATGGAAACTTTGGGCAGGAAAAGAAAAGCAGAGTGATGGACTGCTCTGTCCACAGCGGGATGACTCCACTGATGTCTGGGACTTTTTTTTTCTTTTCTTTCATATGCTTTCAGTTTTCCTCTGGTTTAGAGGAAAGACAGATCAGTAAAAATAAAATACATGCTTGAAGCTCAACTGGTGAATAGGAAAAATCCATCCATCCATCTTCTTGGCCACTTCTTCCCTTTCGGGGTCGCGGGGGTGCCGAAGCCTATCCCGGCAGCTGATGGGCGAAGGCGGGGTACACCCTGGACAGGTCTCCAGTCTGTCTCAGGGCCTCAATCACACACACATCCACTCTCACATTCACACCTAGGGGCAATTTAGAGTCACCAACTAACCTATGAAGCATGTTTTTGGACGGTGGGAGGAAGCCGGAGTCCCCGGTGAAAACCCACGCATGCACGGGGAGAACATGCAAACTCCACACAGAAAGGTCCCAGCCGGGAGTCGAACCGGGGCCTTCTCGCTGTGAGGCAAGAGCGCTAACCACTGCGCCACCGTGCAGCCCCGAATAGGAAAAATATTCCAAAAAATCTGAGAAACATTTTGAACCCAGAAAAATATTCAGACATTTCACTAAAAAAAAACTACCACTCTCCGTCGTCTGTTTGAACTTTATTATTAAAGGCCAACGTTAAATAAAATCTAGGCATCAGCAGCAGAATCTTCCAAAATCTCTGTTTTCAAGCTAAGCTTTTTTTTTTAACAGTGAGTGGCAGAAAATTCAAAACTTCTGTAATAAAATGTCTTTGACTGTGTGCTGCTCTGTGCATTTAGTAAAAACGTTCATGTTTCATTTTTTCTAATTTTGACATTTAGACTTCAAGCTAACATCATATAATCCGTTCATTCATCTTCAGAACTTGCCGTTTCCCTTTCAGGGTCACGGGGTTGCTGGAGCCTATCCCAGCTGATGTAGGGCGAAGGCGGAAACACTCTGAATAGGTCACCAGCTTGTTGCAGGAGGAAGATTTTGAAAGAAAATTTTGACTAAAAATCAATAATGGGAAAATAATTTTAAAGAAAATAAAGTTTTGCCTCAAATGCAGACGAGGTTTATGCAAATATACACCTCAAGTGTCCAGAGCTACATATGACGCCTTAGGTTCTGTTTGCTCAGGTGCTGGACAGGACAAGAAAAAAAGGAAAGATGTAGTAGTCAGAACTTATGACTGTAAGATATAGAATGTCTGAAATGTAAGAAATAGAGCAAAGTGAAGTTAAACATAAATCTGGAGAGAATCTGTGAACATTTGCAAACAATTGCAAATAATCATACTCCAAGCAGTGAGGACGTAAAAAAAGGTCACAATATTTAGGGAGATCATTCAATATTTAGCCTGTAAATAACTGACATGCACCCCTGTATGGAGTGCTGCAGGTTTTTGGGTTGTCTGGGTGTGCAGAGGGTAGATAGAAGGGCCTGTATCTAAAAGACCCACTCCAATGAAAATGGTCTTTTTTGTTTTTTAACATGTTCTTATAGTATTTTTCTCATAATAAAGGACCCACGTGAAAGAATTTACAATTAAAACTGTGTTTCTGGGTATTTTTTATAATCCAAATTGCGTTGGATCAGAAAACTGGATGCTAGAAAAAGCTCATACTAATGACGCAGCTTCTGAAATGGGCGTGCCAAAGTCTCCCCTCCCCCTATGCGTACCCCCAATATTGCTCATTGTGATTTTTACCCCGCTAATGTTAGCTTGAGGCTATAAACTCATGCGTGAGTGTGCAGACAGAGTGACGGGGAGGGGGAAAGGGGCCGGGTTGCTCTGTACCAACAGTCCCGCCCACAACCTAAAATTGTACTTCTAAAGAGCTACCACCGTCGTGCATAAAATATGTCTTAAAAAAACGACAAAGGCTTTTTGATTTTGACTTTAAACTTCATAATCATAGTTAAACGATCACTGGATATGATTTTATGATAGAAATAAGTTGGAGTGGGACCTTAAAGGGTGACCAAACAGGGAAGTTGGAGGTTGACTCCATTCACATGTGAAAATCCAGTCAGAAGGGCGGGGCTGGGGACCAGGACTGTAGTCATTACTGGAGCTGCAGATCATGACGTGGGACTTCTGAAATAACGTGGGAGCTACATGTTTTGACCAATCACAAAAATCAACTGTAATATGTGGTTTCAACCTGTAGGGGGCAGCACACAGCCGGTTTATGACTATACTTTCAAGAATTAAACAAGTTTATTTTAAATGGTCAAAAATTTGGCAATGGACAGCACTTTTGAAGACCCATTAAAATAAGGAAAAAAGTTAATTTAGGGTTTGCTTCACTTCAACCTGTAGCATCCCCATAGAAAAAATGTGCATGAACATTTTCTCTTCACGACTATCTAAACATTTTTTTCGAGCTACACGTAAGGAAAATTGTAAATGAGGCTTTAACTGTGATATCTGCTCTTAAAACCCATCAGTGGGTGCATTTATTTGCAGTTTCTTTAGATTAAAGGTGACCATTTTAAATGTAGTCAGCAAAATTATCACTGCTTAAAAATGACTGGTGTGCCACTAGAAGAACCTATGAATAAACTTTATTTCATGTCAAATCATCATTAGCTTTTTCTTCATTCTCCATGTTAATCTAACATGGTTTGGATGAAATTTGAGATATCTACATCAGCACCCTTCACTATTCTGTTCAAAGAAGCAGCATTCTCTGAACAACTCAAAGCTTTTTCCCTCCACCTGTCACTGAATACCTGCTCCTCCTGCAGTGGGCAGCCAGCCCTTCAGAGCAGGTGCTGACGGTTACCCGCCACGCTGCGGCGTGACTGTTCCCGTGGAGATGCAGTTTATATCTCGGGCTCAGAGCGCTATGATGGATAATTTTTTTCATGTGGCTTTAAACAATCCAAATTCTAAAACATAAATCTAACCACTGGAATTCATTAGTATTCTGGTCATTTATTATATATACAACCAAGTAGGACATTTATAAAATAATTATTGTACAATTGTCCTTTGAACTTGGTTAGATTACCTTTTATTGTTTACGTAAAATAGCTTTAAACAGCACTCAACTGTCAGCTTTGCTGTTCCGTACCCCAGAAGTCACTTTACACATAATCAGCGATGTCGCCATTTTGTCTGACGTCACCGTGAAAAGGGCTCATTGAGTGTTATATGAGCAGTATGCTAGCACATTTGTTTATGCTAATTTGGAGTTTAGCTAATATTTTAGCAATATGCTAACGTTTTGACCAATTTGTTATCTATTAAAAAGGCTAATTTTGAGTTTAGCTTCTATTTTAGAAACAAGCTTTTTGACTAATTTGGTTAACTGAGGAATTCTGGTCTATTTTTGAGTTTAGCTAGTTTTCAAGCAACATGCTAGCTTTTTTTTGGCTAACTTGTCATTTACCATGGTTTTTTGGCTATTTTGGAGTTTAGCTCATATTTAAGCTACACACTAAATATTTGTGCAAAATTGGCATGGATCAAGGATTTTAAGCAATTTTACTACACATTTTTCAGAAATGTAGGTCAATTTCTCTCGTTTAGTAAACTTAACATAGCTTTTGCATGTTCAGCAAATCCTTCAGATAAAAAGTAAATTGCTTCACCATTTTCAGTGACTACTTTCAGCAAAAAGCATTCACACTAGCATTATCGCAGGTAGTGCGGTTCTTTTTTTTTTGTGGTAAAAGATGACTTTTCTGACAAAGTTAATTAGATAACATCAACTTGTGGAAAGTTAAAAGGGTCAGAACATGTAAATCATGGCTCCTCATGAATCATCAGTAAAAGTGATGGTTCACTTTGGTGAAATAACACGGCATCTCACATATATGGACCATTTGTTGCAGGTTGATGTAGCTCTCTCTGATGCATATTAATGGCAGATCTTCCTACAGATTCTTTCAACAGTTTGATTTGGCTGTTTTCATCTTTAATCACAGCTCGGCTGAATGCACACCTGCACCATGAAATAAACAGCTTCTTCGACCTACAGCAATTTGTTGGTTTGTAAAACAGACCTGCTGCGATTTGACTGCTGCTTTTGGCTTCAATAAGTTTTTCCTCCATTTACACGGCTATCGCAGCCCCAGAGACTGTTTGGCAAGAGTGGAAAATGTGTGCAGAGATCAGAAATGTCAGAGTGAAATATCTGCAGAAAAAGCTCCAGCCCTCAGGTTGTACAACAAAGTGCAGAACTTCTCGTCAGACAGATAAAAGCAAACATGTAGAGCGGCTTTCAGTCGAACTTATCAGGTGGAACGTGCAGCAGCAGACCAGCTCCATTATGGCACACCTGCTGCCTGATCGGGCTTCTGAAAGACGCCATTATGTCTGAACTGATCCGGAAACACGCTGAGCTGTTCAGACCGCACAGCTTTAATGTTGGGAGGAGTGAAAGTTCACCTATTTAGCTGTTTTTTTTAACAGCCTTTCTACAATACAAACAGGTAATACTTTTTCAGAATTATTCCCTATAAGGAGTCAGGTTTTTAATAGTTGCTAAAGTTTTGGCAATTATAATACCAGTACTCATCTATGTCTAAACTGGATTACCTTAGAGTTCCACATTATCATTTTAGCCTTCTGCTTACATAGGTTTTGAGTAACAGACATCTATAATTAAAAAAACATGATATAAAGAATGCGATAAAGACTTATTAATGATACCGAAAAATGAGCAGAAAAACAAGTCTATAATCTTTGGCAGTCATGGTCAGTGATGCTGTGGATACGTGGGAAACGAGGTGAACGAAGAGGGCTGACAGAACTGTCAGATGAAGCTGATGGGAATAATTAAACATTCAAAGGTAAAAGTATGATTGTGATTGGCCAAGAAGAAAAGGCGGGCTATTTAGCCATTGGCTCAGAGTGAAAGCCAATAAGTCGTGTGTAGAGTTATGTAGTGCGGTCCAAAGTTTCCAGAAGTGAAGTAGGTCTTCCTTATTGCAGTTGACCGACCTAGATCTAAATATTTCGGTGAGAGTCGCCCGTAAACATGTTTTGATTTGATGCAGCCTCTTCCAGACGCTTTTCTTTGGGACAAAAATGGGAATCTGACATCAGACTTTGGAAACTTTTGTAGGATATGTCTCAACTAGTCATTTGCTGCACTAAACAGGACTTTTTGTGAATTTTAGTATCACTTGTGACTTGTGAATCAGGATTCATTGATACTATGATGGAGTTTGATAAAACTGTCACTGATTTCAGGAAACATGACTTCTGAACCACTTCTGGTGGAACCCAAAGTTGAACATAAAAATGGATATAAACCACAATGAGACATTTATTATCTTGGTTGGGTTTGAAATGTCCATTAAGGGGCCACTTCCTTTGATCAGCTAGGGTGGTCTGACTTTAGGTCTCTAACGCTTCGTTTCCACTGACTGGACTTTTGACCGTTTTGTTGACCCATTAAACGGGACCGACTGGTAACATTTCTGATCCCCCGTTGGTCGTAGGTCCTTAGAAAAATGGAATTGACCCGTAAGGGCGGAGCTGTTTCTGGAGTTTTTGTGGTGGCCCCACCTGTGTTGGCCCACATTGGTGTAAGTGGGGACTCAGTGGGCTGGCTCACTATGCTGGTCAACCACCCGGTGGACAGCGTAGGGAGCTCCCCTCCCCAGAGTCTGACAGAGCTAGTGGTGGCCAATGTGGGCAAACACAGGTGGGGCCTCCACGGAAACTGCAGAGCATCCCATTTGTGGCCCACATACTCTGCCCGTTTTTTAACCATATGGGGCACACTTGGTCCTGCTGGCTGAGGATCCATAAGGGGTTGGTTTCACACACTGACTGTAGAACTGGAGTGAGTGAGTGTGACCCCACCCATAGAAAATGGTTTATTTCCAGCTCTAATGAAATAAAGTCCATTCAGACGCCATTTCTTTGTGACATGAGTGTCTCCATGTTGAAACCAAGTAGGGATTCGTCCAAATTGGTCTAAGCCATCGTTTCTACGGCAACCACTCTCACCAATCTGGAAATCCACAACCCTACCACTTGAAAGCTGGTTCCAGAGAATCTGTCAAACATTTCGAGTGTTTGATGTGAGACTGCATACTTTTATTGAGACATCTGATTGGTCAGTTTATATCTTGAAACATTTTCACTACAGAAAAATTGTCAAAATTACAAAAACAAGAAAATGATCAAGAACATGTTCAAAAAACATGTCAGGGTAAGAATGGTTACTCTGACAAATAGACTGAGTAATAGCTGTTTATTTCTCCACAGAAGTCTATGGGATTTTGGCTTCTCAGAGTCAGTGGGTTCTTTCTTTTTGGAACGCCAAGGGGGAGGAGTCATTCACTCACTCCAGTTCTCATATACAGTCAATGGTTTCACATCAAGCTCAAATACATCATAGCTCTCTAATTTTTTGAATGAGAACTTTTTATTTGTCAAAATGAAACTTGGTTTCTTTTAATTGCATAATATAATTAAAAAAAATCACAAATATAAAAATGAACTTCCAGATCTCTTGGAAATCTTCCATATATCTTCTCTTAACGAAAGGGGAAAAATGATTGCAGATTAAGGAAAACGACAGATGAAAAATGACTGATTAACGAGTTGAAGTTTTTGTGCACCTGAAACTTTTCATCTCTGGAAGTCAACAGTGCAAACTTCAGTGAACATGGCTGTGAATCATAGACACTTTGGAGCATATTCTTTGATTCATGTTTCTTTCTTTCTTTAAAAAACTGATGTAGAGGTTTAAACTGAACAAAAGTGAAACCTGCATTATTAAAGTTGTGAAGTCTTAAATAAAAACTACAAGAAATGGCTTTAAAGGAGAATTGATTGATCGGTTTAATCAGGTTTTTAAAGCCAACCCTATACACTAAACTTCTGAATGATAGGACACAAAGTAATCGGAACAGCAATCTGGCGTGGCTCTTTATCAGCCAGTTCTGCACTGACAGCATGTGTTTGTAGCAAACACTTGGCTAAAATCAATGAGGATTACTTCAAGCTGCTCTGATTCATCTACGCCCTCTGCAACTGGAGTAAACACACAGAGTGTGGTGGTGGTTATTTCTGGGCTGAAATTCATTGTGGATTGTTTAATTCAGGACATAAAGCAGATGGTGGAAATGGAACCTGGACCGGACTGAAACCTGCCGTCGTTTGGATGACAGAGACGGCAGCCGGTTGAACAAACCGATCATTTTAAGCTAAACTTGAGCCAGAATCTCCCTCTTAAATCTGGGAGTTTCAGACCTGCAAAGAGCTTTTTAATGACCATCTTAGCCAAGGAGCAGTAATTGTGTCTTTGATTAAACACTGAACAGTTAATTAAGACTGAGTGGGAGTGGATTTGTGTTCTTGGCAAACAACAAAACAGTCTGTTTATTCGCGCACACAGTGGCTGACAGACTTCCCATGAGCCTCTGGGGGCCAGGCCAAAGCACAAAGGCGGAGTTGTAGGTGGTCATTCTGTTGACACGGTAACAAGCTGTGAGGTGGCGGTCTTCTGGGAAGAGACTGCAGGCGGACACAGTCAGATTTGAGATAAATGACTGTTGGGCTCTCGGGCTTTTAGCAAAGATGAGATTTAAAGTTGGTGAACCAAAAACAATCGAACCAGAAAGTAAGACAATATTTCTGAGGAGTTCTGTGAAAAATGCTCTGAACAATCTGTTCATCTGTGTCTGTGTTGAGCTGCAGAGTAATCAGGAGGTTTGACAAACCAGGCAGAAATGAACCAACAGGGAGAACGCTGAGCAATGACATGAACGCTCTCACCTGGACCTTCTGACCGCAGTGACTGATTCTCACCTGTCTGAAGAGGTCATTAAAGTTACACAAACCAGAACCCATCCCGGTTCTCTTTGCTCAGCAGTATCTGTCTATTTGAACTCTGCCATGGATCCATTTTTGACCCGTTTGTTTAATACTGACTCATAAACTGTGAGTTGAATTGAGTTCAGTCAGGCCTGCGGTTCTTCACATGTTCTTCTGTGTCTTTATTGACCTTCTGGATGAGTCTTTTTGTTCCTGGAGTCAAAGGTCGTTACTGGGAAGCTCCCCCACTGATCAAGGATCTCTTCATATCTTCTCTGAAGAAAAATCAGCTTTTTCAATGTGTTCAACTTTAGACTAATGATCTCAAAGAGTATGAACATAAAATGTAACAATGTGCATGTTGTAGGTTTATGATGTTTTTATAAATGTGCTGGCTGTGGTGCAGAGGCAAAGTGGTCGACTTCTGATGGGAAGATTGCAGGTTTGGTTCATTTCCTGCTCAGTGAAGCCCATGTTGCTCCTGTGGTTCCAGGTTGGTGCCAGTGTTCAGCAGTGGAGCTGTGTGTGAGCATGTGAGCACGTGTGAATGGGACTGCGACTGTAAAACAATTTGGACCTATTGAGCTACAGAAGTATACTATATTTAGCTTTACAATAAATCAGATATCCTTCAAAATGACTATTTTTGTTACTTTTGTTTTCTATTTAAGTATACCTATTCCTAATTTAAACATTGATGTGGGGGGGATATGTGGTGTTGATCTGTACAGGTTCTGCAGGTCTTTGGGTTGTCTTGCCTGAGCGAGCAGATCTATTGGGCCAGCTTGTTAACTTTTTCTTAGTTTAAACGATTTTATTTTCTGATTATTGTTTCAACTCATGTTTGATTGTTTAATTGCTTATATTTGTTAAATTGCTTTTATTGTATTTTATAGTTTTGTGATTTTATTTGCCCTTGTATTTATGGAGGGATTTTTGTGCCACCTTAAAGTCACAGTTTTGAGATCAAAATTTTCTAAATTGCAAACAAAATGTCAAGTGTTAAGAATTAAAATTCATAATTTGCAAATGAACATATTTAATATTTGCTTTCAAAAACGTTTTTTTGCTTTTCAAAAAATATTTTTTGCGATTGCATGACAAACGTTTCTTGATGCGTCGTAGACGCTAACATGGCTAATGTGTAGCTACATCGGACTGTCTTTTTTTATTTGTTACTAACAAGACTGCAAGTTAGCGTAGTCACAGTAAAGTCTATTTTAACATTTTTTTTATGAGTTAATACCAAGATTGGGAGCTACAGGTATTGTGAATATGCTAACATGGCTAACATGTAGCAACATCAGACTGTCATTTTTTACTTGTTACTATCAAGATTGGGAGTTAGCATAGTCAAAGTAACGGTTTTTAGTGTATCAGTCAGTTATTTACGTGTTACTTACAAGATTGGGAGTTACAGGTATTGAGAATATGCTAACCTGGCTAACATATATAACGTGTTAAAAAAACATTTTCTAGAACGCAGATAATAACGTCTGACTGATTGACAAACTTATTTCTGACTCTTTTGTCACAATGCTCCTTGAAGTTCTTATATATGTTTATAAATAGACTGTCCGTTGATGGTGGACCTTAAAATTCGGTGCTTGCCTATAGTGAGGAAATCATGGCATTTATAAACTGTCCGACTGACTGTAACTCAAATTCCAGCAACGGATGGTCCTTAAATCGGAGCCTCCATTCTATGTGGGTGAATCTGTTATTAAAAATGTGACAGTGAGGAGGAAAAGTGAAGGAGCAGAGCAGCAGGTTGTGATGCTCAGCGTCAGAGTGAAGCCGTTTCCATGGAAAGCATGCGGCCTGAGAGCTGTACAGGTTAATGGGGTTTCTCTCCCCGCCTGATGAAAGGAGCCAAACTCTCCAACAGTGGAAACAAACAAATAAATGATACTGAGAATAATACGGGTCAGCTCTCATTATGGCTGCATGTGTACTCTGTTAGCAGTGGGGGAATTTAACCCCTCCAATTAACTGTGAGCACGGGATGAGAGGTGATTCTGACATGCTGCTTAATGCATGACACTTCTCATCTGGGCAGAGAAAGTGGTTTGGTGTCGGGCGGCTGGTATTCCTGCTGAATGTGATTATGAAATAACGCACTGCCAGATCCCTGCCATCTGCTCGGCTGGCTCCACCGGCTTCAATAGATCACAGGAGGCAGGAATCACACCACGGATGAAAAATACAGACGCAGAGCTGGGGTGTGCGCACATGTGAGCACACGGCGAGCAAAGCCGGGTGTGCGAGTGTCGTATCCGTCTTTACTCGGGCAAAAATGAATATGCAACACGGGACAACGTCAGATGGAGAGACACAAAACAAGAAGGGTTAGACTGATAACCACTTCTTGAAAATTGGCTACTGTAACCCTAATACCCCAGCATTCTTTTATTTACTCTCTCCCTCTTCT
>NC_050528.1:33099441-33104086 GCF_002922805.2 Oryzias melastigma
GCTACATAGAGAAATGTTACATAAAGAAAAAATAAGAAATCCAGTTTTAATCTTAATTTTCTTTATACATATCCTCCATCATGAGAGAAATGTTACAAGAACATGTTAGAAACGCTAAAAACACCATTTTCATTGGAGTGGGTCTGTAGCATGTTTTTATTTATACCATGTGTTGTGACAATTAAAATAAATCAAAATGAATGTTTTTCATGTGCTGTAAATCTTAAACATAAACTTCTTTATTTTTACTTATCTCACCAAAGTCTGTTTATTTACTTTTCCCCTTCAGCGAAAAAGCATTTTCACATTCATGACGAACAAAAACAGATTTCTCTGATGTTTAAACTTCTGCCTGCAGACAGTTGCAGTTGTATGAACACTGCAAACAGCCATGCATGCTGTGTAACACATCAAATATTCAACTACAAGCCAACACAAATGCTCCTCTAATTCCTATCTCTATAGAGGTTCCTCCCAGAATTCAACAGTAAACTGTCCCTACACAGGACCCTCCCCTCTTCATCCCTGCAGGCATGGCAACAAAATGCTTTTTAAGTCAGCCGACACAAACTTGGGAAAAAAACCCAACTTTTGTTAAAATGTTTTATTAGACATTCAAACCATTCAAAAAAATAAATAAAAAAAAGACTGTGATTTTTGTTTCCAGATGGTTTAGTTTCTGCATCTTTGAAAATCTCAACAAATGGTCAGCATCATCCAAAAGCTGTATTTGTTTTTGTAATTAGTTTTGTTACATGCCGGCTGTGAATTCTTTCATTAAAAACAGCATTTCTGTGGTGAAAATGAAAGTTCAGAGCAGAATAAATATATATTTGTTAAATGTTCAAAGTGACTTCTGTAAGATGTTTCCTTTCATGACCTGCTGCAGTAACAGAAGCTTGAAAACAAAGACGATGAGACGCTGAGCCAAAAAGACATTTTTAAGAGCTGCTGCACATCAAGCCTTAAGCTTCTGTCACAAATACAACTGTCACCATGTGATGAGAAGGCATAGGTAGATTCTTCAAGATTTCATGCCACCACCCAATTTTTCCTTGGTCTACAGTGAGGATGTGACAGTCAGACGTGTTCAACGGCCCGCTTTTTACATGCTAGTGGGCGGCTGGCGGAGTCGTTTACACGGCGTCCAATCAGAGCTGCTGCCGGCCAGCGATCCGCCCTGTGGCTGCCCAGCTGTCACCCGATTTTGTAATTCGGGCTGCCACTGCGTGACCTCGAAATGTGTCCAGGTGGCGACTGACTGATTTGAACTTTTAGAAGAAAATCGCTATAAAACTCTTACTTTTTCGTTAAACTTCTGTGGCCACTGCGCAATGTGTAAAACTGTGACTCCCGATTACAAATGTACCACCTACCGAATTTGCTGAAAAATGTGCATATCAGTTGCAACACCGTGGCATTTTGGGATGTGTGACCATATTTTAAGTCGAATGTTACCGTATGGGTGAGCAGGTTTTTGAGTTGTCCGGGCCGTGGAGGGTCATAGAGCAGAGTGGCCACAACCTAAAGACAGCACCGGTGTGTCTTGCAGTTCCCTTGAGGCTCGTATGACCACCTTAACCTTTAACACCAGAGTGCAGGGAAAACCCAATTTAAATACACTCTTAGACCTACCGTGAATCTTTCTGTTTGTGCAGAGGCTTTTCTCCACGACAGAATCAGCTGATTTAGGCAGACTGCATGAGCATTTCACTGTAAGGTGCTGCACATCAGCACAAGCTGCTTTTCTCCTTTTCAGAATCCACTAGAATTGCATCAGTTGCCTAAACAGTTGAAGAGTAATGGGTGTCAAAATAATGTAAAACTAAAGTTCTATTGTTGCAGGGTAACACAACAGGACGGTTGGAGGCTAACTCCACTGCCAGCCCGGATTTGAATAATGCAATAAAAGCGGGCAGGCAGAGCGGGGGATCTTTTGATTGAGAAGACAGATTGGTTAGCTTGCGGTAGCGTAGTCACTCGGCGTCTTCAATATGGAGAGTGGTACCGAGCAAAGTGGTTCCAGTTTCACCACAGAACTTTCTGTGAAGGTTGAGGATTTTTCTCCTCCACTTTGTCCTGGGGCAGACGTTCATGATCCAGACTGAAGGACACCCGTGCTTCAGTGCTAAAATGGTGCTAGCATCATAAGCTAATAAAGGCTGACATATTAAGCAAGAGTGAAACGTTCATTACAAACCCCATCACCAGAAAGGAGTTCACTGGATTCAACTCCAATTGCACTAACCACTGTCGCTTAGCTTCCAAGTCCACTGGAAAGTTTTTAGATTTTTGACAACTGAAGGCAAAACACCTACGAGTCATGCTAAAGCTAGCATGATAACAACCGACCGTAACAGGATCAAAGATGGGCGGGGCTTTTATACTGGAGCAGCAGAGCATGAAGACGTGAAACTTCTGAAATGACTTACACCAATTAATCAATGACAAAATTCAGCTGTAATACCACGTTTCAACCTGTAGGGTGCAGCACACAGACGGTTTTAGACAAGAATTTCAGGAAGTTTATTTTAAATTGTCAAAAATGTGTCAAGAACCAACAGACAGTATTTTTAAAGCCTCGTTTATAGAGGTCAACAACAACAAAACAAAAGTTGATGAATGTCATGAAAATGGAAGAAATGACTGTCGTGTGTGTGGTCCGTGCCACCATCTCTCCTGCTTCTCTCATTTTACTCACCCTGCCTCCATAAACATTTTCACTCCACATGATCAACGACCTTGATGTTTTTTTTGGGCACCTGCGTGTCTTGTTGTCCATTCTTAGCTCACCTACACCCATACCCACCTGCACAGGTTGTGACTAAGACCTAACCAACTGACTATTTCAGCTGCTCTGGACGGTTCCATATAACCTCTCAGAAATGTACAACTCCTAAAGCTGGTTCAACCAAAGAGTTTAAAGGTAAAACAAATACTCACACCGACCAACCATTTGGACATCTGTCCATGGGTTTTGAATTAGTCAAAGACAGAGTTCTAGTTTTAAAAGTCAAAGCGTTCCATTGACAGAATCTCCTCTCAGATTAAAGGGAACGATTGTTTCAGTTTCAGTCCATCTCTGTGGTTTCATTCAACCCACACTTGCTCTCAACTCATGCCACTGTCTCGCCCAATGCCAGTCCTCCATCTGACTTGTCTAGAATCCAGGTTTCCTTTGGACTGAGCCGAGCTTTCGCAGAACTTGCCATAGCCTGTGTCGATGTTCCAACTTTCCCCATCTCAACAATAAAGCAGACTTCATGAGCAAATCAAACAGACGAGGACTGCCAGGAGCCATTCACAGCCTGCGTAGGGTTCTGCTGAGGCTTTATTTCAGTGTAAGCTTAGATGAATGTGACGTCTCTCGTTGTTCCTGAACTTTGAGGATTTTTGTGAGTAAAAATTTGAAGCTGTAAATGCAAAGATGGCCTCAAGGTGAGATAAACTTCATGGAAAACTCAAAGCATTTTTTTTCTGGAGACACAAACAAGGACAAACTCATGACTGGGAGTGTGGAGACCAATGAATCACAACGAGGCTGCCAGAGCCTTCCCTCTGTATGACCTGTGCTGGCACGGGTCAACGGGCAAGATTGTGTTTTGGTCACAAGAAGAGGAAAATAAAAACAGAGTTTAAAAAGTTGGGCCGCAGCTCAGCAGAGAACTGTCAGACACTAATTGGTTTTGCTGCCTGAGGTGGACGCCGCGCTGACTGCTCCGCTGGATCCACAGCTGCAGGTGACTGACCGTAAAACAGGAAGATGAGGAGCTCAGAGCCGAGCAGGAGCCCAGCGTAAAGATGGTTTGTTTGGAGGACAGGACGGTGCAGAGGTCTGACGCCGAAGCTGCAGGAAGATGCTGAGGAGGAGGAAGCTGCAGGTCAGGATGAAGAAGCAGGTCAAAACTCGGCTTCAATTACCCACTAAAGTGTTTCTTTTATACAACCAATTTAACATTTGCATTTAAGAACCATTTTGACAAACTAGAGAGAGACAGACTGTGATTAAAGACCAGGAGGTCAAGAGTTCACAGCCTAATCTCTTTGGGATCTAGCAAAACAAGCAAATTCTGCCTGACTCATTCCAGGTTTTGATCTGAAAACCAGCAGGATTTTGAAGTATGGCAGCTCCTAATCTCTATCAAATCACATTAACACATTTGTAGAATGTCATTTTGCTGTTCAACTTACGGCGTGTTCTTAGAAAATAATTGTGCATCAGCATCTTCGCCTTATGAATTGTTCATAATGTTACAGTTTTTCCCAAATGCTAAAACACATTTTCTGAAACATTAAACCAATTTAACCAAACACCAAACACACATTTCAAAATATAGGCTACATATTCAAAATACTTAACTCAAAAGCTCACTTTGAGGATGTCAAAACACACACACAGCAAACACAACACACTACACGCCAAAGCATCAAACACAATTTTCAAAATATTAGTTAAATGTACAAAATTCTTCAGTCAAAATCTCCCTTTAGAGTCGTAATGAAGACTGTTGTCAAAACCTGCAAACAAGTAGCAATCTCAACACACTACACAACAAAACACTGGACACTTGTCACAAAATGGTTTATAAAGAATGGTACCCCCCATAAAATTTGAGAAGAATAGTACTCAGCTTTTTATTTTATG
>NC_050528.1:33104277-33104646 GCF_002922805.2 Oryzias melastigma
TCAGGTTTTTATTTTATGTTATTCGTTTCATTTTCAGCAACAAGATCGTCTATGTTATTTTCTTGTGGAATGTCTATGATTGATGCAGATTACAGTAACAACGTGAACCTGCTGAGTTGAGGCTTGACCTTTTGACCTGCTTCCCTCATGGTCATTCCATAAACCAACATGTGGTCAATAACTATCGTCTGGATCTCATCTGAAGCCTTGTTCTTTATCTGGGTCCAGGTTTGGGTCTGGGTCCTCACTCTGTTATCCGTCTTTGATAAAACCTTTCGGTTGTTCCAGAACGTTCCTTATATTCACTGCAGTTGATTAGAGACAAGTGTCTTCAGTTTTGCTCAGTTGTGTGTTGAAGGTGATCGTTTT
>NC_050528.1:33104651-33151741 GCF_002922805.2 Oryzias melastigma
TGCAGTTGATTAGAGACAAGTGTCTTCAGTTTTGACCAGTTGTGTGTTGAAGGTGATCGTTTTGTTGGAACAGAGTTTGAGTTTTGACTCTTGTGTGTTGTGAATATCAACTGTGTTTTAAAAGTGAGAATGTGTCATCAGTTCTGCACAGAGTGAATTAGAGTTTTGAAAATTGTGTGTTAGTGCAAATTGTGTTTTAGGTTTTGACTGAAGAGTGATGTTTGTGAGAACAGAGTTAAACCAGTTGATCGGCTGGTTTGGAGAATGGCACTCAGTGTTTTAGCAATTGGGAAAAGCTGTAGAATTCCCTGCAGGTCACCTGTGTACGGTTGTCTCATATCTTACCTGCACACAGCCCGTATGAACCTGTAAGGGATATTTGTGACTAAGGCTTACCCTTATGTGTTGTTTAGATGTTCACTTGGACCCGTCGATCGCAGCATGCCCATAGAAAAAAGAATGTGCATGAACATTTTCGCTCCACTGGCTCATTGAGTGATCGATGACTTTGATATTTCGTGAGGGCCACCATGATTTTTCACCCTCAGACAGCTCGGATTCACCTGTAAGGGCTGTTGTGTCTATGGTATAACCAGCTGCAGCTCAAAAATAAGAGAGACAAGCACACACAAAAAAAACTTACAATTGAATTCCAACCAGACTTTATTTTCAATCTAATGTTAGCCTGATAGTCTGGAGACACAAAGACTGCTCTGTCATGTTCTACTGTCTCTACAAGAGACTCACTGTAGATGGAAGGATACTAAAAATGAAAAGAGGCACATTCATTTAGAATCTACTTTTTTGTTTCTTATCCTGGATTCCTCTAAGACGTAGAAAAACACAGGATGACTCATCAGTTAGAGTTTCCATGTGGTTAGCTGACCTATTTTCTCCAGGAAACCCAGTTATGGGATGGAAATCAGGAACAGCTTTTCACAGGAATGTCATTTTCAAGTTTAAACTCAGTGTAAGGTGTCTCTGTCACATGGTACACTCCAGAGCAACAAGCCCCAAACATTTTTCCGTTTTGTTAGCTAATCCTAGCAAACCAAAAACTTGAACAGCCACTAAAGCAAACTTGCTTAACATTTTACGTGCTAGTCAGGTTGAGTTTAAACTTACTGTGTTTCAGTTTACATTTACCGTACCGTTTTACACCCCCTTCACTTTAACTCAAAACTCTTTGTTTACTTTACAGTCACCAAAACAAATCAACAGCATTTTTGAATCACACCTGATTTGAAAACAAAATAGAAAATAAAATAAAAATCTTACAAAGACAGTGAAAAACTTCAAATTTCTTCTAGGTCTTAAGACCTGGCCTCCATGTCACATTTTGGGTTACATTAGCACAGTAGTTAGTTCTGCTGAACTGTGACTGTTAGCTAAAACAGCCTATTATCTTGGGTCCTATAAAGTCCCACCATGATCAAGTTTTGACCTATTATCAAAGTGTTCCCTGTGGTTTTTTAACTACATTTTTACCATTTTTAGCCAGAACCAAAAAATCTGGCAGTTTTTCTAGAGCTCTGAGTTGTGGGACTGTTGGCGTGCTTCTCCTCATCCCTTTGTTTACACCCTCTTCTGGTAGCTTACAGCCCTTTGCACCACCAACCTAACATGACTGGTGCAAACAAAATGTAGAGCAATATCGGAGCTATCCAGCTGTACAGTTCTGATCCAGATTCCAGCTCAGACGAGGAAAACAAAGACGTTCATGGATCCATTGGTCTACAAGGGGATGCATCAGAATGGAGAGGAGCAGAGAGCTTGTGTCCTATCGACAGTAGCACCTACATCACTGCTGCAAACTTTAGTCTAGCAGCGTGTATTCCTGATTCACAACAATTCAAATAAAGAAATACTCAGAAATGCCATTTTAAACTTGATTTTCTTTAAATACATAATACCACATTAGAAAACTGCCACAAGAGTATGTTTAAAACACCAAAAACACACTTGTCATTGGATTGAGTCTTTAAGAGGTCCAGAGATGGAAAAGATAAACGCTTTGTTTCATTAGACAAATGATTTCCTGCGTATGGGATATTTGAGAACTCTAGTGTAGATGTCAGTAAACCAAATGATGTAAAACCCAATGTTTTATCTTAATCATATTCTCTCTTCATTGTGGTGACAGAATTCAGTTGAAGTGACTAAAACATGTTTTTTTGCATTGAAGCACTATTGTATTTGACCCTCAGTTTTAACTTTAAATATCGCGTTAGTGTGTTTGAAAGGACACCTTGCTTGTCACAGTTATGCACAAAGCCACATTTCAGAGGTTGATGAAGGTCGGCAGATTAAGGTGGAGGAGAATAACTCGGCGGCAGACGGATAAAACAAGTTCTGCTCTGCAGATAATATTGGTCAGATGCAGCACCTTGACTCTTCACCTCTCCTTCTCAGTAGGAGATAGCGCAGGCCTAATCTCTAATGGAAAAATAACACTCCAGAGAAAAAGAGCGCTAATCTGTGGAGATGAGGACAACTTTTTAAACACAGCAGCCTGAAGACCAGATTTATATTTAAGCGTGCTCCCCGTCCCCTTCTCTCCCCTCAAACATCTGCTGTAAGTGAGAGGAGTTTGTCCTGATTCCTATCGGTTACGCTGCTTGAGCCTCAGCACAGCCACACTTTCAGAGACCAAGCAATTTTCTGCGTATTTTGTTCAGCTGTGAACGCTCTTATCAGGCAGGTGGAGAGCTGTGAGGAAGAGGAAGACGATGAAGGCTTTCCACCCGTCAGGATGCATAAAACTCCCTGTTTACTGAGGTGTGGCTCTAAAGAACAACAAAACAGACAAAAATGTGATCAAAAATGAATAAAAACCTTTATATGTTCTTTAATTAGTCAACCACTTTAAATTTAAGGTATCAAACATTCATTTTGGAATCTAAGTGTCCTCCTCAATGATGCTTAATGCCTTAGATAGAATGCTGGATTTTAGAAGGGCAAAATTATTTTACTTGGGATGTTTCTTTCATGCGCAGCCTCTCCAGGCCTCAGCTGTTGCGCTCTTGGGCGGCTAACAAAGGCCTTCGTCTCCACCTGTTGCTCATCTCTACTCTGAGGGTCTGACGTAGACTGGGCTAGTGTGAACTTACAGAGTTCTGATTGTCCCACCTGAAGCTCATGTCCCAGAAAACAGTGAAAAAGACAAACCAGACCTTCTCTCAGAGCTGCAGAGCGTTTCCGTTGTTCCACCATGTTTAATGTACTCTATCTCTTCTCTGTTTTATTGATGTAACTTGTATTCTGTAGAGCAGGGGTCTCTAACACGGTGCCCGCGGACCAGGTCGCTCCCAACGACCACGCAAGGTGCCTTCTAAAAATAGAACAACTCACTTGTGAGCTGCGTCTAAAACTAAATTTATTCTGTTGGTATTTTTTCTATTAAACTTGCATTTACATAGATTTAAAAATTGAAATGTCTTAAAAATATGTTCAAGAAACATGAACTGAAATGCTGCAGATTTGGTCATTAGTTCAAAATATGAGAAGATTTGATTCAAAATGTGTAAGTGTATTCTTCATTAACATTAGATAATTGATGGAACAACATCGTGAAAATGGGACATTTCCCATAAAATGTAAGTGATTATCTGAAAATGTAACAATTCCTAAGATTAATAAAGTGCTGAATATTAATATCTGTTTCTTGTTGTCATTGTTGATTATGGTAAAAAATCAGGAGAATCATTATTCACTATTACTAACGTATAACTAAAGGCAAACTGAGGATATTTCTTACTTCAAACTGGTATTCCTTCATATGTCTCTGTACCCATGAGGAGGCTCTCAGTTTCTAAAAGGTTGGTGACCTCTGCTATAGCGTATGCTAAATCCACATATAAATTACTTTTGTATTTGTTTACTTTTGGACAAATTGTAAAAATTAAATAGAACAAATTATTTGTTTTTCTTCGGCAACTTTAGGCTTTTTTCTTCCACTAAACCAGGCCCTGTGTTGTAAGATTTAAAGGTGAACAAAGTCATTTCCACAATTAAATGATGTAAGTTAGGGTTGTGCAGTAAAACTGTTTCCATTTTAGCTTTAAGGGTCGTGGTGCAGCAGCGGTAGGACGGTCGACCGACGGTGATCGGACAATTGCTGGTTCGACTCCCGCCTTGCCGCCCATGTGTCGAAGTGTCCTTGGGCCGCTAGACACTGAACCCCTCATTGCCTCTGGTGGAAGGTTGGCGCCAGTGTTCAGCAGTGGAACCATCACCACTGTGAATGTAACGCATTATGGGCCTTTGAGGAAGGTAGAAAAGCACTATACAAGTATACACCATTTACCATAAGGATTTAAGGACATTTAACTAATTATAAATATTATTCATTACTTTAGCCCCTTGTCTCAAATCTGTCCACCTTCAGACGACATTTGCATGAGCTCCGTCTCTACATCTTGCTCTTTTTCTTCTCAAGATTTATTTATTTACCATTTCTCAGAGTACATTTTATGTTAACACATAAAAAATGAACTGAAAAACAAAAAAATATATATTTCAGAAAACATAAAAAATACATAGAAAAGGGAAAAAAATGCTCTAAAAAACAAAAAATTATATAAGAAGTTCGTTTAAAAAAAATCTTGAAAAACAGGCTGTTTGTTGCTGTTGTGGCTGCGAGTCACAAAGTTGACCACACCCACAATATGAGCGTCCAGCAGGTTACCCGTCGACCTGGCTGCTATGTGTCCAATGCTGTCGTCAGGATAAACAGCTCAGACTGGTCAATATTTAATACTTCCCCAACGTTTGCTCTATAATGTTTATGAATAAAGGAAACATGATGACCAAAACAGACTGGTGATATTGTAACAAACACAAAAACAAAACAGACATGGATCATGTTTATGACACATTGGGGCTTGGTCATAAATGCTGGTTTCACAATCCCTTAGATTAATTTTTTATTTTTTATTCCTGAAAACAACATTAACTTCATTGCAATTTGATAAGTTAGCCCCACAACTTTTAATTGCAGATCATATAGTTCTCATGGGAAGATGAGATCTTTGCTTTTGTGAAAAGTTGAAACAAAAGAAACAATTTTTTTATTTATGAAAAAATAAAGATGTTTTTTTTTTTAATTGAATGGGGTAAAAAAGGAAACATTGGATCAATTAACAAAAGCTCTGTAGCTTGTTACATATAAAAATATTAGTTTTTATCAAATTACATTTTTTAGTTGAGTAAACCATCAACTCAAAATTTGTATTTGATAAAAACGAATAATTTAAAATACAACAAATTACAGAGCTTTTGTTAATTGATCCAATGTTCCACTTTTTTCAGTGAATGCAGCACACTTTCAGAGCATGCGTCCATGTCCACGGGTTACATTTGGTAACATTCCAGCCTCCTGAGCCTCTGCAGATGCCGGGAATTTGTATTTGATCCCAACATTAATATTTCTCAAACTCAGTTGAGTTGAAATTAATTCCAACGCCTCATAAAAGACCAACATTTAGTCTAAAACAACTGAAACAAGTTTCCATTGGCTGATAGAAGACATGCAGAATGATAGAAAAAAAATTAAATAAATGTTTATATTGAAGACCTTTCCGGTCTTCTTCAGTCTAATTGTGTTTTCCTGTTCAGCAGGAGCCGTCACCACAAAGACGAGGCTTGTTCATTTAAGATGACAGTGATGGGATGTTTAGAGGCCGTGTTGCCTGATTGTTCTTAATCAACCAGCTCCCATTATTAATGAAATGAAATGCGTTCATCTGCCTCAGCTGATGAATAAAAGAGAAGCGAGTGACGGTGAGCCGCCTCCGCTCTCTCCTGCACACACTAGGTGGGCTGATAATTAGCAGGACTCGCTCTGCCATCCAAATTACTCCGCAGCGGCTCACAAACTGTAATCTGTGGGAGGGCTGGAGGATCGCCAGAGGCCCGCTCTGAGACACCACATCTTTTATCTCTGGCAGAGGAACGAGGCAGCGAGGAGACTGCGTCATTCTGAACCTCAGTTCAGAGTGTGACTCTCATTTTAGAGGAGCTTTTGTTCTTTTAGCCGCAAGGAGGTTTAAAATAGCTAAACTCACTTCTTCACTGATGTCTGTCAGTTTGGTAGAGACGAGCGTCGTAGACTTGAAAGAGTGACACAGACCCTGCAGATATGTGCAATTAAGGTAATTAGATATTACACCATCTTTGGGGTTTTGGAACCGTTTATTTCTACCATTATGAAAGCAGTTATGAAATCATGAAGCATTATTCATAACTCCTTATTTTTTTTCTTTTCAGTCTTGTTCATGGCTTCATTGCAATTGTGATCAGTCTATATCTATTAACTTCATTTTTTCCATAAATATGTAACACAGATATTTAACAAAATAAAATTAGTGGAAAACAAATGCTAATTTATGTGACTTGAAGTGTTAGTTTTTTTTATTTAATGTGTTCAAAATAAAAACAAATCAGACTGGAGCACACTGAATCTTTAGTGCCAAATAAATACTAGAGTTTAAAGATCCACTCCACTGAATTTTATTTTTTTTTATATTAAACACAAAATGAGAATAAAACAAACATTTGAAAGTTAACAATTAAAACACTACAATGTGACTGAAAAACAGTGAGTAGAATAAAAATCTTGTATGGTCCCATCCCCTTTTACAAGCTTTATGTTGTGCATATTTCTTTTCACAGTTGCTGTTTCTCAAACAATTTAAATGACCCTTAGTACAACATCCATGCAGAAAGACGTTTGCTCATAGCACCTCACAAGCCCACGCTAACATTAGCGTAGCAAAACAAAACGGCTGGCAAAATTGTGTTTTTAGCATTTTGTTTTTTTTTGTCATGTTTAAAGTAATTTAAGCTTAAGAGTATTTATTTATTCAAACCATGTTGGTTAAGAAGCAAATGAAAACCAGGTTCAGGTTTGTGATTTAGCATCTGTGATGGGCGGGCTAAAGTCTCCGTTCTTTGCTCCAATTCTGATGTTTCCACTTGCAGACCAATAGATCCATTAATGTCTTCATTTTCATCTGAGCTGACATCTGGCTCTAAACTGTACAGCTGGAGAGCTCTGATATTGTTCACTGGTTTTTCTGTGCTACGCTAATGCTAGCTTGGGCTTTTGAGATGCTATAAGCTAGCAGGAGAGTGTAAGCAAAGGGTTAGCCGAGGCTAACGTCTGCGCAACAATCCAGAGGTCAATTTCTAATAAACTCCTGCTGCTCTGGAGAGAATATGTCTAAACAAAACCACAAAGACTTTTTGATTTTAGGCAAAATCTGCATAATCATAATTAAGACAAGTGAGAACGATTTTACAATAAATAAAAAATCTAGTTAAAGCAAACACTCATGTGGAGCCTCAGAGCCATAAAGACTTTCAAAGGAAGATTACTTTTTAAATCTAGCTTTTAGTTGAAATTTAGAAATAAATGTATTCAATATTTCAACAGTTTGATCTCTTTATATATTCTTCAAATGTGATATTCATCGTCAATTGATTCGGTGACTCTACTTTTCCATTGATGTCTACTTATTTATTGATCTGTTTCTTTCTATCTGCTTTGATTTTCATGTGTTTTCTTAAGTTTTGTTTTACCTCCAGGGTTTCCTTAAGGTTGAGGGTTCCTCCACACAGTGACCGACCCTTCTTGAGGAACGGGCTCATTTCTGTGGAATCTCCCGGATCTGGTTGCTCATTTTGATGAAGGGGTGACCCATCATGACTGGGTCGGTTGTGGGCGGTCCCCCAAAATATAATTTCTTCCCAACAGAATCAAGTCATTTTTCCACTTCGGATTCTGTTTCTATTCCTATTGAGTTTTACTCATATATGATTTTTATGTTCTATGTTGGGTCAAAGAGCATTCTTTCATTGTGTTTTAAGCCTGAAAAGAACTTGATACCTTAACATTGTATGAAAAGTGCTTTAAAAATAAAGTTTTATTTGAATATTTGTTCTGTAAAGCCTTAAAATAATCTCAACCATTTGAAGATGAAGCTCTTATTTGATCCCTGAAAATCCTAAAAGGAAATAAATTCCTGTTGGAAACGAGCTTCAAACCTCGACATGATTCTCATTTGCTGGGAATGATCTCAGGTTTGTCTGCTGATGACACATGTAGGCAACAGCCTCTGACACAATCACTGAATACGCTTCATGGAAGAATCACCGCGTAATATCACCTGTATTGAACACTGCAGCCCGATCTGGCTGCTGTCATGTCGTACGCGGCGAGGCTGTGGCGGTAATCACAGCGTGCAGACGGCCAGCTGACGGCTGTCAGGGGTCAGAGGTGAATAATTGAGGGATTGGAGTCAATAAAACGACTAAAATGTCAAGCATGAGGAGAAACCTAAAGAGGATGGTGTGGGGAAGGGGAGGACGATGATGAAAGTTTTTGCATTTTTAGGCTTCCCTGCGTTTGTTGTAAACTGTAGATCCAAACGTCATTTCAAATCAGAAGTTATTAAATAAAACTGCCACTTTTCAGAAAGCAAGTGAAAAAATGTCCCAACACTGCATCAATGTCATAAAACAAAAGAGTAATCCAGCGCTCTTCCTCATCAAAATGTTTCTTTCAAAGATAAAATAACACAGCTCTAGGAATGTAGAAGATGAAGGTACTTATCGGAAAATTAACTGCAAACTTGGAGTAACAGCATCATTAATTAATAACCACAGATACGAAGATCATTTTGGTTATAAACGTACAAAATTGATTGGCCAGGAAACACGTGAAACTACCGGTATGTCAGTTTCTCTTCCTGTTGAGTCTCTACGTGATGAAAGTAAAAAGAAGTCCAATCCCAAGCTTACATCTACCGACAACCCTATAAGATTCCAGTAAAATCTTCTTTTACACTCCGAATATGTCTCTGAAATATCCAAGACATACTTTTGATCTTTTGCTATCAGCCTGGTTCCTGTATTAAATGTCCTATTTCCTGCTATTCTTGAGTCTTTCAGAGTATACTCTCTTCATATATATGATCATATAAAACCCTTGGAACCAATTATTTATGAAATATTAATTTTCTTTGCAAGCTCTTCTCTTATCCCAGCGAACATTTCAGTGTGGGCCCCATATGGTTTACCTTTGGGCTGAATTGTTGGGCCCCAGGTGGGTCTGTCGGCGGGTTCCATGGTGGCCCCACCTGTATTTGCCTGCATGAGTGGGCACTCAGTAGTCTGGCTTGCTGGGCAGCGGAGCTCGCTAACTCACTACTCTGTCCATCAGGCACTTTGGTTGCTCGCTACGCTGTCCACTGGGCAGCTGGTTGGTGTATGGATCCAGACCGCTGAGTAACCACCTAAGCCAGTGCCATTTTCTATTTTTGATCAAATTCTAAGATTTGAATTGTTCCTCATGGTTTTAAAATGTAAGCTCTGATTTAGTTTTTGTTGGTTATATTTATGAATTTGTGCAGCGGCTGGGTGGCTCAGTGGGCTAGGTGAAGGGCTGACACACAGGAGCCCTGGGTTCGATTCCCAGGGTTGTCCACTGATCTCCACCCAGATTGGGTCCTTAGTCAAGACCCTTGATGCTGCTGCCTAACTGGGTCCCTGTGCCCCTCAAGTACAGGGTTGTGTCAGGAAGGGCATCCGGCGTAAAAACTCTGACGAATCACTGATGAGAAACAGTGGATGCTGGGATAAGCTGAAAGTGAATTACATTACGTATTTATAAATTTGTGTCTGAAATACACCAGAAACAGTGAAATAAATAGGTGTTTTTAA
This sequence comes from Oryzias melastigma, assembly GCF_002922805.2. Taxonomy (NCBI): domain Eukaryota; kingdom Metazoa; phylum Chordata; class Actinopteri; order Beloniformes; family Adrianichthyidae; genus Oryzias; species Oryzias melastigma. Next base: position 33,114,375 of record NC_050528.1, read on the forward strand.
ATCATTGATTACTTTACACTTCCTACTCCATTTGCTGCGTTGACATGATCTTTTAGGATGTCTTTTATTTTGAAATAAAGTCATACAAAGCTCTGTCAAAAGTTATAAACTATTTCATATTTTTTTTAAAGTGAATTTCTTTTCATGTTTATGCTTTATTTATGCCAAAAAAACACTATATTTTATTTGAATGTATCATGTCAGTGGCAAAAACATGAATGAATTTTCTAAAGGGAGACTGAAGACTTTGTGTGTTTTAGTTGTTGAGAAATCGACCCAAATGGCACTTTAAGTGTTGAAGGTTGCAGACCCCTGGTCCAGGTTCTCATGGACCGAAATCAGCGAGAGGCGAAAGTTTCACCTCAGATCTAGAAAAATATGTGTTTTTGAGGTCATTAAGTCATTCATTCACAAAAAATAGCTTTGAAATGTTCTCTATAATTGAGTTTTTCTATATATAACAGATGTAACTTCTTTCGTTTTGATAATAGCACATTTAAGGTTCTTTCAAAATAAAAGACATGCTGTGTTTAATCAGATCCTCGAGCTGCAGCAGATTTACTTTAATTAAAATACGAGACATTTTCTATTATTATGACTTTGTTGTTCCTTCATCCTTTTTCTTCTTTCACCAGTGAATAAAAACACGACAACATTAGCGTAGATACAAATCATTTTAGAATCTGAATTTGTTCATGAATGAAGATAATGTCACTTATAAACCACTCCGACAGTAGATTTAACCTTCTACCATCATTTTGATCAGTTAGGCCTATCTGACATGTCAAAAATCTAAACTTAAATTAATTAATTAGTTAAGTTTGAAGTTTTCTTCAAAGCCACATAATGGAGGAAATGAAGAGCCGCCTGTGGCTCCAGAGCCTCAGGCTGCTGATAACTGGTATAAATGAATCAATAAGTGTCAGATTTGACAGAAACAATCTGATCAACTCTTAATAATGACAGAATAGAAAGTGCTAGAATCACTGGAATGCAGTTTCAAAGCTGGAGAAAGGAGGTCACCGTCGCTCCAGTTGCACTTTAACACAGACACAGGTCCGAGGCTTTAAGCTCAGCTCGGATCGATGAAGACTAAAAGGAGGTGAGCAGCACAGAATCCCGGGGGAATCCGTCTCCAGATGAAATGTCAGCACTTCAAGGTTTGTTTTCCAGCTGATATTTTCAGGCTTCACAAGCTGGAAATGTTGAATGCAGCCGGCTGACAGCAGAGGCTGGGAGAACAAGTGGCGTCCCGGCGGATGAATCCACCAAGATGAACACCTCCAAACAAAAGAATTCAAATGAACGGAGGAGGGATTAGTGGTGTCAGGAGTCATCATCTTCGGGTGTGTGAGCGTTTAAGAAAAAGGCGCAGAGGCTAAGTGTCTCTGCGGCAGCCTGTAGGCTTTCCGTGGTTCTGTCACAGCCGTGTCTGGATCACAGCTCCAGTAATGTCAGCGCCGACGGATACGCATCCTTCGACTCAACAGCAAACATGGAAATGCATGGAAATTTTTCAGGGAGGCCTGTGTTGTGTGTCACCTTCATGTCACAAACAAACAGCTCTGTGATTTAATCCTTTACCAACGGAGCACTAGTGTTTATGTTCTTACACTCTAATTATTCAACCGTTAACAGAATCTACTGGAATGATTGTGTTAACGGTTGAATAGTTACAATATGTTAAAGATTTTGTGTTTGAGCGTCCGGCCACACCTCGGGTGTTAAAGTGTTAAACTTGTGCCGGCCTTGGGCGGTCGCCTATTCTCAGGTGGAGGGGCGCCAAATCAAAATGATTATATATTATTTATTTCTTTATTTTTTTTTTACAGTTTGACACACCACTCCTTTAATGTAAAAATAAAAAAGTAATAATCTAAAAACAAATAAAATAATTAAAAAGTTTGATGTAATTAATAACGCTGCTGCTGTCTGACACCTGGGTCACATGGACGCGAAGCGCCGCGAACGAAGCGTTGCGTAATGGAGGCCACTTCCATTTGGCGTCCTTGTTAACCTGCAATGTAGTTCACACCGAACGTGAAGTGCCGCGGACCTCTCTCGTGCCGTGCAGCGGAATGTTTTGGTGTCTGCTCTGTTTTGTGCACAAGCGATTCGTGTCAATTCTGGCAGGAAGTTACATCAAGATACATGAGAAAATCTGGTTTATTTTCAAAATATAACCAGTTTCTCACAATAAAACACTTTGACAAATGTGATCATGTTTTTGTATCTAAACCGACTACAGATGAAAATAAACACAATCACAACACGCACTTCTCTCTGTGTGTCAACGGATAAGTTAAAGAAGTGTAGACCTACTAACTACTTGCTTCTTAGCAGAAACATGAGGGTAATACTGTTATTTTGTTAATTTACCCAAATGCACGTCTGCTGTGAATTGCAGTAGAGAGCGGATGCCGCACGCCCTCCACGTCCACGTCCAGTGTGAACCAACCATGAGGTCGGTTTGGGGGGGAGAGGGGCGCGCTGCTGTTGTTGCTTCTTTCAAACTTTAATGATGGAAAAACACGCCCTCAGAGACAGCGTAAAGTGAAAAAAGGAAGGAAGAGGAGGAAAAAAGGGCATGAAGCAGAGGTTTGTCTGTTTTACTCGTATAAAACTGTTTGGAAATGCATTTTGTTCAAAAAAGACAAGCGCAAACAGTGACGTGCGGTGAGGTTCACGGCTGGTGAGGCTCTGACATCATCAGTCAGATTTACAAACTAACAAACTTTAGAAGGGGCTGATCCTCCTATTGTTCAGAACTGTTAGATAAATAAAGGGCTGGAAAGCTCTGACTCTATCTGGCAACACTGCCTACAGAGCAGCTTATTCACCATTTGACAACAGATGAGTGTTGTTTAGAATTTCAATTCAATATTTTACTTCTGTTTACAAACTGTAGCATAAAAATAAAATGACCAAAATTGTTGTTATTGATTTATTTTTACTCATGAATGTAGTCTGTGCTGCTCCTTCTGAAGAAACACATGAATAATCTGTTTGTAGAAGACTTCCTTTTCTTTCTTCAAGTCTTTGTCTCAGTGGAGATCACAACCACTAAACATTTTCTTGAGTTTAGGGGTTTGAAAACGAAATATTCAATTTAGAAATTGATACTAAACAATATTAAAGAGTGACTGGACGGCTGCTCTTGTTTTGTTACCGCTGAATTATTATTTTTCAGCCGCTGTGTCACATTCTCCGCGCTCACCAGCGCCGTCTGTCTTGTGGCATGCATACTGCGGTGCGGCAGGTGGACTGCCTCACCTGGTCTGTTTTAAAATCGAATTTTTAGCAGATAGAAAGACTAAATGAGTCACAAACTGGAATCAGCGTGGCAAGATATTAGCAAATGAGGTCATTTTAAAATAAAGCAAATTTTATGAATATTGAAAGACTGAAGCAATACAGGCATGTGTCAGCTGCAGCTGCAGTGTGTGCTGTGCTGGGTGAGACAGCTGCACAGCCTCACCCGGCACCGTCTGGGGAATTTGACCAGGAAACTCGTAAATTTGCTGCTTTTTTTTTTTTTTTTTTTACAAAAGAGACTTTGAAAACCTGCACAAAAAAGGTAACCATAGAGAAAACATGTCTAAAAATTACATTTGATTTTTATTTTTGAAAGTATATTCATCTTATTTAATGTATGCGTTTTTAAGCTATATTTTTTGCTCACCTGCCTCCCGTGACCGCACATCACTGCTCACAAATGTAATCTGAATGGTGGTGCATTTGGTAAATGTGTTTTCCTTGTGATTAAGAGATTTGGGATTCAAGCCCCAGCTAGAACGATCAAATTAAAATTCCTAAAGGGGGTGCCATTTTCTGTTTTTTTTTTTTTTGTTAGGGTGTCATGCACACCATCCTGCTTTTGACCATTTTTTCCCAAATTTTTTCTCGTCACATTTGAATGTTTCCTCTCAGAGCAACAGTTCCGCTTTCAGTGACTCATCTCAGACCTGCAGCCAAGAAAAAAACAAAAACAAACATAACCCAGAAACAAAATCATGTTTTTTATTGTCAACAAATATCCAGATTTCTTGGCAAAAAATGTGTATATTTATTTCTACGTGGAATTAATCACACCCACATCACTGTTATTGTGCAGTTACATGATCGGACGACGCTTTAAGTTAAGAACACTGTTAGAGGAGAAACACACCACTGGCTTTTAAAAAAGAGAAAACCGCCCCGGCATGACGACGCCCACACTCGCTTTTATGTGTTTACAAAGGAACACGGTTCAATTCTGTCATAAAAAAGGGTCGGCGGAGCAAAATAATGCACTTAGAAATCGGATTCAGCAGCACATCAACACACACTCAATTCCTCAATACATCCTCTGAAAATGAAGCTTTTACTAAATAAAAGTGCATTAAACCGTCTTAACATTTTCAAAATGTAAATAAAAAAAATACAAAAATTCAGGAAACACATTTAAACCGTTATAAACATAATAAAAGTACAACACCCTTTCAAAATAATAGCGATGCAATTGTTAATACACTGCTACCTTTATTTAAATACATTTTTATGTTTAATCTGAATATTTTGTGCCTTGATCTCTGATGTTTGTTAATGAAGGACATTTTTAAATGCAAATATCAAACTTTATTGTAGGATTTACATATGACTTGTTTTAGATCAAATCTAGACATTGTTTCTGCATGAGGAAGAGGATCTGGTGACTTTTTCTGTAATTAAAGGAAAACTATCAAGCTGAATCTCTTGAGAGAAATGTGGTGCAAGAAAAACTGAAAATTCAGATTTAAATTCTGTTGCAGAACCAGACTGAACCATCTTAAAATAAAGGTTTAACACTACAAGTTGTTAAAAAAAAACTAAAATAAAACGTTAACTAAATTAAAATGTACAAACTGTCTTCTTTATGGGCAACACTTTCAACATTTCAATTAAAAAGTAAAAATAAAAAAGACAAAGATTCAGAAAACACATTTAAACAATTTTGCTGATGAAAAAGTAACTGCAAAAAAAAAAAGCTTTTTTCTTATTTTTGCACAGTTTCTTTATTTTTTTTTACTGTTACTTTTTTCCTGCAATGGCGGTTCTCTGCCACCATAGAAAATATCTCAATCAGAGGTGCCAAACATCCGGCCATATGGGTTAATCTGGCCCAGTCATGTTGAGGAAAAAAAAGCAAGTTTCTAGCCCATTCCTGAAGCGGGTTATGGTTTTTAAAGAAATGACTGCAATGCACATTTCTGCCACCAGTGGGAGCAAAGGAGAAGAAATACACAACATTTCTTACCAAGCGTGTGCCACGTCTTGGTAGGATGCAGTTAGGTTCTCTGCCAGCCTCACCACTGTTAAGCTGCTATAAAATGATGAGGTGTGACATCACAATTACCAAAGTGTCGTCAAAAAGATAACAACTAGAGAGTTGCATTACCTACGATAATGCAGATTCTTAAGTGTTTTGCTCTAATTGCTGAAGGGATTTGCTGAAAGAGCAAAAGCTATTTGGAAAATGCAAAATTTCCTAAAAGACTTGTAATTTTGTTAAAGAACTATGAAAGACCGGTGAAGTTGGCCTAAATTTCTAAAAAATATTACCTGAACTCAAAAGTAGATAAACCTCAGTGGATAAAAAATTAGTCAACAAACTTTAGCATGTTGCTAAAGTATTAGCTGAACTCAAGAGTAGATAACAAACCTCAGTGGATAAAAAAAATAGTCAACAAACTTTAGCATGTTGCTAAAGTATTAGCTGAACTCAAGAGTAGCTAACAAATCTCACCGGATAACAAACTAGCTGAAAAAATGTTAGTTGCTAAATATCAGATAAAATTAGCATAAAAATACCTCAACAGATGCCAAATTACCAAAAAATGAGCTATTACAATACCAATATACCAGCTCATTACCAAATTATTGAAACATTACTGTAAATCATGGTTTCAAAGTGCACAAAGTTTATGAAGAATTTGAACATTTCTTATTCACTTTCTATGGGGCATATTTCACTCAATATTTCAGAAGCTATAACATTTATGAATACAAAAATACAAGCAGTAATGTCCTGAACGAGCTGGACATTTTGATTAAAATTGAGTTTTTACATCCTGAAAAACTTACTGAAAGGAGCTGGAGACTCACAACAGTGTGAATGTGAATAAATCAAAGAAGATACACTGCAGCTCTGGAGTGAAAGGGTTAATGCATACACAGCATAACCTTCAAGCAGTTTTCACAAATTCCCAACTGAAATTCCCTCTTGTGTGATCCTAAATGTAAGGAAAACCCATCCTTCACAAAGGTTTTAAACATCTTATATGCATTAAAACTAGAATGAGAAGAAAGTCTTTCTAAACTTGTGAACAGATGAAAGACTCTTTGAGCATCAGTGAGTCTCCTCTGCTCGTCCTCCTCTCAGCATCCGTTTGTGTCCTGCTGCTGACGTTCTTCTGCAGATTCACCTAATAAAGCAGCAGCTCTCTGGGTCCCCGTCTCCTCGCGCGGCGTGCAGTCCAGCTGTTTCAGTCCCCAAGACTTTCAGGCTGTGATGTTCATATGTACTCATCATATTGGTCGTATTTACTGAGCAGGAAACGTCATCTCAGAGGACCGCAACAAAAAAGCAGGAAGGTGCTCTTGAATAACTTAAGCCGTTAAAGTTGAATCAGTGGGTTGCCATGGAGACGATGGCACGTGTGGAGAAACAGCTGCTGCGGATCCCCTCGGCTTCTCATCCTCTTCCCATCAGCACACAAGCTCCGTTCACACTTGGAGCCATTCGCCTCATTTTCTAGTGCAAATATCATAATGTGTTTTCGTTTTAACCACGTTTTTTTTTTCCTCCTGCCTCCTTCTCATCATCTCTCCCTGCTTGACACTGAATCACAAACCACCTGTCCGATCGAAGCCGATTAGCACCTCGACAGCACATTAACTGCCTCTGCGTGCCGCCGACTGTCAGAGTTAAAAGCTTTACTGTTCGGCAGACATTAAGACAGCTCACAGAGAAGTTTCCTGCAAGCAGCAAACAGCGGGGAAGAGACGACTTCAACAACGCAGCGAGCAACCTGCACGAGCTGTCACTGGAAAGCTGGGAAAATGATGCTCAATTTAAAAAGAGAAACTAATTAAACTGAAACTAAGAAATTCTTTTAGCCTTTAAGGAAAATCTGTAAAGAACTTCTTTAGGAAACAGGAATGACTACTGATCAATATATATAGATTTCTGAGATGTGCAACACAGCAGCAGAGGATTGAAGAAAAATGATCACCAAATGTTCTGAACTACCTGTGCTGATGCAACTTACTGCTCCTTATGGTGTGAGCAAACGTAATAGGGAATGTAAATTAGCATTTATGGTTTTAGGACAAAATTCACCACAAAAATATAGTTATCCTCTTTATGCCTACATTTATTTGAATTATTTAGAACAAAGTCTTAATTTAAAGTGATGGTAAATTAGGGGGAGTCCTGGATTAAATGGTAAATTGCAAATTTGTGACATAAATTGTGGGAAATAAATTGGCCAAAAAAAGGAATTTAAGCATCTTTTAAGCATTTTTGACAAATCAGAATTGTTAGAATCACTTGGAAAACTAGATAAAGTCAATGAAGAACAAAGCAGATATTAAGTACAAAAATATGAATCAAACATAGTCATCATCTAAGAACAAGAGTTGCTGTCGTTTGAACTGCAGTCTTCTGCTGTTTTCATCACAGGTGTAGACATTTCACTTCTTTCAAGTTACAGTCTCAAAATGTATTAACATTTACATATTTGTTTTTTAACTGCATTTTGTCTTTTGGTGCATTAATTTGCCATTTACTGTTTTACTATTAATCATTTTTTTCTTTAACTGAAAAAGAATCAGTTTTTAAAATCCCCCTGCAGGAGGTGTCTGAATGGCACTTTCTGTGGGTCACAATAACTTCTTGTGTGATATTATTGTGTGATTTAGGATTGATTTAACAAAACAAACAATCAATCTAAGAACATGCATGCCCAAATCATGACACTACCACCACCGTGTTTGACGACTGCAGTGAGAATATTTTCTGCAGATGTAATAAATTGAAATTTTTCAGAAAGTTCATCTTTTGTCTCAAAGGATTGTGGGATATCTTATGTTTTTTCTAAAATGATTTTTTTCTAGCAGCAAATTTTCTCCTATTTTTTCTTTTAAAGTGTAAATCTGAAATAAATAAATCATTGTTTTTTTTAGTGTAATCTTCCGCTCATTCATTTCTTGTCTCTTTTTCACTGCTGAATCAAGAACTCTGCACTTCTTCTCATGTTGTTCGGCTTCTTTTGTCCTCCTGGATGAGTTCTGTTTCTGTTTGTGCAGAAAAGTGTCTGTATAGTGGGGCAAAGAAGTATTTGGGAGTCATTAGCTGTGTTTACATGGACACAAGAAATCGATTAAACACCTGATCAGAATAGAAATGTGTCATGTAAACATGCATACAGAATATTCTGACCCGATTGGGATTATTCGGATCAAGATTTCCTTCTGAACGAGATAGGCGGGTTTTGCCTATTGCAGTGCATGTAAACACTTATTCTAACTGTGAGTCATTATATGCATAAACAGTGTGCGCTCCGGAGGAGACTTTGGAGCACGAACAAGCTGCTCTACATGAGTGAGCTGCCAGACTCTGTGGAACTATGTCTCCAAACAGAGCAGCCGGACTCCGTCTCTTCGTGTCTCCAAACGCGGGAAGGTCTTTCATTATGGTGTTCGCTCCAGAGGAGGCTTCAGAGTGCTGTCAGTCCGGCCGCTCTGCACAAGCAGCGAGCTGCTGGACTCTGTAGAACCGTGTCTCTAAACAGAGAAGCTGGACTCTGTAGAACCGTGTCTGCAAGCACTGGAGGGTGTTTTGTTATGGTGTTGTCACCAGGGGAAGCTTCTGAGCGCAGTCAGTCCGGCTGCCGTACTCATTAAAACTGTGTCCCTCAGCAGTGGAGCGGCTTTGGGACAATGTGTTAGCTCCAGAGGTGGCTTTTGAATACGGAAATTCTTCTCCAACAGTCCTTTGAAACTGTGCAAACAATCATGTAAATTTGTTACCCCCCCCAAAAAATTGCTGCACTGTCTGCACAGATTTTAAGAGCATCCAAGGCTGAATGTTGTTGTTAGTTGCACATGTTAACCCTAACCATAACCCTTCCTCTGGGTCCAGGAAACATTTTCAGAACTTGCCACACGAATATATGTGTGAAAAGTCCCTTTCAAAAAGATCAAATAAAAGCACGCTCAGAAGACTGACTGCACGTAAACTACAGCCAAACTTGTTTATAACAAAACTTGTTCCTCGTCGAGCCGCTTTTCTCCTTTAAAATCTACTGGAATGACGTTGATCGTGTTAACGGTTGAAAAGTTAACGTATGTTCAAGATGTTGTGTTTAAACATCACTGGCATTTTGCACACGTACACACAGCTACTGATTCTGCCCCACTAATCATACAATATGATTTTGCTGAATTCTATTTTTTTCTCCATTGATTTCCTCACAGTGAAAGCGTATCTCTGACCAAACTCAGCTTTTCAAGAGGGACAATCGCAGAATCTTGACTAGCAAATACTTTTTTGCCTCATTATTGAGGCAGAAAAAAAGTCAAGGCCCTGATAATTTATAATTATAATATAATTACCGCGAGGGCCGGATTTGGCCCCCGGGCCTCGACTTTGACTCGTGTTCTAGAAGCTTTCGAACATCCTCAGGATTATTTTCAAACACAGTTTGGTTGAATCACAGTGAAATGACGGAGCAAACACAGAACTTTCTTTGTGCTAAACAGAATCCTGCTCGTGTTGAAATAAAACGTCATAACGTGATGCTTTTTCAAACTAAATATCCACGGTGAGTCAGAAAATTAAGGGAGGCTTTAGGCAAGACACTAAAATAACCCTTTACTGTCCCCACTCTATAAAAACACTCTGACACAGGTTTATTAACTTCATTATGAATCTATCACTCACAGTAATTAGTGGCTTAATTAGATGAACATGAACATGCCAATTCTTTTTAGAAAACATGTAAAGATCTTGATTTTTCTGCTCTGAGTGGGCGTTTTTAGGAATAATCTCAGGATTAAGGTGTTCAATAAGCGCCTAAAAACCTCTGCTGTGTGCATCCTTTAATTCCCCAGAAGCGGTGTGCAGAATAAAAAGGATTTAAGAGCAGCTCCGGCTGACGTGCCCCTCTACAGAGCCTGATTAAAGGTAAAATCTTCCCTTTCAAACGAAGCAAATATTCACGGATTCTTGGTAGAAAAGAGTCTGCAGTCAGATCACACGAAGCACTCGGCGCGATGGAGAAATAAGTTAACTCACAGGAACTTTTACTGTGGCAGAACTACAACATTTACAGTAGGAATATCTACACATGTTGGAACGAGAACACCCCTCAGTGCTGCCATGTACACAATTTACAGTGAGACACAAAACCGGGCGCTTCTTTCTGTGTTTGTGCGCCCTTGGCTGTGTGGAGCCGCAGCGTCCATGGAAGTGCATGAGCGGCTCGCTGTGAAGTCCTGAGGCAGGGCGCTCCGGAACCCCTCAGGTTACAGGAAGAACTCTTTGGGGTTTTCCCTGGAGACGTTCTGGGAGTCAGCCTGGTTGTTGTAATGGAAATCCTGACTGTCTTCCTGTTTCACCTCCTTCACCTCCTGGCTGCGGTACGTCTCTTTCCTCCGGTACAGGACTCGGGCAGTTATGGCCAGGATGGTCACCACCACAAAGATGACCACAGCTATGACACCTGCAAGACAATTTACAGCATTGTAGTCACTGGTTTATGTTTGTTAGGATTTGACCAATTTAGACAGGGAGGCTTTGATTTGACATAAGCAGGCTGGTTAGTGCTGTGGCCTCACAGCAGTTAGGCCCTGATTTGTGACCCCGCTGGCTCCTTTCTGTGTGGAGTTTGCATGTTCTCCTCCTACATATGTGGAAATTCCAGTTTACTTCCAAAAATTGTCCAAGAACATGCTTTCTAAGTTTTGGTGTCTAAAGCCTCGCTTCCACTACGTGGTTTGTTTTCACGGCGGATGCGTGGTGTAGAGCGCTATCGTGTCATTGTGTCATTGAAGTGCGACGACTAGAAAAGCAACAATGGAGGTCATCCAGCAGCTCGTCTTTTTCTTGCTTTCCTTCTGGTGTATAGTGTATTAGAGGAATTCAATGCTGTTTGAAAGAAGAAGATTGCGGTTGCGAATGATTACAGACGTTGGAAACGTTAGCTTAAATGAGTGCTAATTAGCACTTTCGAATGTTGACATCACTCTCTGTCAATCAAGAGTTGGCTCCAGCCAACCATTCTGTTCCACTTTTCAATTGTCCTTCAACCGATGGGTGGGCGGGAGGATCCAATTTGATTCATGAATCAAGCTCAACGGTTCATGAATTGAACCACAATTTTGACTTTTTTAAATATTTGTTGCTATGTGTATGTCTCCGGGCTGTAACGAGTGTCCGAGTGCTTGGATACTCGTTACAGCCCTACTCAAGAGTTACGGATCACTACTGGTTCATTTTACAATGTATTCAGAATGCCGTCTACTGGACATTTCTGTTTTGAAATAAAAAAAAAAAAAACAAACATGACCAAAGATCTCCTCAGTCATCAGACAGGAAGTTGGAGGACAGGATAAAGCAACGAGAAGAAGGGATTATGTCCAATGCTTTGGAATCCTTGTCAGGATAGTTCACTTATTCAAACTTTATATTTTGCTGATCAATTTTGAACGCCTGTATCAACATCAGGTTCAACACGTTTTACTGCTACTTTGGTACGGTGGAGGAATGCTGCAAGACGGCTACTAAGGAGACGACGGCTAAGAAGATTCACTGATAAGTCTTCATGACGTATAGCAATGTGGATCATGTTCAAACCATTGGGACTTTTATGAGCGTGCATTCATCTGATGACATTTTAATGAGTTGCTGTGTCTCAGCGTTGCTCCACTACTCTGTTTACATCCCATAATGCCCAGCTATGGTGGCCATTTTGGTTTAGTTGTCCCTCTCTGCTCAAGGAGCCTAATTCAGACTAAGGAAATTCAGAGCAAGCCAGAGTTCGATCCAATTGGAAACGAACCGAGATCACCTCTAGAGATGGGTCTGAGAGCGGCTCCTGGTCCTGGACTAGGGTCCTTTTGGGTGTTTTCAGACTGAAAATGTGTTCTGGATTATTGGGGGAAATGAACTCTGGTTCAGTTTAAGCGGATCAAATGTTTGCAGTCTGAAATTGCCCGAAATCCTCTTTGTATGAATCTGTGTTTCTGGTGCCGTGCGATGAAGTGGGAATCTGGTCATGGTGTTTCCACCTTCAACCAACAGTAGCTGGGATAGGCTCCAGCAACCCTGTGCCCCCCAGAGATATCTTTGGGGGGCACAGGGTTTCCAGTGGATTTTAGGGGCCTCTGGTCACATGCAAGATGCCACCAGAAAAAAGTCAGAAGTGGAAATTTTGCAACTTTAGCCGGTTGCGTAAGCAGAAATTTCCTAAACTTTAGGAAAACCTTTTTAAAAATATATATATTTTTTAACTTTTCAGAACTATCAGCTTTTAAGCTTTTAAATACAATAAACTGTAACTGTCTAACAGTTTAGGGTGAAAGATGAGCTTCAAATGGGACAGAGAACGTTCATCGTTTTATTTCTGTCAAGTCAACATTAACAAGTGTTCAAATGTCTATAACTTCACCCGATTGCCTACGGAGAAAAAGCCGGGAAATGAAGGGTTTTTCTCTGTTCACCAGCTGGTCGCTGGCGAAATGCAGGTTTTTTCTCTGTGAATTTCTTTGTGTCATCATACAAAAGTGTTGGATAGTGTTATAAAGACGCTTTACCACGTCCAGCTGATTCATGGTGATCGTGCTGTAGAGTTATAATATTTTAAAGAGCAGGCGACAGCTCTGGGGTTAAAATGGTAAAGTCAAATCCTTCCATGCAGGATTTTAAAGGTCACGCTGAGGATAAAAAGTCCTCCACCAACAGGAAGTGCGTTTGCAGTGCTCATCCTCTGGTGAATCTCTCCGAGCGGTCACGGCCTCGCAGCACGTCTCAGTTAAGTCAGCTCTTTTGGCCCTGCAGTGTGCTTGTTCCACTAATCTAACTTCAGCACAAAGTGCAGAGTTTTGCACATTCAGACTCAGCAGGACTCTTTCTTCATCCCGCCTCTTCCTATTCATTCAAAGGTTCATCTAATTGGAATTCCAAAATAGAGCTAAAATCAATTTCTCACTTTATTACTTTGGTTTTAAAACTCGAAGGCATTTGAAGATAACAGCTTTAGTTGGTTCAGCTATCTTTTGTTCGCTCAGATTCAAAGTACAAAGACATTTTTTGACTATTTTAATTTAGATGACCCTCACTTTTCTTTTATGGGAAGAATTTCACTCTTCCTTTCGAGTGACCACGAAGTGGAGAAATGAAGAATAAAATAGACTTTCATGCCGTAATTCCAACTTCAGAACTTCTCTTTGTTAGATTTTTATCACAATCTGAGATGAAGCAGAGTGTAGCAGAAAGAGATAAACTCCTACCTCCAATCAGAACGGAGTCCGTCTTCATGGCGTTGACTAAAGGTTGGCCTGAGCCCATCGAGCCGGGATCGTCTACAGCAGAAAACAGGGGAAATGGCACAGGAATTATTAGATTAACTGGGATTATTTTAACATTTCAAAACCATAGAGGAAAAACAAGACTTTAAGAGATTACAGGAGTCATCAGCAAATAAAACTGGATGACTAAATTACCCTTTTTGTCTCAGTAACAAGCAGTAATTAAGCCATCATCCGCCATCTAGACGAATAAACACATCTAATTGTTGTTGGTTTTAAAAATGTTGGCATGTAATTACACTGTAAGAGTCCAAATGCAGGTTGAGAGGGAATGACTGGTCACTCAAACATCCTCACAACAGCCTCCTGTCTCTGTTCAGCATTTTTCAGATCAGATATTAATTCATTCTCCGTCTGCTGTGAACTTTGATACCATCTGTGATTCAGGGAGGCAATTTGTCTCTGAACAAGAAGAACGTGTCTTTTCCTTTCTTTATGAAACTACTTTTCAGCCGTGGCCTGGGGCTACGATTCACTGTTGAGCTCCAACTGACCCCCAATCTACCCCCCACCCTGATCCAATCTGTGATTTACACAGCGCTGAACCACAGCCTGATTTAGCCCAGAACAGCATCCTGTCATCTGTCCTGCAGTCTAAACTCAGGAAACAAACTCATGTCTCACATTCAACCTTATTTTGAAATAAAAAAAACATTTAAAAAACATAGGTTTCATTGATCCAAGAATTAGGTAAATATACTATATTTTCCACACTAGAAAGGCACACTTAAAAACATTCTTCTTTTTTTTTTAAAATAAAGACGGCGTGCTTTATAATCCAGAGTCCCAGAATTTATTTTGGTTGTACTGATGTTTTCAGAAGTACACAACGAAATGTCAGATTCCAAACAAGTTGTTTTTATTCAAAGTTAAAGTCCTATTAGTTTTCACACTCCGCAGTGTGTGAAATGTGTTCTCCACATTTGACCCCTCCCCCGGGGGAGCGGTGAGCTGCAGACACAGCCGCGCTTGGGAACCATTTGGTAGTTTAACCACCCCCCCTTCCAACACCTTAATGCTGAGAGTCGAGCAGGGAGGCACTGGGTCCATCTTTGGAGTCTTTGGTATGTTTTTTTTAGTGAAATCAGTCTTTTTTTTACATGTTGCAAACAAGGTTGGGCATCATAGCAAACATGCTAACGTGGCTAACGTGTGCATAGTCGGACTTTGTTTTTTTATGTGCTGCTAACACGGTTGGAAGTTAGCACGGTCACTGTAACAGTCGTTTCATTGTATTACTCTGTATTTAACGTGTTTCTAACAAAGTTGGGAGTTATGGTAAATGTGCTAATATGTACTGGTGTCTGAGTTTTTTTTTACGTTACAAACAAAGCTGGGAGTTAGCGTAATCATAGTAACATTTGTTTTGGCAGAATCAGGCTGTTTTTTAATGTGTTTCAAACAAAGTTGGCCGTAATTGTAAATATGCTAATGCAGCTAACGTGTACCTGTGTCTGACTTTTTTTTTTTACGTGTTACAGAAACACAAGAGAGTGACATCCTAAATTCATAAAAGTGTAAATATACTAGGGGTGTAGGGAAAAATCGACTTTGCCATATATTGCAGCATTTTGTTTTGCGATACTTGTATCAATTAAAAATGTTGACCAGATGGTATTTAATTAATTATTTATGAGCGTCCTTCAGTCCTTTGCGTCCTTTGTGTTCCACCTAAACCCCCCACCACTATCTGGGTGAACATGGAGCCTCTTTGAGAAGCTCTACATCGCAACCAAAACAACAACACGATCTCTCGAGAACCAGCTTGGGTTAAATGTTCAGTCAGGCTCGTGATTTTGGTTGTCATAAGACTACTTAGTTTTGACCTGGGATGGTTACCGAACCTAACCTGTGCCGCGTTGCTGCTAGTTTCAGTGGATGGATGGATTACCATTTTATTACTATGAAATAAGTATTTATATTTAGTTTTTTTAAGTCATACTCTTGACAAAAAAAGTGAAAAATTGTTCTTGGGATATATTGTGATAAGTATCGTATCATGTGACACATTGTGATAGGTATCGCATCGTGTGACGCATATTGGGATACGTATCTCCAGACTCTTGCCAATACCCACCCCGAAAATATATCACAGAAAAACCTGTTGCTTGTTTGGAAATAATGTTAGAAGACAGAACTTTTGTCAAAAATAAACAAGAAAGAGAGCTGAGGTTCCTCGTCTTGACGTGATAAGTGGACTTAGTTGGTCTATGTACTGTTTATGGGATACATGAATGGTCCCAAAGAAAGCTATGAAAAATGTAAAAAAAAAAAAAGGAAAAAATGCCTGAAAGTCACTGTTATCCCTTCCACTCTCTTTAGCTTGTTTACATTAAAAGTGGGGTCATCTGGACCCCATAAGACAGTGCACTGGACTTTTTTTCATCATTGATTTTTGAGTTCCACTAATGTCCATGGCAGATATAAAATCCTGTCCACCTTTGTCCACATTTGTCATGGAAGGAATCACATATCAATATATGGTTGGAGTCATCTGGACCCCAAAGAGAGCGGAAGGGTTAAACAGGGTGGTGGAGTGATAATGGTTTGGGCTTGGACGTCTTAAGGTGCAATTCCCGTGGCAGAGACGGCCAGTGTCAATGTTAAGTCAATGGAACAGACACGACATGATGTGATCTGAAGTCCCGTGGCGCAATTTGAGCGACGGGCGCGGGCGAAGGTCTGCCAGCAGCTTGATTTGAGCGACAAGGTGTGAATTGGGTGAATTGAGAGTGGCCAAAATATAAATATCTACATTTTGACAGGTCGTCACGTCGCGTCTGCCAATCAGAAACTCAGCTTTGGGCACATGACGTTTTCAGTGACACGTTGGAGCGGCAGGTTTGCAGAGCTCATCCGGAAACTAAATTTTTCTCTCTACTTGGTAATACGAGACAGTCAGCCACAGAGACACAGAAACACAGTGGAAGTGGGTGTCATACAGTTACCGGGAAAATCTTTAATAATAATAATATAAACCGAAACATGGAGACATGATTATCAATGTTTTTGTAGAGCTCTGCACCTTATAAACCTTATTTCTCAATATCTTCTGTCTTCCATGGTGTTCCGGTTCCAGTTCACGAGGTGTTCCGGTTCTCCAGCAAGCAGACGTGTGTCTTCAACTCTCCTCAACTTAACAAGGAGAGTTGACCATGGCACCAAAGAAAAATCCTGAGGAAGTTTAAAATGTAGCTACATCACTGATCCTAAAGATCCTTACTAACCTGAATCTATGATTGTAGAGTATAAATGTTTGATATTAAGTCCTGAACCGGATGTTGATGATTCTTATAATAAAAATGGTATGGTGGAGCCGGGGTGGGATTATATAAATTCGCTTCCTCCCACTCCCTCTCAAGCCATCAACTTGTGATTTATTATGTAAGATGTTATTTTATTCATTCATTAATTTTTTTAAGTGAGATTTCCACAGACACCATTCTTTATAGCGATCATCCTGAACGTATTAGATGGTAGCTCCTCCCACATGCGGCCGCAGCATCAACTTTTTGACAGGCGACAAGCGAATTTGTTGTGCGACGAAAGAGGGGCATGAAAATTTGTCGTGTGAATTGCGTTCAGTGTGAATGCACCTTTACTGTGTTGAGATGACTAAACAGCATCACAGACAAGAGAACTGTCAATGTGACGCTGACAACAACCAACACTACTGTTGGACGTATGCTTCCAAAGACTCCTGGTCTCAACCCGACTGAAATGGACGTCACAGAGCTGCTAATCAACTAACACCCAGAAAACTCTAATAACTGAAAAAATGTTGAGGACAAAAACATCTACAATAACACAAGAGTCATTTTGGAAGCCATAGATTAAAGCTATTTTTGCCAACTGTGTTTTTGTCAGCTGTAAAATCCCTTTTTATTATGATGAACACTAATATGAGTAAAATCTTCCATGACTGTGGGGTTCTGCTTGGCTAACACTAAGAGTCATGACATTTTTCCTAATCAAATAATCAAATGTAAAATAATTCCGAGCTGCCTTTTTAACCATCATAAGAGCCTCTGATAAGAAAGTGCAGCTCTTTTAAAGGGAGATATGCAGGACTTGGTCACAGCAGCGCCTCGGTTTACAGACCTCTGCCTTCAGGCTAGCATTTAGTTTAGTGCAGTTAGGAGTAGGAAGGCGTTTGGAAGCAAATTTAGTCATTCTGGCATATTTTCCACATCCCTGAAACAATCCTAGGACTTCCTGCATATCGTCTGCAGATCTGGGTCTGTTCTTATGGTCAATCGGCAAATCTTGATGCAGCACAAATGCAGGTTAGATTAGACCAGTCAGGATCTGTAAAACCACACACTAGGACAGTCAGGGTCACTTTTTATAAAACAAATTAGAAATGCAGACAAGTTGAAGAAGTGATAGAAGATTGTGAATATGCAAATATTGGTTTTATTTCTGATTTTTTCATATTATAAGCTAGCTCTGACAGAGGTCACACCATCTGCTTTTCATTGTGTCCATCTGTCAGGAACTGGTGGTGTAGGAACGAGGCCGGGCTGGGTGGTGGAAACTAAACTTGAACAATACAAACAACAAAGACCACGGAGAAACAAAACGGTGACGGAACAGAACATAGAGGACCTGAAAACCAGACACGTTAGGCTGGGCCCAATAAACTGAACCGGAGACAGTTGTGGATCATGAACCTGAACTGGTGTGAAGGTAAAAACATTACCAAGAACCATATAAACCCAAACTAAACCATTACACCACAAAAACAATTGTGATATATTCATCTGAGGCTATGGTCAGAAATGCAGCTCCCACCGCGTGATGGGGAGGCATTGCCAGAATCTTCAGGATTTCATGCAGCCATCTGATTTTTTATTTATTTTATTGTTGGTGTGGTCATGAATGTACTGTAAATGCGCTCAGGTGCCCACTGACCAAAAAAATCCTCTGGCTGCCGTAACATTTCAACTTATTCTTAAAACCTCTGTTACTGCAGCTGTTGCATGTAAAATGCAACTTCTGATTACAAATGGCGCCCGCCACATTTGCTAAAAAAAACAACTTGTATTTAGGTTGCAGCGTGGTGGTATTTTGGAACATGTGACTATAGTCTAAACAAACAACATAGAAATGTTAAAATGTTGAGTTCACAGACTAAAGGTCTAATTTAACAAGATCTCCAACACAGAGAACAACCTTAAGAGCGCACAACAGGAAATTGCACGTCATCTTCAGCTTGTCTCCAGCTCTCACCTGACAGGCGGTGTGTGTTCTCAGCTGCATATGGGTTGGCAGAAGCTGCAGAACCACAACTGGACTGCACTAAAGGTCCGGAGATGACAACAGGGCTGGTGTCCGGATGCAGAAGAGCCGCCTTCAGGGGGGTGATGGAGTTAAAGCGAACCACTGACAGACAACCGCTAAAACCCAGGGACCCGAACCGGGTCAGGTCTGGATCCAAGTCCTCAAAACCTGCAAAACAAAACATTTGACTTTAGTCTTTACAGTTTTTTGATAATAAAACCTAACATTGAAAATATTGATGTTGGATCTCGTCTCTGCCAGGTAGATGCTCCACGCATCAACAGGCTCAGAGAATCCCTCTGTGATTAGCCTGGAACAACAGCTTTGATCTAATTAGTTCACACATCAGCTCTCACCTCCAGTGCAGCAGAGGAACTTTCAAATATCAGCTTGAATTCTGCCCCCCCTACACTCCCTCACCTCTATCTGTTCCTGTTATTGACTGGACCGCTCCATCGTTCATCCGCGCTCCGTGACGGCGGCGTCAACAGCAGCTGTGAGGGCGTGCATCACCGCCGTGAGCAGCTGCATCAGTGTCTGACTGAGAGCCGACTGCGGCTTTACCGGGACACATCTGCATGTTGATGAGAGCGGCGGGAGGGAGACGTCCCTGCAGCCTGTGAGCTCCTCTCAGCTGACACCCCCCCCAACCCCTCTGTGCTCCTTCTGGGTCCATTAGTTAGACGGATGGATGATGGGGTTGGGAGGAAAGGACAGAAAATCCACTTTACTGCTGCTGTTCTGATCCTGATCTGACTCGGGCCTCCCGCGGTGTGACAGTGTGGGCGCCGGGTCAGCCGTCGATGTGACGGGGTCAAAACATGCTGCGTTAGCGCGTGCTGGACCCACATGTGACAGAGAGCCTCGGGGGACGTTCATATCCCAACATCTGGAGATGAGCACCATGGAGACACACTTCTTTTCTAGATCACTGCTGCTGTTTTTGACTGAGCGGATTACAAATTGCTTCAGAAAGAAACAGTTTTTATCATCAGGAATTGAAAAGCAAATGTTCTGCTTTTATTTCATAAAGAGTAATAGAAAGAGCAAGTTGGAGCAAAAGGAATAATCCTTCACAGGAAATCAGATATTGGACCAGAATTAATGAAATTCGTTGGTTTATTTCAAAGTAATCAGCATTAAAAAAAAGCCACAAACGTTGATAAAAGTTTAGATCTCTCTCTGCTTTTGATGGAGCTGCTCTGTGAGAAGATGAAGATCGAGCCAATTACTGTTTCAACTCAGCACAGTTTCAAGTCCCAGCTCAGTGAAGCTCAGAGGAAACACAGACAAACCTCCACAGAGGGATTTTTTCCTTTAGACTAAAAAAAAGGATCAGACCTTAAATTGATCCAATCTTGATAGACTAATCTCCAACACTGAGAATTCACAGTCCGTTAAAATTTGATCTTTGTTCTTTTTAATACTGCCTCGTCTGGAAGATTTCAGGTATTATTGCAAAAATTATTTTACAAGAGTTAATTAACTTTATCCTTAATTAAGGTCATATTAAAAGCCTTTCTAAAAGTGATCAAACAACTCCAAGTAAAAAAAAAATAACTCAAATTTAAGAATTTGCACTGCAGACTGCAGGCAGTACCTGCTTTAGTTCAGCTCAGAGGTCATGGTCCAACAAAGACAGATTCATGGAAAATTCAAAGTGGACATAGCTGAGCATAAATAACACAAAGACTCATGTGTGGCTTAAAGTTCCACTCCACTGATCTTATCATTTAATGTAGAAGTGTTCTCAGAGGTCTTTTAATGAGGATTGTGCCGTTTTTACCCATAATCCTAAATCCCGTGTCGTTTTCAAGGACGACGTTTCTGCAGAGAAGCAGGAGTTTATTAGAAATTCACCTCTGAGTTGTAGAAGGAACTTCTGTACAGTAACTTTGTAAATATGCTAACGTGGCTAATGTGTACCAGTCTCAGACTGTGTTTGTCTGTTTTTTTCTTACGTGATGCAAAAAAAAAGATTGGGTGTTACAGGTGTGATTACAATATGTGGCTAACGCCTCTAACGTGGCTAACGTGTAGCGCTGTCGGACTGTGTTCTTCTAAGTGTTACTAAAAAGGTCAAGAGTTATGGTGCATTCACACCGAGTGCGTCAAATTTGCGTGGCCACCTCTCTTTTGACACCTGCCAAATGTTCAACAAGTTGACGCCCGGGCGTGGAGCAACAGCCAAAGTTGTTCTGGACGTCATTCGTTGCCGCATCATGGAAAACATGGATGATGTTGAGCGAGTAGCTTGTGCTTATATGTTTTGGAGAGCTCTACAGAGATGATCGCTGTGTTTGTTTTCACCACATCATTCAGTCTCTCTCAGTGCGTGCTCTTCGTAATGGAAACAATAAAAACATAAGCTCATAAGGTTGGAGCATGCGGCCGCAGGATCAATCGCAGCTGCTGCAGTGCTAGCATAGCAAGTCCATGGCGGCTGCAGCGCAGGCAACCGGCCCCCGTCGGGCCACGCTGCCCAGGAACTGACAGCCTGGCGCATGCTAACTTGAGCTAGCTATCCTCGCGGGCGTGATCACTCCAGCTCCAGCTGTTTGTGTCAGGCTGGCGATCAGTCCAGAATGTATCCTGGCTTCACCAAACAGTCACCGGGACAGTCTCTGTCAATCCTGCAGCCTCAGCGGGTTAGAAAAAGGATGGAAGTTCAGGATGAAAATCCTTTTATTGGGTTGCAATATTGAATCTGTTTTTCTACCCTTTGATCTAGCCATTGAAAACGTCACGTGCCCAAAGCTGAGTCTCTGATTGGTTGATGTGCTAACCGCGTCCAAACCCTAATCACGCTGTGTCAAGCACATCTTTACATTGACTTAACATTGAAACTCTGCTGCGCCTGTAGCTTCTGGTCTGAATGCACCAATATAGATATTTATGCTAACGTGGCTAACGCCTAATGTGGCTAGCGTGTTATAAATATGCTTTAGAATTACAGTGAACGCAGTTTGACTGACTGACCAACTTATCTCTGACTCTTTTGTCTCACTTAATCTTATATTATTGTCTTAATCTGACAAACTTATGCCATCTTAAATGTGACACAAGTTTGAAAAATGAACGATGAGCCTTTTAATCCTATAGTGCCAAAAATACGGTACTTAAAAAAAATCTGATGATCCAAATCACTGAAATGTTGAAATATAAAAACATTTGTTGGAATGTGAAGGCAGAATGCTATGAGTCCTCCTGTGCTCTGCTTTACTATGGAGACCAGAAAAGGGTGCAGAACTATTTGTTTTCCTGCTCACACTCCTTCCTCTGACTTTAAACATAAGCATGACTCATGTGGGTGAATCCACCTTTAGCCAGAATAATTTCTCCACATCAGACTTTTCTCCCATATAATCTATCCTGCTGAAGAAAGCTGAGTTTACTTCCTTGAGCCTTGTCAAGATGAGTGTAAATTAAGGCTGAAGCCCTCCGAGTTGAGATTCAAACGAGGGTGAGCGCCCTCTACTTGGACTCACCCTGCACTCGGCCCAGAACAAGAGCCCGGATGTCCAGGAACTCTCCGTAGGAAGTGAGGTTGAACTCCTCTCTGGGAGTTTGATCAACCTGAAAGAAAATAATGAGGTAAATTTTGGTTGAACCAACGTGGTTTTATTGGTAGACACTCGATGCACTTTTCTACCTCCAGAGGAATCTGGTGTTTGCCGCGTAAGAGCGCTGTAAACAGCTATTGAGATATCGTTCTTTGCCTCCGAGTGGACATAGCGTACTTCTTTAGATACAACAAATCATTATGGTAGAGGCTGATAAGATGAGACGCGCCTCGTATTTCACCCAAAACGGTGAATAAGGAGGCTGAACGCAGGCGAGACCAGGTCACCTTCTTGTTTATCTCGCCGTGTTTATAATTATTCAGACGTTTTGGCTGCTGGCTCCTGCAGAGATAACTTTCACCTCATACATCATGGCGGGCTGTTAACAAGATAGGGAATTCAGCAGATCCAGATGTGATTAAGTTCCTTCATATTTCATCTGCGGCCGTTTTAATGTGTCCCCGCTCCCCCGCCACAGCGGCGTCCAGGACAGCAGCTGATATGAAGCTAAAGTGCTGACTGTGCTTTTTACTGCCAAATGGAACACCATAATACTGCACCACAGAGGCTCCGTGTGCACATTTGTATGCGTGTTATTGTATTTACCCTTGAGGTTTGGAGCTTATTGGAAAAAAAATCATGTAAAGCAGTTTTGCACCATGTTTACATTGGCTGTGGCAGCATGTTTCCATATCATACATCAATGCAACACGAATAAATCTGCATGTTTAAGGACAAACAAACGTGGTCCAGGTCCTAAAAAGTGAATAATGTGCCATGCAACTGCTGGTGGGCAGATGGAGCAACTCAGGTAGAACCCATCACTTCTTTCCCCTGACATCCTGGGAAAATCGGTTTGAATGTGTAGCACGTGCAACAGTTGTAAAGCAAACACAGAGCATTCAAGAGAGAGGACAAACAGGGTCAATGATGCACAGATTTTACCAACAGACAAGAATGTTTCCTCTTTATTTTCCTCTAAGTTGGGATTGATGAAATATAAATGAGATCTTTAGGGCACGTTTGGGAACTTCACATTTCACCAGGAGACTCTAACATGCAGATACAACAAAGCAAGTCTGGTTCAAGTTTAAATGGTTGGTCATTTTATATAACCTGAGTGTATTTGTAAAAGTCCAGTGAGGGTAATGATAATAACGAGGGCTGTAACGAGTACACCAGTGCTTGGACACAAGCAATCTGCTCTCAAAAATTTGAGTTTGAATATTAGTGAATATTCGCGATCTTTCTAAATATAGCTGAGTGTAGTAAAATATTATTAGTGGATGATGTATTTATTGCTCTGAAATACAGACTAATGTTGGATTTTAAGTGTATAAGCTTAAACAAAGCTGAATGAGGAGAACTTCTTTCGCTGAAAGTAAAGAAATCTTCGTGTGGGTGAAGGCTTCACTGCTTCATGAAGCTCCATGTGCCCTCGTGATGGGATGAGGTGGATTTACCTGCACAGACACAGAGTCCGTCAGCCTCCTGATGTGAAGTGAGTGCAGCTGTCCGTCAGCCAGACTCCTCCCACTGCTCCTCAGCACTTCAGCTTCTCGGCTGCTGTCCAGCTTGTATCTCACCTCCAGAAGGTCTTTGCAAAAATGACAGAAAGCGTTTATGGCTTTATGTTTTTCAACACAAAAACTAATATTTTACTCTCAATCTGTTCCAGTTAATCATTACCAGTTAGTTTCAAGAGAAAGATTTAGGATTTTTTTCTTCCAAAATGGTCAGAATACATTTTGAATTTGATAAACACTCCTCATAGTCGAGTTCCAAAAACATCTGTAGTGTTTTAAAAGATTTCTATCTAACAAACATGAGAGAAACATTGCATGTGTGAACACATGTGCACTGAGGGAGTTATGGAAGTCACAGCACTCTCAGGAGAAACGGTGACGGAGGAGGCCCTTAAAACAATAGGAGCCGACTGCTTTTTCAGGGCAAACAAGAGAAAGATCGTAGGATTTATTAGAGGCTTCATTTCCAGTGGTCAGCATGAATCCTTAATGCCAAACTTCCCTTTAGCTTCGTCTGAGCCATTAGGAGCTGCAAAACTCATTTACTGCTAATCTAGCTGCAGAGTGCCACTTCCAGGAGGCTCCTGAAAAACTCACTTTAAAGTGCTTTTGGTTTTTTCTTTTTTTAAGGCTTAGCTCACAAAGACATATAGTTCCATTTAAAAGCATTCATCCATTCAGTCGTGACCTGAATCATCCGCGTTTGCCGGACATTTAGGATCTCTGGGATAAAAACTCGGTGACGACATTTGGATTCAAAAACCATCGAGGAATGAATTTTTTACCCTTCAAATGAACTTGTGAGGTATGAAGAGAGCATAAAAAGAAAGCTGTAACGAGGAGTGGGAATAAAAGGAGCAGAAAGCTGAAGCTCGGCGCTCCCCTCACCGTGCTTGTTGATGAGCAGAGTCAGGAACTGTCTGCGGACGGCGGTGACCAGCAGCAGCAGAGCCGGACTCTGGGTCGTCCTGAAGCTCAGAGAGATGTCCTCCCCCTTTGGTGCCATGGTGGAGTGGAGGGAGGGGGGTGAAGCGCTGCTGTTCCGGCTGAACTCAAAAGGCTCCTTGAAGATGTAGCTGATGGATGTTTCAGGCTTGAAGACGGCTGAAACTTCTGGAAGGCAGAAGAGGGAGTCTTATATCTGAACTGGAGAAGAAACTGAAATATAATTTAAAAGCAGATTTTATTTTTAGGCCGTGTCACACTGCTGCTATGTACATTTTGCACATTGTCCACATGTGAAATGTCGGTCTTTCATGATCCATTCACATCATTCATTAGTGTTTCTTGCGTTCATCATTCATCGATGTGTGCAGATGTCCATCTAGGGTTTTGACTGATCTTGATTGATCTTTATGTGAATTTGAATCAGCTGTCCCAGTTCCTTCTGCATGAAGCCCACAGCTGCACTATTCAAACATGAGTTAGTACAGCCAGATAAGCTCATTCTTCCTGAACAGTCCTGGTACATTACCCGTCTGTCCTGGGTAAGGATCCCTCCTTCATGTGGACATTCCTGAGCTTTTTTCTTTTTTTCCCCCCAGGATCAATTTTTTTGGGAGGGGGAGTTTTTTTCTAACCGAGACGGATGGCCTTAGGACAGGGATGCCCAGTTTAGCATATGTATTTATTGTTCATGGAATGCCCCTTGAGATGCAGTATTTCATTTTCAAGGGCGTCAAAACACAGAACATAAATGAAAATACGCATATACACCAAACAAATTATAGAAACAAACAAAAAGACAAGAAGTTCTCCTCACCTCTATCTACAGAGAATAAAAATTAGACACGGAACACAACATGAAGTTCATCAATTTTAGTCTATTTAGTTTAGAATCAGCGGCTGGGTGGCTCAGTGGGCTAGGTGAAGGGCTGGCACCCAGGAGCCCTGGGTTCGATTCCCAGGGGTGTCCACTGATCTCCACCCAGATTGGGTCCTTAGGCAAGACCCTTGATGCTGCTGCCTAACTGGGTCCCTGTGCCCCTCAAGTACAGGGTTGTGTCAGGAAGGGCATCCGGGGTAAAAACTCTGACAAATCACTGATGTGAAACAGTGGGTGCTGTTACGCTGTGGAGACCCCGAAAGGGATAAGCTGAAAGTGAACTACTACTTAGTTTAGAATCAGCTATTGTTTATATTTAATGAGTGATTTTATGTTTTTGGACAATTATTGGAGTGAAGCCCGTTGAGATAACTGTGGTGTGATTAGGCTGTGTAAATAAAATTGGGTTGAAATTGAATTGCTCTGAATGTGAAAGTGAAGAAATTCAATGACATGCAGATTTACATGTTCTTTGTGTGGTTTATTCGTACTTCTTCTGGGGTTTTAACTTCATTTACTCGATAATCACGTAAAAGATAAAAAATGTTCTCACATTTTCCACGTGTTTTCACGTGTGACCAGCTTTCATCCAGGAAACATGAGCAAAACGCACGGGTCGCTTTTGTCCTTCAGAATCTGCTGGAATTATCGTGTTAACGGTCGAAAAGTTATAGTAAATCAAAGAACATAAACACCGGAGCTCTGGTGTTAAAGGGTTAAACCTCTAAACTCTCAGCCCCTGTGCTCCAGTGATTTGGCAGGTAGCAGCTCTTAGAGGCGCAGTGGGAGTTTTCTGCACCGTACAACATCCTTTCCCTGCTTCTGTATTCTGATTCTGCTGAAACCGACGTTACAAGAATCAAACTAAGGTTTTCCCGTGTGTTTGCTGTGCTGTATTCCTTCACTGCATCAAATGCCAAAATGCTTTTTCATGCACAGTTACATTCTGCAAAAACAGAATCCTAAAAACTAAAAAGACTTTTGTTTCAAGAGACATTTTGTTTTTTCTTGTCTCGCAAGAAAACTTATCAAGAAAGTTTTTCAACAGTGAAATCTTCATAGTTTGAAAGAACCACTACTTGTACAGTCTCAGTATCTTGTACAGTATTTCCTCTATTATTGTTACTTAGTTCTGGATTCTTATTTCCCAAAGTAGTGGTTAAACTGATAAGCGATCCACCACTGAGAGACTAACCGTTTTATTGACACTATATGCCATCAATGAGCTTACTTTTAAACAATTTGAAAGAGTTTACATACACACATCAAGCGGTTCACCGTAGAGGTTTTTGGATACTGGTTATAAAAATCACTTCAGAAAAGTTGCTGTGTGGATTTGTCACATCATGGCTGAAATACTGCAATGCAGTTTTCTCAGAGTCCAAAGAATTCCCAGAGAAACACAAAACTCTGCAGTCAGAGTACTAATTAGAACCGACAAGACAGACAACATTTCTCCACCTCCGTGCCAAAGCCACAGCGGGCTGAGGTTATCGCTGGAGCTGCAGGTCTGAGAATTCTTCTGACGGGGTCCAGATCCACACTGGGAAGCAGAGATTTTGTTGGTATCGAGCTTCACAATGAACAACTTCCCTCCTCATCAGGACCACAGTGCTTGTTGATGCTGCTTTTCCTTTCCTCATCACTGGCCGGACCCTGTAAAGCCACTAACTGTGAATGAGTTGTTGATTTAAACACAGATTGATTGCAAGCCTGTGATTGTAATGGATTCTATCTAAATGAACCGATACTGTGACACGGGCCGCCGCTTTCCCCGACTGCAAATGCATGTTTGCACCGAGTCCCAATGATGAATGTGAAACTGACCAAGCAAAATGAACCCGACCGTGGCTCACCGTAGACGGATAGAAAGTCTTCTCCTTTTACCACTTCCACACCCGTGTTTCTGCATGAAACGACAGTTAAAGCTGTTTTTCCAAAAGGAAACACCCCCGCCACTGCCGTTTGTGTGCTTGTCTTTAAAGGTTAAAAGCGTATCTCATTCCCCGCTTTTACTGCACTCATCTCGATCACGCTGTGCTTGGCGAGCGCTCGACTTCAAAGGTTTGATATGAGGAGCGTCTGCTGGATGTGCTGCAGTCCTTTCCAGTAATTTGTTTGATGTTAGAATCTGTTACAATGCGTCATCCTGTCGACCTTTACGCTCTCTGTTAGTTCGGTGACCTAATAAGTTAGCTGTGTTTGAGGACTGTCTAAGCCCGCCTCCCACCGCTGCAGCGGAGCGCTCAGCGTAAAAACAGAGTTCCTCTTTGTGACTCACACCGACGCCGGCCGTTTAATATTTCACCGGTTAGTGCTGGTTTCTTAGGAAATTAAACAAGACTCGAGATATTCTGAAACTGCAGGAGAAACATGAAGTTTTCTCCCAGTGAAAATTCATTTTATGTGAAGCTTTTGAACCATCTTCTCTTTGAAAGTAATTACAATGTTTGTAATTTCTACAGTATAAATCTTTAACATCATTAAAGTTAATGAAAGTAATCATGAAAACAGAAAAAGGAACTTCCTTAAAGTTATGAATGTTGAAAACAAGTCAATTTTTACAATAAAATACATACAGTAAGTATCAAGTTAAATAATTGTCAACCGTATTTCATACTGCCAAAGACATGAACTAATAACTTAACAGTCATTGCATGTAAACTTTAAAGTTTCCATCGTACATTATTTAATACGGGCCGCATGGTGGTACAGTGGATCGCACTCTTGTCTCACAACAAGAAGGTTCAAATTCCAGCTTGATGCTTTCTGTGTGGAGCTTCCTCCCACAGTCCAAAAACATGCTTCATAGGTGAATCTGTGACTCTAAATTCACCCTGTGAGTGAATGTGAGTGTGTTCGGGTGTGTGCTTGTGATCCTGTGGATGGATTATCCAATATTATAAAAAAGAAAAAAAAATACTGCAATACACTTAACTGTCAAAACTATAAATTATACAAAATTTCGATGTTAAAAAATACAAATAACCATCACATTTACTTATAAATGTACCTATAAATGCATTTCTTTTTACAATAATAATTAGGAGTATTACCTTGTAAAATGTTTTACAGTAGTTGTTTTTACAGTAGGAATCACTGTCAAAACAACATTTTTTTTAACCGTAAAATCTTTAAAAGTAACTAAATTTTTACAGTGAAATTTTGTCAATCTCCAGCTGTCATTTTTTTACTGTATAATTTCCTTTTTTTTTTTTTTACAGTGTAATTACAAAACCCTTTAGAAGAAGAGGAGTTCATATTCATCAGTTTCAACGCTCTATTCAGGCTTTCTTTAAATCAGGGGTCTAAACATAACAGTTTTCTGATGGGGGGCCGGGGTCGGAACGTAAACATTTCAGGTTTTCTTGACAGTCACATGAAAACAATTAATAACCCTTTCTGAGATCTTCACAGAAAAGAGTCAGAAATGAAAAAAAAAATCATTTTAGTGAAATAGTCTGATTAAAAAGTCTAATTATTTGGTCTTCTGCTGCAGCTAGACATATGTATGTTACATTTCCACCAGAACAGTGTTCGCTCGCTTAATGTGGGAGTTCTGCTCTAAAAGTAACTGAAGGTGAAATCTGTGAATTAGGACAACAAACTCATTACTACACACTTTATACACTTTTCTAAGACAAACATGAACATTTTCACACTTTCCTCTCTTGATTAAACTCTCAAAGTTCAAAACTTCAGAGAAAATAAGTTCAGTTTTGTAGAATGTAAACAAATATCCGATCCTGATTAAAGCTGCGTGGATCAGATAGAGAGCTCTCACAGAAGGATGGAAAAGAGGTTGGGCTGCTTTGCACCAATGGTCCCGTCCGCAACTCAGATATGAATTTATTGTGAAGTACCGCCACTCTGCAGGAACTATGTCTTAGAAAACAACACAGATTTACTTTAATTTGGCCTAAAAAGGTCAACATCCTAATTCAAAGACCAGAGATCAAAGATTTTAAAGAAGTTTGAAGTGGGGCTTTATCAGCTTTTAAATAACATTTTTTTTTTTTTTATTTAAGAAATTCACTATTTTATTCCAGTTACTTCTTTCAGTCTGTGAAGTTGGTTCCTGGTATATCATTTATTTATTTTTTTTTTTGCAGCTGTCACCACCAGCTGCTGTTTACACTCAGGAACTGTGTGCAGACAGAATAAATGGCCTTAAAGACAGACACATTCAATGCAGAAATATTTTTGTTTGTAGATTTCACTCATGCTTCAAAATACTATAGTTGTGTCTTTTAAAGTTCCCTTGGGAATAATTCAGATCAGTTATTTTATATAGAATTAAACACACATGACAGGAAATCTATCAAATGTGGCTACAGAAAGTGGACCAAAGTTCCCCTCTAAAGGTTGGAGGATTCTGTGTTCAGTCTAATGATCTGAATTATGACAAATATGCAGGAAGCAGAAAGAAATCTTTTCTCAGAGTTGTGTATCACATTGTTGTGGATCTTTATGGGAAGGTTAGAACTCCCTTCCAGTAATGAGCGCTGCTGTTCTCCAGTGGGGAACATTGTTAACCTTCATTTCACCTGTTGTCACCCTCTGCACAGGTGAGACACCTCATTATTCACTGACTGACACACTCTGTAGGATTTCCCCCAAAAGAAAATCATTTGTCAAATTAAGAGTCCCTGTCGGAGTGTGTCTGTTTGTTAACGTGACAGCGTGTGGGACTTCTGTCACGCATGCTGAAGGAAATCTGTAAATGTTTTTGGTCCAAGCTGCTAAGTCTGCAACAATTCAACAGAAAAAACAGCAAACTGAACCAAACCATTCATTAAAAAATGAAGACCTTTATGACAGTCAGTTTCCCTAAATCCCAACCTTTCTTTAATCCACTTCAAACTAACTTCTTCAGTAAAGATCAGTAGTTTTTGTTTTGAGTCTGCTAACCTGAATGTTTCTGACCTTCACATTATTAAGTGTTAGCTACGTGGTGCCTGGTCCTCCCAGACCATCACACTGCCACCATCGTGTTTGCTGTGGAAGATCTTCAGATGTAGCAAAGAAAACAACTTTGATAAGTTTCAATTTTATTTCATCAGTTTTAAGAATTGTTTTCCAAATTTTAGGAAAGGAATGAAGTGTGGCAAATAACCAATTCAAAAGCACGAGATGGATGGAAGGCTGTTTTTCACTTTTTGTATTCTTCATGTAGAAAACTATTTTATCTTTGGAAATACTTCTCATTTGAAGTCATTTCACCTGAAGCTATGTGTAAATAGAGATAATCTGTCTCCACACATAGCATGACAATCTTCAAAATGTAACAGGTCTCCTGTCTGCATATGAAGACGGCCGTTGCTCCAGCAATCTTCTGAGCTGTCTTTTCTAGTGGAGTTTGTCTGCATGCTGCTCTTGAATGAGTCTCAGGATGATGCCCTGAGAGATGGTTTTAGGACTTCCACTGTATTTTACCTCCATGCTGCAAGGTTGGATATGACTTTCCTTCTGTCCCGTTTGTCTGTGTTTTTGTTGATGGGTTTAAATGTGAAATGTTGCTAAACATCTGCATTCGATCTTTCCATGTTTGTCTCCAACCGAACACGTAACACCACTGGGAAAGGTTTTTTTTTTTCTTTTTCAGCAGCATAGGAAATGGATGAAGATTGATCTGTAGTTTCATGGGTCGATTATTTGTGTCCTGGATTCAGATCAATTCAGATTGATTAATGGATTCTTTAATCCCAGCCCTTGTAGTTACTAAGTGATGGTGTGTATTAGTGCCTAAATCCCATAACAAGTGGGATAAAATGTTTATTCTGTCGAAATCTTTTTCTGGGTGAACCTCTTCCCTCATGATGAGCTCCTTCAGCTGTGTGAGCTTTTGGTTTTGTTCTTTTCCCACCACTGACAGTCATGACTGCCGTTCACTGCTGCTCAAGTGTGCAGGCAAACCAAACAAACAAGACGGGGACACTTTCTGACACTGTCCACTAATCTAATCTGTCTGTACCGATTCTGTCCTAATAAGTACTGTAGCATGAAAGCATCTAAGAAAAGAGGAAACACATTTTCCCTCTACAAGCAGCAAGACCTCGACAAGGTTTTCCACACAAAATCTCCAGTTCTAAATCGATTGCTTTAAGGCGGGGGGGTCAAAATCCAAAACACACCTCAGGTCACGGACCGAACAGGATAAACTTTTATTAAACACTCTAAACCTACATTTTTAAGACTTTAAAACCGCAACTTTTTAACATAATTATGAACTAGATATATATCATTATCTGTGATAATGCTAGTGTGAATGCTGTAAGCTGAATTTGGCTGAAGATACAGTGCTGATAGCTGAAGATGCCTAAATTGATAGCATAAAATGCTGAAGCTAAAATAGCGAAAATATTAGCTAAATGGCAAATTAGCACAAAAAACAATCAAACAAAAACTTTGGTTAGCTGAAACAGCTAGCATGTAGCTGAAAAAACAGCTAAACTTCAAAATAGCCTAAAAAAACTGAAAAAAAAAGTAAATCAGACAAAACAGCTAACGAGTAAATATTTAGGCCCGGTCCTACTGGCCTTCACAGCCATATCACGGCAGGAGCACGCAAAAAATGTCATCCCCGGGGTACAGACGCTGTTAGCATACACATGGTACAAAATTTGGCCTCCGTTACACCTGGAAATAATTTTTGAACTGCACAAAAATTGAGACTGCGGGTGACTGCGTGTGGTACAGCGGTACCGCCGTGCAATACTTGCAGAACGGCGGCGCTTCAGTCCGAGATCGGGCCATGGAGCGAATGCCGCCACACACGCTTGGACGCCGAAATTCCGCACTCGTGCACGGCTGAAGCACAGCCGTTCCCCCAGCCAGTCTGCCTTTGTACCACTGCTTACAGCATCTGTTTAGTGGCTGATCGTAGGACAACACACTTGCACGCGGTTAAGCAGTGCTCTGGCAGAGGAGTGGCAGTGGAATGGACTCCAGCGTCTGTATCACTGCTATTCAGCAAGCATGCATAAAGTTAGCGCGTCTAAGCGCATGTGGCAGATTTTCCAACTTTTATACCCGTGATGCGGCTGTCAAATCCTGTGGAACCGGGCCTTTAGCCTGTCTCCAAAATAGCCAAAAAACTTTTTTTTTAAAAAGCCTAAATTAGCCAAAACAGCTAGCATGTCACTGAAATATCAGCTGAACTCCAGAATAACCTAAAAAAATCTTAGTAAATGTCAAAATAGTCCAAAAAACTAGCAGAATGCCAATTTTTAAAACTCTAAAACTGTAACTTTTTAACATAATTATAAATAATAAAAAGGCAGGAATATTATTCCAGACTAAATCAACTTAAATCTTAAATAACTTTCAATATTTTACTCTCCATTAAAATATATTTTGTCAAAATTATACAAGTTAGAAATGAGCTCAAAATAACATCGGGTCATTAATAACTGTAAAATAAAAAGATCTGGAGGGTCGGATAGAATTACCCGGAGGGCCAGATCCGGCCCCCGGGCCTTGGATTTGACACATGCTCTAAGGGGTCACAATTTTATTTCTTTTAAAATTTTTAAGTTAAATTTCGAACATATTTCAGAATAAAAGCCTCAAATGCGAGCACCTGTGTGGCAGAAGACTCCGCTGTAAGCCGACTGGCTGCAGTCGCAGTGGAAGCCGTTGTCTCTCTCCACGCAGCGGCCCTGGTGGTGGCAGAGCGAGCCGTAGCTGCTGCAGTGACCCGGGCAGCCGGGCCGGACCCCCGGCGTGATCTTGGCTCTCTCCTCCAGGTCCAGAGTGGCGCCGTTCAGCTGCAGAGAGCGGATGCAACCGCGGAAGCCCTTCTGTCTGGACGCTGTTCCTCCTGAAAGTTTCATGAGCGAAAGAATGTCAAACTTCAAATATCAATGAGATAACCTCTTTATTTCTGTAAATGTGACAGGGTGACCTGAGGTAGCAGCTGCAGATGATTCAGTTCTCCTGTAAATCTTTTTTCTGATTCCACTCATAAATTAGCGAAGCGGCAAAGCAGCTCGAAACATGAAAATTGCCTCATTATCTCCTCTGATGTTACAAAAGGAGCAATTCTCACCCCTTTATTTGCAAATGTCTAACATTAACCCACAAATGATGAGTGTTAGATGGGCGACACCGATCTGCTTAACATGCACAGCTCAGTAATTTGATGTAAAAGCGTATCGATCAGTTTCAAAAGCTTCAAATGAGGATTCCTATAATGAAGCTGTGAAATCAAATCCCATGTAAGCTGCAGTATGGAAGACAAATACTTCAAAATATAGAAAACAGATCTTCAGTAAGCAGTGAGCGCATGTAAATGTTGGGAAAATGGGTTAAGCCAAGCAGACTGATGGAAGAAGTAACACAAAACTGGAAAATGTCTGGAGCAGTATGAAATACAAAGCATTTGGATTCACGTCTGAACTGATGCTATCACCAATCAACATAAAATGTTATCCACTTAAAAATGACGTTGTGTAGATGAAGCTTCGATCATTAGGCCAGACCAGTCAGGAAGTTACCCCGCTGGCTTCTGCCTTCATTACACCAGACAATCTGGACCTCACTGACACAACTTTCTGACTAGCAGAACGTGAGCTCTTTGCTGGTTTAGCCTCTGTTGAAGTCAACCTCTGATGAAAATCCTGTTTTTAGAGTTTTTAACATGTCTCTGTTTCATTTTTCTTCTGAAAGAGAACAAATATAATAAGAAATCATTTTGTTTTTACATTTCCTCCCACAGTCCAAAAATATGCTTCATAGGTTAATCAAACTGTCTTGGACAGACTCTGTTTGAATGAATGATCTTCTTTCCATCAACAGCTCTGCTGCACATGCACTAAACCCTCATCTGTTCCTAGTGTCTAGTTCAGGTTCTGGAGAAGAGAAGATGGTATCTTCACATTGACTGCAGTCAAATGAGCCGCCGTTCACATTTCTGTGGTCAAATCAGCATCACTGGATTTTTGGTGTGAGTTTCATCCAATACTTACGGTAGCAGGACTGAGAACGCTGGAAAATCTCCACCAGACTCCACGGAGCTTCTTGATGTGACCACGGAAATGTGAACGG
The DNA here is from genome assembly GCF_002922805.2 of Oryzias melastigma. NCBI lineage: Eukaryota > Metazoa > Chordata > Actinopteri > Beloniformes > Adrianichthyidae > Oryzias > Oryzias melastigma. The sequence continues at coordinate 33,149,231 of NC_050528.1, forward strand.
CGGCTCATTTGACCGCAGTTGGAAAGGATTGTAAATCAATGAAAGAGCATTTTGATGTTAGCTTTGATTATTTTATCAAGAACTCTGAGAAACCAATGATTGAATGTATTGATCACAGTCAATAAACATTGGAGAATTAGCTAAAAGAGTCTTTGGTGAACTGGAAGGAGAAAGAATCAGGATTTTGGAGGAAGTTCTGTCCATGAAGATCTTCACTTCCTCGTCCAGCTGACATCCGGATCAGAACCATACGGCTGGACATTACCCAGATTGATGGACGTTTTTATGTAGCAGCGGTGAAGATTTATGCTATTGAGATACAGAGCTATCATAAGGTGTTTTTGAGATCATGTGGGCGGACGCAGCGCTGCACAGATCACCTGTATTGCGGTGCATGCTGGGTAGTTTTGATTCAGATGTCACTTGCCAATCATCATGAAAATATCGCGACAAAGAGGCGTGTGCAAGTCACCTACTTAGGCAGGTGCAGCTGGAAATCTGCCTGCAAGCTTTTTTGTTGACTACAAAACAATGCATTGTGGGAAACGGTGTCCTGGCAGTTCTTGTACTTTGATGTAATTCTGATCAGAAATGACTAGTGCTAAATGAAGGAAATCTGCGCGTTTTGTATCTCTTTCTGGAAAGTAGTGAACCCCTGATGAGAAAATAAACAAGATTTCAAATAATCTGTTTTTTGTGTTACTGCTGTGTTTGATACTTTAATTTCAATTGTATTTATTTATTTGGGACAGTGGACATTAAATTAACCCAGGAGCTATTTTTCATCTGTTTTCAGCAGACAGATGTTGAAAATTATTATAAAAAACATAATAGTAAAGTTCATATTAAGTATGAACTTAGTAAAATCTATTAAAATTCTGAACATATTAAAATTCAACTGAATGTTAAGGACAACTCCGACTTCCTGTTCTCGTTCAGTCCCACTGTCAGCCTTCATCTCAGGCGCCTTTCCCCGCCCCCGCCTGCTCTCGCCGACGATGCAGGCGAGGCGCTAGTCATCTCAAATGCACATATCATCAGAGGGGGGGGGTCAGGGGCAGAGCTGCTCAGCTAAGCTCCAAAAGCCACACCCCCTCAGAGGAGATTATGGAAACAGAGGCTTCAGATCAACATGAAAAATGTATTTTTTAAGACATTTAGGTTGTGGAATTTGGTTTAAAAACTTCAGAATCATAATTAAAACTTTTTAAATAAAAAAATTGTCATAGGGGTCTCTAACCAAACTGGCACCCTCAATTTTTTAAAAAGTTGTTTAAAAAGTGTGAAAGCTCAGATTTAAATTCACATGAAGCGCTGCTGATGGTAAAATCCAACTCAATCTGTAACTATCTTGTATTCAAAGACACCAGGGACTGAACACCATCTATAATGTAAAAGACGGAACAATCGGATGGCAGAACAGCAGCATGTTAAAGCACAGATCAAATGATTCTCAGAGTCTTTGGAAAAACGCATGTTTGGTCTACAAACTGCATCTTATTAGACACGAATCTTTGAACTAATGCAATTAAAGTCACAAAAGCATATTTAACAACCACATTAAACAAATTCAAGTTTACTATGAAAGCTTTACAAAGGAAGCAACTCCTGTTTCCAAAGCTGAGTGGAATGGATTTATAAGGACTTCAGTCCCGTCACTAAAAATGGGAAAAGGAAGGATTATAAATCAGTGCAGGGCAATAACACAGCCTACTAATCAAAACAATGGACTCCACTGTTCTATAAAAGCTAGGAAGGATTATAGAGTGTATTTTTAAATATGCAGTTAAAAAAAATAAAAAAGCCAACAGTGAGGTTTAAACAAAGAAGCAGTTTGCTTCACAAATCAAGCCTTGTTATATGCAGTCAAAATACTAAGTAGGTTTGAATAAAGCTTTGCAGAGGCTTAACTTACATAATTCAACACTTTGCTCTGCATTTTTAATGACTGCAAGGAGAACGTATTAGCTTTCCTGCGACAGGAAAGTTTGTCTGTGAAAGAAGACTTACAATAGTCAACATCCTCTTTAGGGTTGAAGGTATAAAAATCAATTTAAAGGTTAGCTAATGAAAACCAGAAGCTGATTTAATACAATTATTTACATCTTAATTTGCTGCTTTTGCTCTGATGCTTTGAAGAACCTCTGACAATTTTTCATTAAAACATGTTCCCAGTAGTGTTTTAATGATGATTGTGAAGTTTTTAACCAAAATCCATCAACCTAAATGTCTTAAAAATACATTTTTCATGTTGATCTGAAGCCTCTGTTTAAAAAATCTCCTCTGAGGGGGCGTGGCTTTTGGAGCTGAGAAGAGTAGCTCCATCCCTGACCCCCCGCCCCCCATTCTAATAGCTCTGTGTCTCACTAGCACAGGGGTCTCAAACTCAAATCAGCCGGGGGCCGCTGGAGGCGGTGTCTAGTTGAGGCTGGGCCGCATCAGGATTTTCACAAGAAAATTGCTGAGAAAACATTCTAGTGTTCTCAAATATCTTTATTTTTAACACAAAAT
>NC_050528.1:33152282-33165581 GCF_002922805.2 Oryzias melastigma
GGGGTTCTATTCAAACGCGCATAGCAGAATATCGGACTTCTACTCGCGTTTACATGGACTGGAATGCGCGCCAGTCGGTGTGTGAACCTTAAAAGTCACAGACACGCGCACGCAGGCGCGAGCCAAGCTCAGGATCACATGATTGACAGCCGGGAGCAGCTGATCGCCGCGCGGGGCGAGCTACAGGTCTGTGGCTCGGAGCTCGTGGGGTTCTGGTTAGGAACAGCAAGCACGTCAAAAAAAACGTATTCCTCGACATCATATGTGACTCTCATTCATTCTGAGAGAGACATCCACAGACGGAGCTGGTAGCGCCTTCGACACGCGGCGCGGCGACAGCAGCAAATTCCCCGCGCGGGGCACGAGAATTTGTCACACAAATCACGTTCGGTGCTTCGTGGCTCCTCCTCCCCTCAGCTGATTGGAGGAATGAATGAGTGAGGAGGTACTGGACAGACCGCCGATGTCCCGCCTCCAGAGCCATATACCTCACTGTGATTGGTTCATTCAGCTCGGCACACAGCAACTGTCATTCATATCAGCCTTGCGAGCCGCACTAACAGTAATCTTTCATATGAAGACGCGGGCCGCAAATCATCATCCGCGAGTTTGAGACCCCTGCACTAGCATAAATCTTCACCGCTGCTACATAAAAACATCCATCAATCTGGGTGATGTCCAGCCGTATGGTTCTGATCCAGATGTCAGCTGGACGAGGAAGTGAAGATCTTCATGGACAGAACTTCCTCCAAAATCCTGATTCTTTCTCCTTCCAGTTCACCAAAGACTCTTTTAGCTAATTCTCCAATGTTTATTGACTGTGATCAATACATTCAATCATTGGTTTCTCAGAGTTCTTGATAAAATAATCAAAGCTAACATCAAAATGCTCTTTCATTGATTTACAATCCTTTCCAACTGCGGTCAAATGAGCCGCCGTTCACATTTCCGTGGTCACATCAAGAAGCTCCGTGGAGTCTGGTGGAGATTTTCCAGCGTTCTCAGTCCTGCTACCGTAAGTATTGGATGAAACTCACACAATTTTGTTTAATTTTACAAAATCTAATGCTGTTGTTTCATTTTTTGTTTTGCTGTTTTAACTGTTGTGAACCTTTAAATGTATTTGGTTTAAGTCATTCGTAGAGGTGATTTGAACTTCAGGGCCACCGTAGTTTTGACAGCCTTTAACACATGTAGACTTAAGGATAAATCCAACTTAAGGACTTGTTTTTCTTTACTATTAAGACCACAAAATAAGTCTCTTTTTTTAAATTTGTTTTAGTCATAAAGTCAGAGTCTGAAACCTCAACAGACATAAAGAACAGCTGACTCTGGAGTCACCATGGAGGGAATAAAAAAAATAAAAAATGGAACTTCATGACCAGTCAGAGTCATTCGAGTTGAAGCAGGCTCCTCTGACCGGTAGAGGAGCTGGGCATGCTGCGGTAATAGATGCTGACAACATGTCAACACCCATTTGCCTAACGGGGAAGCAGAAGTTTTCATGAGAGGGTCATAGTCATTATTAATTTACCTTGGGGAATTATTACCTGCTTCCTACGGCAGTGGAAGATTCTGTTTCCAAAACTCAAGTTTATTAACTGGAAGATTGAAATCCTGTACATGCATTTTTCAAATATAATCCCAAATTATATGGTTGATACTTAACCTTGTTTCTAACACATTAGTGAGTTATTCTACTGATGTTTATTCCATAAGAATAAACATCAGTAAATGTTTGCACTATACTGCACACTGTACAGTATAATTTGGTGGTCATTAGACTCAGCAGCACAGTGTGTCAACATTCATGAGCCGCTTCATTTGCAATTACCACACGCTGAGAAAAAAGTTGGTTTATTGTTAATAATTATTGATTGTTCACACAACAAAACTTTATTTTCAATTTTGGAGATTAGAAAAACATCAAGTTGCTTCATCCAGAGCTCAGAGACTTGCTTATACTCTATAAAGATTCATAAGTCAATATTTATCTTGACTATCCGTCTTCTGCCACCAGCATCCCTGCGTTTGTCCAATCTAATTAGTGTCTTTACTTGACAAAATATTTATAAGCGGATCTAACTTGAAGATATAAAAATTGATTTTCTTTTTAATTTCTTTTCTTGACAGATCTGCAGACAGATCCAGTGTTTGCACAGATCATTAAATTAGAAAATAACATAAACCAAAGACGCTGGCGTAAACAAGGCACCGGTATTGATGAAAGTTATAGGTGGTCAATTACACGCCTGTCTGAGGTTGAGAACTTGGGATCTTTGAAGTCTACAAAGGCAGTCTCTGGGAGAAATCAGAACAAAACATGTGTTTTAACACTGTTGTGTGTGTCTGCATGTTTATTTATAGAAAGTGATTATTGCCCTGTGGTTTGAGACCTCTGCTTCAGCACTTCCAGACTCAATAGTGCTGAGCATCTGGTGGCATCAGGCCAAGAGCTGCTCAGCACTTTGTTCAGGGAATACCAGACCAGATAACTGAATGAGAAGATGTGGAGATCCTCGGGTCGTAAAGACTTACCGTGTTTTCTACACCTTTCAAACAAGGTTGGGAGTTACAGATTTTGTGAATAGGCTAACGCGGCTAATGCTTCTAACGCAGCTAACATGTGGTAGAGGTGGACTGTGTGTTCTTAACGTGTTACTAACAAGGTTGAGAGTTAGCATAGTTATAGGCCGAGTTATGTCCAAATTCTACCCCTAATTCCTAACCACTCAAAAACTATATAGTGCAAGATGATCTAATTCCCTGGATTTGAAAGCAAATTGAACACCACGCTCACTACATTTGTTTTGTTTTTTTTTCGTTTAAAATGGCGAATATGACGTCACAATTTCATGGGGTGAAAACTTAATTGATTCAAGCATTTAACTACAACTACTTGTGAATCCACTGTGTTTTGATCATGAAAATGTCTATGATTTATTAAAAATACATTTAAGTACTTGTTTTTTTTTACTGTTCAGTATATTACCATATCTGGGTTATGTCCGAATTCTTTCACTACTCACTATATAGTGCACTACATAGTGCCAGTTTGCCATTCTCTAGTGCTGTCTGAACCTACAATTCCAAAATAGAGTGCACTAGAAATATCCCACAAGTCTTTGTGGAAACTAATGTGCATTGATGCTCACTTCATTAGCAAATACAGACCACAATGCATTGCAGTTAAAACAATTTTGTGAAAAAAAGCACCAACATTTTACATCATCAGAACACAGTAGATTCATAAATAGACGTCATAAAAATTTTGCTTTGATTCGATTATCCCTTTGAGAAATCGATGACGTCATACCTGTTGTTTAGAAAAAAAAGGAGTGAGCATAGTGTCCCAGTTGCATTTAAAATCCAGGACATTATATATATCCTGGAGGGAATTCGGACATAGTCATAGAGAGCATGAACACACTATGGTTTTTTGAGAATTCTGGAAACATTTTTAGTGCACTCGATTTTGAAAATGTGGATTTGGACAGTACTACAAAATGTACCATATAGTACACTGTATAGTGAGTAGGGAAGGAATTCTGTCATAGCCACAGTGACGTTTGTTTTAGTGATATCAGTCTGTTCTTTGCGTGTTACTAGCAAGGTTGTTAGTTAGCGTAGTCACGGAAATGTTTGTTTTAGGTGGTTGACACTGTCTTTTTTAAGTGTTGCAAGTAAAGTTGGGAGTAACAGATATTGTGATTATGCTAACGCGGCTAACCCCTCTAACGTGTCTAAAGGGTTTTGTATTCTAGAGTTACTGTGAATACAGTTAAACAAGACACTGGGATTAATATTCAGATGGGCTTTTAGATAACTTTTTCTTCTGACTGCTGTTTACTTGATTTAACTTTTATTATACTTAACTTATGATGTTTATTTATCTATTTTTATCAAATTTCTACTGCCTTTTTATTTTGCCTTTTAAAGCACTTTTTGGTATTTACCTGTAAAAAGTGCTGTATAAATACAGTTCTTCTGAATAAAGTCTGATTGACAGACAGGCATACTTTATCTCTGACTCTTCTCTGGCTTAATGCACCTTTTAGATTGCTGAGCCTCATATATCGACGGTGCGTCCTTTAGTGCTGTAATAACAGAAATCAATGTAAATGACGATTTTCAACCCAAATCAATTTGACTTTTTGCTTTTACGTCCAACTGCATGCTACTAATTTTCATCCGTCCATCATCCTGAATCAACCTTTCTGGACCCAACCCAGCTACTGTTGGGTGAAGGTGGGGCACACCCTGAACAGGCCACCATCAGCCTGTCCCAGGGCCACTCACACACATCCACACTTAGAGACAATGTGGAGACACTAGGAAGCCAGATTTCCTGGAGAACACATGCTTTCACGGGGGGGGATGCAAACTCCACACAGAAAGGACACAAGCGGGGTTAAAAAAGACAATGCAGCCTGCCACTAATCCACAAATGTTATTTTTCTGCCCATATCATTAAAACACATGTTTTTTCCCCTAAAAGCATCACATTGTCTCTGAGTAGACTCATGATGATGGTGGTCCATTAGCACTACCTCAAAATAAATGTTTCCACATGGTGACTCTGAGAGTCCTTTTTCTTTTTGCATATTGTTGGCATTTACAGGACTCAACAACAATTAGTGCTCACATGTGAACCTTCTGGCCTGATGACAAAATAAAAGGCAACACAACATGAACCTGAGAGAGAAGCATCAGTGCTGCTGGTCCATGCTGCTTTTGTTTGTGTGGATGCATGACATGTGTTTCTGGGTAATTAAAAGGGATGATTTCTTTTCAAAGCATTCCCAGAGCAGGACTGCTGTTCTTTTATAAAGAACAAAGAGTTTTGTGGTTGGAAGATGCTAATCAATGCTTTTCTGACACTGACTCCCATTCTTCACAACACATTTCCTCTGTTCAGGTGTATTGTTTTCTCATCAATATACATTCAACTTCAACTGTGCACAATTCCACTGCACCTGATTTAGGATTTAGGACATGTGTGTCAAACTCAATCACACAAAGGGCCAGAATCCAAAACACACCTTAAGTGAGGGCTGACCATAAACATTTATTGAACACTTCAAAAATAATTTTTAAAACTTAAAAAATGTAACTTTTTAACATAATTATGGACTAGATATATAACATTACCTGTGATAATGCTAGTGTGAATGCTGGATGATGAATTTGGCCGCTGAAGATGCTGAAATCGATAGCTAAAAACACGGAAGCTGACAGCTGAAAATGCTGGAGCTAACAGTTGAAAACGCTGGAGCTAATAGTTGAAATCACTGAAGCTGATAGTTGAAATCACTGAAGCTGACAGTTGAAAACGCTGGAGCTAATAGTTGAAAACGCTGGAGCTAATAGTTGAAAACGCTGGAGCTAATAGTTGAAAACGCTGGAGCTAATAGTTGAAATCACTGAAGCTGATGGCTGAAATCACTGAAGATGATAGCTGAAATCACTGAAGATGATAGCTGAAATCACTGAAGATGATAGCTGAAATCACTGAAGCTGACAGCTGAAATCACTGAAGCTGATGGCTGAAATCACTGAAGATGATAGCTGAAATCACTGAAGCTGATAGCTGAAATCACTGAAGATGATAGCTGAAATCACTGAAGATGATAGCTGAAATCACTGAAGCTGATAGCTGAAATCACTGAAGATGATAGCTGAAATCACTGAAGCTGACAGCTGAAATCACTGAAGATGATAGCTGAAATCACTGAAGCTGACAGCCAGCTAAAATGTTAGATAAATGCCAAATTAGCCTAATAACCAAACGAAAAAAACTTAGGTTTGTCAAAACAGCTAGCATGAAGCTAAGAATTGATAAACTTCAAAATAGCCTAAAAAAGCTTTAAAAAGCCTAAATTAGCCGAAACAGCTAGCATGTAGCTGATATATTAGCAAACCTCCAAAATAGCCAAAAAAATCTTAGTAAATGCCACAATATTCCAAAAAGCCAGCAGAATACCAATTTTTTAAACTTTAAAATCGTAACTTTTTAACACAATTATGAATAATAAAAAGGCAGGAATATTATTCCAGAATAATTTAACTTAAACCTTAAACAACTTAGTTAGAAATGAGCACAAGATAACATCGGGCTCGCGATAAGGCATCAAACTTTAAAAGGAAATGCAAGGAGGAAATAAGACAGACAGCAAAGATTTTAAACAGTAAATGAGTAAGAAAGGTTATACATGAAAGTAGTAATCTAAAACTCAAAAACAAGGCTGTAACCTGCAGACTACACAGACACAAATGAGAACAGAATAACAGAATACCATGAAGGTGAACTACTGCACAGTAAATCCTTCAGGTACCACAAATAGCTCTGTACAGTGAAGCGTTTCATTGTGACAACTGATGTCAATGTATGTGAAAGGTAAAGTTCCTCTGCAGGGACCAAAGAACAGCTAAATAAAAGCCTAAAATCCAGCGAGGATGCTGCAGAATTCAGAGAACAGAGAAGCATTAACCTGAACTGAAGTTCCCCGGAGAGCGAAGGAGGTAATGTACAAGACAATAAAGCTGCTATATTAGACACATGTCAAGGTAAAAGAGAGGAGATGTGGAGGAGAGAGAAATGAAGGGCAGTACCGCAGAGTGAAGAAGTTCAGACCGCTCACCTATGAACAGCTGGCTGTTGAGCTGTAGGTGGAAGTGTCCGTCAGCCGGCGCCTTCTGCACAACCACAGGAAGTTCATCCAGTCGAAGCGAGGCCTCTTTGACGTTGCGTTCGGCTCGAACCCGATGCCACCGGTTGTCGTTCAGGGGGATGCTGGAGTTGACCGAAACATCCAGCGGGCCATTCCCAACATCGAACGAGAAAACAACCTGAGTGGAGGCTGAGGGAAAACCCACAAGGCACAGAGTTGGAGTCTGTTCGGTGAACAAAACTGCACATTTTTGACATTTATTATGAGCTTATTCTCACCACCAATGAGGTTTTCAGACAGTTTTCAAAATCCAGGGCACTAGATAGTCCCGCACTATATCGTTTTTTAGTAGTTAGGGAGTAGGCTGGGAATTTGGACATAGCATCTGTCTTGCTAGCTTATAGCACCTCACAAGTCCAATCTAACAATAGCATAGCAAGAAAAAAACAAAAGAAGAACAGCGAGTGATATCAGAGATATCCAGCCGCACAATTTTGAGCGAGATGGCAGCTCAGATGAGGGAGATAAAGACATGAATGGATCTATTTACAAAAAGATCCATCAGAATTGGAGCGGAGAAAGGAGACTTTGACCCGCCCATGACAGATCACAAACCCAAGATTTCCTTTGCTTCTGATCAAAAGCCATTTGTAAAAAGAGATACAAAGAAAGGCAGTTTTAATCTGAAATTCTTTAATATGTTTCCTCAATTATGAGAAAAATGCTTCAAGAACATGCTAAAAACTCAATTTTCATTGGAGTTGGTCTTTAAAGGTTTAATGAATCACTCCTTCTCGAGCAGATATGGCAGTCACTGCTTTTAATACAACTTCCTCGTCTTTGTGTATCTGTCAAAGGTTTTGCACATATTCCTGTAGCTCTACATGAGACATTTGTTGTAAAGGTTGCTGCATTATTTTAACTGGCAGACAAATCTTCCCCACAGCGCACACAGTCCCTTCATCCAGATCTACCAGGTGACACGTGTTTTACACCGCCAAGCAGGAGCCTGAACCAAACGCTCGTTCTTCCTGTTTACAGCAGAGAAAGTATAGTGATAGCAGAAAAAGATGAAACGGCTTCCCGAAGTAACTTGGTTTAGCAATCGTGCACTCAGCTGTAGTGCTTCATCCGAGGCAACAGAGCAGCAGCGGCGGCGGCGGTGTTCAGAGCAGAAACAAGCATCCACACAATGATTTCCCACAGGACGCAGGCTTGTAGAGACATCCCCGTCTCAGGGTGTGGAGGAGTCTCTTCACATCCTACTCTAAAGAAAAACGAACATAACAATAGAATTGCCAATCTTAAACTCAATTTGTAAAATTAGCCTAGTAGTTTTAAAATGTACTTTTCTTTGCCCCATTGTGTGGTGTAGTATGCTTATTACCATTTACATGGAATAAAAACATCTTCATTAGAGTGTTTCTGCCTTTTACTAATAAGCTATAGAATGTGGGTTTGGTGGTGATGGAGCACTGCTCAGAGCCAACTAAGAGCTCAGGAGGGGGAAGTATAATGGTTTGCAGCTGTTTTTCAGGGCTTGGGCTCTGGTCCCAGCTCTGCTATGCTTCAGCATTACTTTGCCTCATTGAACAAAACAAGGTTCACAAAGTCAAAAATGTTTTAAATCAGCCGCACTGAAGGGGTGTGGAGCGTTAAGTGGGCTTTTTTAGGTCATGCCACCACTTTTCTCTAGCCTTAAAGAACAGATTCTGAGCCAACAGGTCACTTCAGGACCTTTTAATTCCTCTTTGAATGTGTTTAGTGGTGCTGGTGCGTTTGGATCAAGCCCTCACCTTCTGTCCTGAACTCCCACTTTACTCTGTTTCATCCAATTGCCCATTTCCAGAACACTGTTCAGCTGGGTTGAGCAAACTTTGTCAATATGGTACAACTTCAGGCTTTGTTTAACCATTTAGAGGTGAAGCATCTGTCCACTTCACAGTTGGGTTGGATTATTGCCTCGCAGCTAAACTCAAGTAATGTATTTTTTAGACTATAAGAATGTAAGTCGCAGAAACCTAAAAAAAAGCATAATAAAAAAGAAAAAAAATCATCTAAGTCGCACTGGAGTTGGCTATTGAACAACTTCGTAAAGCCGTGTACACACCAAATGCGATTCAAGTGTCAGATTTGTGTTTCCTACCTCTATTTTCAACAAAGTTCTCTGCTTGACGCTTGTCCAAAAGTGTGTCCCTAAACTTGACACTCCTGTCTGTGATAGAAGCTTCTGACAAAAAATGTTGACATATTGATGCATGGAAGCAATGACTGTATATCTCGTTTTCAATGCATGGCAGATGATGTTGAGAGATCAGGTTTGTTTATTTTGAAGTGCTTCTCTAAGAACGTCTCCATGTCATGAGATCATTCAGTGTCTTTTTCTCACGATGAGGATCTAGTGCAGGAGTTGCCTTTGAATGCCGGCGCTTTCAGCGGTACTTCCATGACCAGTTTGATGACTTGCTGTCTCACATTAGTCCAAGAAGGGTAAAAAAAAAACAATTAAATAATGTCTTCATGCAAATGAGAATAATATAATAAAGTTCAAGAGGAGAACGATCAGATTCTCCACCTGTTTGTTTTTCGCTGCACTTGTTTTTCTGCGTTGTTGTCAGTAATAAATACTGATACACTCCTACAGTGCTCTCTATATGGAGGGATTTTTATGCCACCGCGAACAAAAGTCATAGTTTTAAGAGCAACATTTCCTAAATGGCAAACAAAATGTAACGACTCACGAATAAGACTTCATAATTTTTAAAAGAAAAACTAATTATTTGATTTCAAAAACTTTCAAAATATTTTTGGTGGCACAATTACTACACTAAACTTAAACTAATGAACACAAAATTAAAGGTAGAGAAAGCGCAGTGAGAGACATCTGAAAACATTTGTGTTGCAAAAGCAAAAAATTTTGAAAGCAAAATTTTAATATTTTTACTTGCAAATTATGAAGTTTACAATGTAGGAAATTTTGATCTTAAAACTGGAACTTCTGGTTGCAATAAGGTGGCACGAAGAGCACCCTGTGCAGCCGGCGAACTGCCCTGCGGCCACCCAGCTGTCGCCTGATTTCATAACACTGTCATCTCCGCCTGACTGCTGCCTGACTGCTGCCTGACTACCGCCTAGCTGCAGCCTGCTGCCTGACTGCCGTCTGACTGCCGCATGACTGCCGCATGACTGCCACCTAACTGCCGTCAGACTTCTGCCAGATTTTCATCTGACTGATGCCTGACTGCCATCTGACTGCTGCCTGACTACCGCCTAGCTGCAGCCTGCTGCCTGACTGCCGTCTGACTGCTGTCTGACTACCGCCTAACTGCCGCCCGACCGCCAGTATCTGCATTCATGACCACGCCAACAATTCACCGAAATAATGGGCGGTGGCATGAAATCTTGAAGGCTCTGCCGATGCCTCCCCATCGTGAGGTGCCAATTGTATTTGTGACCGTTGCATAAAGGAAAACTCAGATCATAATGGTGCTACCACCATCTTTGACTGTTGATGTTTTTATCAAATACTGTTATTTTTCCTCCAGGTTGTAAATGAACAGACTTTATACAGAATAAATCCTATTGCCTCTTCAGGCAGAATATTATCCACAAGTCTTGGAGTTAGTACATATTTTTTCATTCCATTTTAACATTTTTTTTTATTGCTGAAGAACAAACACAGCAACACACAAGTCTGTGTTTAATTTTGACGTGTTTGATTAGAAACTTAGAACAATACAGTTCTGTAACAAATGTCAGACTAAATCTGAATTTACTGGATAGAGGTCGGGACGCCAGAGTTTCATCAAAAAGACCAAGTTTTTCCTGGCGGGTTAGTCTTAATACACATTAACTGTGCATCCTTGGGCTTTGCAGATTAAAACTTCAGCGTTATAATCCGACACCTCCACCCTAATCCGCTTTAAATCTTCAGCCTGCGGCTCTTACTGTACTCACAGCTCAGCTCGATGCGGATGAAGTCTTTGATGCCCAGGTTTTCCAGGAACACCCCGGAGGAGGCCGTGGTTTTAAAGAGAAAGGAGATGTCGGCGCTCAGCTCTCCGTGAAAGGTGGGGAAGTGAAGGTACGACGTCTCCTTGTCGAAGAACGCCGCGTTCCAGAAGTTTTCTTTGAAACAAAGTTGAAGTAGAAAAGACATGGTAAACAACAACAAGAACATCATCTGAGGAGAGTAATGAGCTTGTACACAGTTGTGGTTTCTGCCAAGTCATCCTCCTTGATTAATCACTCCCACGTATGTAATTCTCCATCTCGAGGTAAAGATTAGGCGTGGAGAAGCTGTAATTGCAATCAGTCAAGGCTGTAATTGAAAGCAGACAACTCTTCATCCTTCTATAAATGAGCTTCTGATCCATTTAATGAGAAACAAACATTCAAGTTAAGAAACATAAATGGAAATCTGCATCAAGTCTTTTATTCCTTTAGTTAAAGATCTCTGTGTTTCTTAACCATAAAAAAACGGTATGGAAGGATTGATTTACCGTCGCCACGGCAACGGAGAGGTCCCACTCTGTAGGCTGCCTCTGAGCCCGGCCTCTGGACATCACCCAGCACCAGGGACCGCACCGGGAGGTTCCCTTTGTGGGTGACCAGTCCTGAATCTTCAGACCTTTGAAAGAAAAAAAGAAAAAAAAACGGAGGAACATTGGGATCAGAATGTGGAAAAGCAATTAAAAAAAAATAAAAAAGGAGGCGGATAAAAGGAATAAAGAGGAAAGGAAAGATGGAGGAGTGAGGAGGAAAAATGAAGGCTCAAAGAAATATGGAAATGTAAAAATACATTTATAAACGGAAAAAGAGGGCATGCAAATGAGGACATCTAATGTTTTTCATGAATTAAATGTTTTGATTTGTATGTTAATTAGCTCATTTGGATGCCTAAATATACATCAAGATGGCAGCGGTGATTTGGCACTGAGAGAGAGAGCGTTTTTCACCAGGATGTGTTAATAGTCAGCCGCACGGTGTCACATTCATCCTGACACTGAACACTTCATCGCAGCCACTTTCAGAGAGACTGACAGCCGCCGAGCACGCCGCTTCAAACCCGCGCTCACAAACCTAACACGTTAATCTTCCTGTCAGGTGAGAAGTCAACTGAGGCGGAGAGGAGGGAAGCCAGGAAAAAGCTCTGGCCAGACGTTAGTTTATTTTAAAATTACATTAAGGGCATGAAATTATTATGAATAATCTGGTACAAACAACAGAAATTAGAGCCGGTTAAATATTTGTTTTGAGCTTCATCACATTGATGGCATAAAGTTAGGGTGACTTCTCACTTTTCAAACAGGATCTGTCATCAGAATTAAGGTCATGAGGACCTTCACGGGTTTTCTGGTGGTAATAAATTACTTTTGTGATTCAAGATAAAAACTAGGATGTCAGAGTGACATTAAAGTCCCCCCTCTCTGATCATCTATTGATTTATTGTAAGAGTTCCCACTGGTCTTTTCATAGTGATTTTACCAATTTTAGCCAAAAAAAAAAAAAAGTTGTTTTCTAAGACATAGTTTCTGTAGAGCGGCAGGAGTTCAGTAGAAATACCCCTCTGAGTTTGGGCTGAAGCATTTATGTGGAGTAAGTCTATGGAAGTCTTTGTTCCATCAACTGTGAAATTTTTAAACCTTTGAATTTTCTCTCTGAATTATTTTTAAACCATGATTTTCAAACAGCAACATGTTATACTCTGAAAAATATTTATTTTTCTATCTTAAAAATTCAATTGTTTTAAATTTTGAGACATTTCAAAGGAACAGAAATTCAATGGAAAAAATATTCCATGAAAATTCAAAGGTTTTAAAAAATCCAGAATCTGATGGAACAGAAAAACGTTCATAAATAAGTCCACCACCCCTCCCCTCCTTGGTGCTGAGAGCTTTCTGTTTACAGGCTCTCCCACTAGCTTACCGTCCATCACACCCCCAACCTAACACTAGCGGTGAAGCAAAAATGGCGAGCAATGTCAGAGTCATCCAGTTCTGAACCAGATTCCAGCTCAGACGAGGAAAACAAAGACATTCATGGATCTATTAGTCAGAATGGAACTGGAAGCGTATGCCTCAACCTGCGTGTTTTCTACGTCACAAAAACAATCTTATTTAAATGACATTCTCTCACCTGCTCCTGATTCTGAACAATTTGAAAAAAGAATTATTCAGAAATGCTATTTGGAGCTTAATTTTCTTTGTATATATATGCCTACCATCATTAAACAAGAATGAATAAAAACTATTTTTATCTGAGTGCATGGTCCGCCTACAACTTTCTCTTTTGAACTCTGAATGTCCTAGAAAACAACACAAGTTTTAGATTTGGGCTAAAATAATCATAATTTAAAGACCACTGGAAACACTTTAAAAATAAATCAAATAATGATCTGAGTGGAGGTTTAATGTCACTCTGACATCCGAGCTTTTACCTATCATCTTGAAGCAAAAGAGTTATGTATAATAAAATAATAAAAGAAAAGCCTGGGACTTCAGTCATGACTGCTGCTTGTATGCAATCAACAATTTCCAGAAGTCATTTCTAATTTCCTGGTGTGAATGCTTGATAACTGTACATTTACCGTATTTTTCGGACTATAAGTCGCACCGGAGTATAAGTC
>NC_050528.1:33165662-33179644 GCF_002922805.2 Oryzias melastigma
CGTTAATTTCTCATAACGCACACTTCGTCGGGTATTATCCCTTACTTCTAACACGGATATGATTGCTCCTTTCATCCACCTGCTTCTCACTTTTAAGAGTTAAATGCTGAGAGTGTGAGGCCATGTTGTGTGAAACTAATTATCCTGTAAGAAAGTTTCTCTGACATCTTACTCTGGTTCCACTCACCAGAGTCTGTTAAAAAACAGAATGCTCAAAAAAATGATCTTTGTTCAGCTCCTTGATAAGCAAACGTGATTTACATTTTGATGTAAGTGCTGACATAAAAGTTTCTAAAATCAAATGATGAACTTTTACGGACAATTTCAAGACCAGGGATTCTGTAGGACGAGTCCGGGTTAAATTATAAGTCATAAACATGTAGCAAAGTCCTTGAACTCTGGGAAACAACTTCATAGTTTGGGACCTGTATTAGTTATTATTTTCACTTTTTCCATGTCTGTGATGATTTTGTGCTTACTTGTTGTTTCTGTTGTGTAAAACATGAAGAAATAAGTTGTGTAAAGCCCAAAGACTAGATCTTAAAGAGCTGACGAGGACATTTCTCTTATCTCTGCAGTGCTGACGCAGCAGAGGACAGGCATTGTTTTTACTCCCTCTTACAGATCAATTTGCTTAATCTTCACTCGATTTAAGATCCGAGCTGAAACGCAGAGGATCATGGTTTGAAGGAAACCTTGTCCTTGAGAGACTTCTTAGACAATGACAGAATTTCCCTGTAAAACACAAGCTAATGATGGTGGAGGGCTAATGTTTCTGCGGGTCAGTACCACTCGCCGCGGTCGGCGTCACAGTTGCAGTAGTGCTGCAGGTCCACACAGTTGCCCTGCAGGCCGCAGGCACACTGCCGGCTGCCTGGATGAGCCCCTCCCCAGTAAGTCTGGACCCGACCGGGACTGGGACCACCGAGCCACCAGCTGAACGGAGAGCCCTCTGAAACACAGAAACACAACCTTCACTGTTTTGGTTTGCTGAGCTTCATGCTCTTCCTCCGTTTAGTTCTGGCTGCCTTCCTAACCAAAAACATGAACATCTGACCGCTGACGGCCGACTATGGTGCTAGGAGGGAAGTCGAAGGGGTATATTTCAGCCAAAATTTTATCACAATAGATCCTTTTCACGAAATGGCCGGTAGTATGTAAAGTTATTTCCAGTTTACGGGTTTAGACCGGCTGACAGCTGAACGCCGTGTAACACACTTTTGCATAAATAAAAGGTTACCATACCAATTTCTACAGAAAAAACAGTATGAATGTATGAATGTCAGTATTCCTCCTGCAGCTCAGCTCTTTCCCTAAATTCCTATGGATTATATTAAAACAAGTCGTGGATTATTTCTCTCTGACAACCTGGTTAAAGTTAGACGAAAGTTACATGTACTTCATTGAATGCTGCTTGTTTGATTATGAAGGGGATTACGATTTTATTCTTTAAATCTGTGCTAATTGGGGCTGGGAATTGAATAAAAAAATTAACTAATAAATCGCAAATCTGGAAAAAATTAAATGCAGTTAATCAACATTATTATTAGTTTTTTTTCAAGTTACAGTATTTCGGCTACTTATTATCTACAAATATGAAATCACAATTTCACAATGAAAGTCAATTTTACATTTAGAGCATTTATTTTTAATCCTTTGCAACCTATGGTCTAAAACTTAGTTTGTGTCTACTTTTAAATGTACCTCTATTTTCAGTTTGAAAAGACTAGCTGTTTGCTTGTTTGGTATCATTTTAATCAGCACAGCCTCTCCTATGTAACACCACCTTTATTTAGTCATTTTTCCACGTTATATTCAGACACCAGACATAAAACCATGCAAAAACAAAAAATTCTGTCAGGAAAATTAGATTGATTTTACTGTGGAAACCCTAAAAAAGTTTAACAAACTGTTTTTACAACATGGAATGAAGGTTTTAATTGTAATTTTATAAAAACAGCAAAACTAAAATTTATCAACAAACTAATCAATATGTTTTTGAATGAAAATACTAAAAAAACATGGCTAAAGTCACACCAGGTAGTCCCAAAATTAAGAATTTCTCTGGTTAGGGCACAGCTGTCTATTTCACTGTTTTCCTGGAATTCTGTGTTTATTTATTTTTTTCCTCATAAAATGTCTTTATTTTGTTTGTGAAAAATACTAAAACACCTTTTTTGAGAGAAGTTTGATCCAGCTGGATTTGAGGTTGGCTGCTCACAGGTGGGGGCGTGTCTGTCCTCTCTGCACCGTTTCCCTCCCGCGGTGTCGTGGGGCGGGACTTTCACGGAGAGCCACAGGGTTTCCTTAATGCCGATGTATCCTATTGTGGAAAATTCATGACGGTCCCCATCCCAAAATAAAATAGTGGTTGGTTTTCCTCTTTGGATTTCTCATAGCAGACACCCCTCCCCCCCATCTCCCCCAGCTGACGCTAGGAACAGCTTTGGCTATGAGACATAAAGCTGCAAAAGATTTTTTCTGACCAGTTAAAAGTTGTTTTAGAGTTCTCATTATCATTTCTAAACAGAGCAAAAGTATTCCTGTTGTAATGTTTTCTACTGCGGTCAGTGAGCTGCTGTTAGCTCAGCCGTGGTTCTAACCTCACTCCTCTTTGCTTTTGTTCATAACTGTGTCAGATCTCCAGGAAAAAAAAAATGGTGCTCTTATTTTGAAAGATTAAAATATGTGGCTTAATAGCTCCACATAAATGATCCACGGTGCCAAACTATTCCTGTTTTTACAATTATTCAATAAAATATCCTGTTAAACAAGTACATTTAGCCTAGGAAGCCATTAAAATACGTGCGGGCAATCCAGCAATGTGGCACTAAAAATACGTGCAAATAACATAATCCACAATAGAAACCATTAGAATAGTTTCTGCTCAAATGAAGGGTTGTTTTCAAAAAAACATCCAATATTGGAGGATATCATTAATTTGTATTTTGATTTGTGAATGATCTAAGAGAGGAAAACCAATACAGTTTATACTTCAAAAAATTTCCATCACAATTGGTAAGATTACCTTTAATTATTTACATAAAACTGTGTTAAACAGCGTTCAGTTGTCAGCTTTGCTGTTCTAAACCCAAACACTGGAAGTAACTTTACAGACTGGCGGTGATGTTAATATTTTGTCTGACATCACCGTGATAAGGGTCCATTAATTTAAATGTCCTTTTTCTGTAACTTTTAACCTGATATTTTACCAAATAATGTGAATATTGGCAATAAGCACAGAAACGTAGATTTTAAAAAATGTAAACTGTTAACAAAACAAACAAAAAAAATTCTAGTCTTGAACTGGAAATGCTATTGTTAGGTAATAAAACTGACCATAGAGTTCATATTTAATTCTAGATACTAATCAAAAAAATAGAAATCTATGTTAATACATTGTATACATTATACTGTATATATACATAATGGTTGTAATTTCTCTTTTAAACTTACACTGAAAAACTATTCCTCAATAAAATGTTTGAAAAAGCAATATAATAAAGAATCATCCCTTTTTTTAATTTAAGGAAAATAAATCAGATTTCTGTTTCTGAGAACAGACCTGCAAGTTATTACAGTTTTGTTTACCTTCAAAATGGTAAAAAAAACCTCCAGAAAATATTCAATTAAAAGGCTATTTTCTGAGATATTTGTAGATGTAACAGCACAAAAGGTTTGTACATGTTGAAAGCTATCATCCAGTACGTCTGTCAGTACGGCTTTTCTCTGCATAGAAACTGTTCATCTCTGCCTCCCATGAAGAATCAGAGATGTTCTCAGCCCGACTGGATAGATTGTTTTCATACCGCAGACGGCAGACTAAACTGAGGAGCGTCTCTTTACATTCTGAGTGCAACCGAGATGGCAGGGGGGTGATTTGACATGTCTCTGCTGACTCAGCACGTCTTTATTTTTTGCAGAAAGCAGCAGTGAACTCACAATAGAGCCAATTTTCCCCTCCTGCTTATTTTTCTTTTTCTGTTGTATTTGCAGTTTGCAGCCATCGTTTTACGAACTGAACACCCAAACAACACTTCACCGCATGAATTTCACTAAACTCTGCTTCAAGCAGCTGCAGGAGAGGAATCTAAAACGGATGAGTGGTTTCTCAAAAACCTTTGATGAAAGGATAAAACGTGTTTTTGTTCTTTCTGACATAAATGGACTGTTATCAACATTTATTCATAAGTCATTTAGACGTTCAATTTATGAGAGTATGCAGCATGGAGACTGCATGACCAATCAAACGCATGTTGTTTTTGCAAAATGTTTCTTCAGTTAATACATTCTGAGCATTGATAAATCTTTGTTTAACCGTATTAACAAAACTATTTGATTTCATAGCAATTTCATTGCATGTCCACGCTGCTACCATATGATTTCCTACAATCTGATGGTGGCAGTGGGACGGCAGCACAGGGGCAGGGGGGTGGCTGGAGGGTGGCAGTCTGAAATCGGCCAATCATCAGATGATTTTACAGCCATTGGAGTCCCTCCTATCAGTCAATTATCAAGCTGCTGCCTTCCTGCCACCTGCCTGTCACTGGACTGCCACCTCTAAATGTGCCCGTGTGGCCGCTGACAGTTATCAAAAAATCATCAAAATTTTCACTTTTTCTTAGAACCTCCAAAGCCGCCGCCCACAGCGAGCAAAAATGCAACCTTCAGATTAAAAAAGTTGCGGTGCAGCCACCTGCCGAATTTACTGAAAAACTTAAATTTAGGTCGTCGCACTGTGGGATTTTGGGGTATGTGTAGCCTAGAGGCCAGGAGGACCTGGTGCCAGACAAGATGGCGGCTGAAAATCATTAGCCGGAAACAGAAATTTCACAAGATTTCAGACTTTAACTAAAACAATTTTTGGTGTTCAGAATTAGCTTAAAATGTGTCAAAAGAGGGTAAACGCTTTATCAAAGGATATGAACTAAAGCGTCTAGATTTGTTAAACTGCTAAAACTTTTACTTTAGCTCCAGACCAGTGTTTATGTTTGACCGCAGTTAGCTTGTGCTAACCCCTTTACATGATCAACATGAATCATTTCTGCTGCAGAGAAAAGCAGATTTGGACAGATCTAAAACTAATGTGTTGCATATCTGTGAAAAGCAACTTCAAAGTGTTGTTTAGGAGCGTAAAGCCGCCTTTCTTTGCAGATTACTTTATTTACTGTGATCGTGTGGAGTTACAGTGTGTCAAACAGCATTGAAGGTTTTGACAGAAAAATCTCAGGTGGTAAAGGTTCAAAGGTCGTTGTTTATTTTTGTGTTTTTTGACCAAAATATGCGGCGTGCGTGGTGGGGTTATTGATTTTTCCAATTAATAATTTTCAACCGCCATCTTGTCTACCACCAGGTGCCCCTCCCACAGGCATACTAATTTACTCCACCCATCTCAGTCCTTCTTTATGCTAAAAAAAAATAAATTAGCAAATTCCTTCCTGTCTATGAACACTAGACTGACAGCAACTATTAAGAAATGGGACAAACTTGAAGGATTTTGATCAGTTCGGATCATCCCGTCAGGAGACCTCCACAGTAAATCACTTTCACGGATCCACACATTTGGTTTGGCAAAGAGTTTCACGCCGGATGCCCTTCCTGACCCAACCCTGTATTTCATCCGGGGTGAGGACCGTTACAGGGAGACCCAGACTTGGACCCCTCATAGATGGGCAGTAGCATGAAGGGTCTGGCCTAAGGAGCTCATTGCGTCTCTGGAAACCCAACCGTGGTTTCCCATGCACCAGGTCCCCACGAGTCATCCAACACCTCAAGGATTTGGATCAAATCTGAAGTTTAATTATGAGATCTTACAGCTTTAAAAATAACACCAGATCATTTTGCTGGAAGATTATATGAAAGCTTAAGGTGAAAAAACAAAACATTAATTATTTATGGACAGAAATTCTTATTGGATATAACCTTTGCTTTTATGGAAATGTAATCCGTTTAAATAAAAAGGTGTAAAGTTGGACAAAAAAGATTAGAAGAGGCTTTCAATGACCTCTTGTACTGTTAAATTTCAGTAAATTTTATAAACTGTAGCTGAAAATAGGCAGATTCTTTAAATTTTACATTTGAAACTTTGTTGTAAAAGCAGAAAAAAAGCTCCCACAACATGTTGTAATTTTTGTTTTTATGACATGTCTTCATGTCAGGTGAAATATACCAAAATACCTTGAGTGTTGAGGAGGCGGGACTTCCTGCAGCGGTATGACAGCTCCTGCTGGCAGTGCTCTGATTGGTGGATGACAGCCAGGAGCTGCTCCTCCTCAGCCGAGTATTGGAAGCGTACTGCCTGCTGGTTTACACCGGGAGACGGACGCACTCTGGTCAGCTCGGTGTTGTTGTGCTGGATCACCAACCAGGTGTTTTCCTCTAGTGGAAGATAGAAAATCAGTGAATGACTCAGAAAACTCTGCTTTAGCTCCATAAACTCACGGTTGAACGAAAGACAGAAATCCTGTTACAGTAAATCACGGTTGGAGATTTTAAAAAAGAAACAAATTCACAAGCGTAAAAGGAACTTTTCATTAAATCGAATGAAAAAAATCTGGAAATATTGACGAAAAAAAAATCAGCTTCCTTCCTAATTCGTTTTACAAACGAGCCACATCTAGAATCCACTTCTCATGCATAACATTCTCATCATGAGCAAAATTCTGTGTTGTCTCTGTTTTTTGGCAACCAAAGGAGCTGTGGTGTGCAGCTGCATGATTTAATCAGACCTTTGAAGTTACCAAGATGTTAGCAGCTGGTCCTCATGGAGAGGTCTGATGACGGGGGTGGGATTACGCCTGTTTTCCAACGTGGCCAACACATGTTACATTTGAGTCAGGTGTTTTGGACTTCAGTAAAGCCGTTTGAGAATATTGTTTTCATCCAAAATGAAAAAAAAAGTGTAAATATTCATTGAGGTAGGTTGTGAATTTCAGAATAAAATCCTCATGGACGGCTGGAGCCAAAAGCTTCCAGCAGAACATGGAGCGAACCATCATTCTGCCTCTGCTGGAGTATTTTTCCCCGTATCATTCAAGCTCTAGTAGATGTCGTCCAACCGTTAACATAATGTTAAAAAAAGCAACAGTATTATTGTTAGGCAGTGACTCCCACTGCTGGAGCGTCTGAAGGTGAGCCGGGGTCAATGTGGGGTCAAATCGGGATCAGCTTACAGCAAAGTGAAATGAGAAACCTATTTATAAATTGAAAATTTGGACAATGTAATTATAAAAAATGTATTTTACACATTTTAAAATTGTATTTTTTTCAAATTGTACATAAAAAAAATGAATGAAAATTTTGAATTAAAAAAACTACAAACCTGAAACTGTTACCAAATGTAAACGTTTATGTTTATTATGTTTTCAATGTATGCTTTTCATATCTTTAATTTCTTTGCTTTTGGTTTAAATTCGGACATTTTGTTTTCATGGGGGTGGGGCTTAGAGCCCATTGGCTACCAGGACTTCATTGACATGGAGTGACAGAAGTTATGCTGATGTCATCTGTGGCTGGCGTCTCCTGGTCATCCCTCCACTGATGTACCAAACTTTTGGAGAGCATTATCAATACTGTACGCCATGTCAATTGGTAAAATGTCCTTCAAGTTTACAATTTGTTCTTTCAAGTTTAAAACAGTTTTAAAGTTGCCCTTTTTTTAAATGTACATTGTCAGTTTTTCAGACTTGCAATCTTTTTTTCACTTAAAGCTGATTCTGATTCAACCCCATAAAACCATGAATTCATGGCTGATGAGCTTCATCTGCAAACTCTGCATTCAGTCAGACTTCCGATTGTTGAGCTTCAGTAGATCAGATCACATGATTACATCCACAAAAGCTGGTAGTGATCTCCTCACTGGTCCTTCCTTGGACCACATTTTAAAGGATTAATAGTTGCTGACTGGTTACGACCCACAACAGCAGCTTATTTTTTTTTTTTTTTTAGCTTGATTGGTGTTTATATATCAAAAAAGAGGTCACCTTAACATGTGAGCTAACAGGTGTTAACAGGTGCTAAAAAGTGAGCTAATAAACCTTTATCTTGTTCAGCCCGCGACCTAAGGTGCGTTTTGGATTTTGGTCCCAGTGTGCGATTGAGTTTCACACCTCTGTTGTAACCCGTTTTGGCGAAATGGTATTTTTTTTTTACATTAAAGTTTGTGCACATGTGTAATGGAATAGAATTGAATAGAATATATTTATTTTTGTAGCACTTTTCACTGAAAGAATCACAAAGTGGTTTACAGAGCATAAGATCAAATCAAACACACAGAAATAATAAAAACCAATAATCAATAATAAAACAACTAAAAACACAGTAAAACACAATAAGACATGGTAAAACGAGGACTAAAATAAACTAAAACCTGAATAAAAACGTCTTGACCTGGGATTTAAAACACTCAACGGAGTCGATCTGACACAACGGCGATGTGAGGGAAATGCAAAGACGAGGAGCAACGGCTTGGAAGGAGACATCTCCTCTAGTCTTAAAGCAGGTAATGGAGATGTAGCTAAAAAGATAGTTGTTTCTCCCACGAGAGCGTCAAACTTATGAACACATTTTTGGACAAGTGGCATCAAAAGAAAAAAAAGATGGGATGCTGATACGTGAATCACATTTGTTGTAAAGGAAGCAGCATTAGAGCACCTTAAAACGTATCACATTTAGTGACGACTCCAACACTGAGACAAATGCAGGATGTGAAGCGCTGTTGCACGACCTCAACGAGCAACTGCTGCAATATGTAGCATCACTGTGAAGGCACAGGTGGATGTGACGATATGCTGACACATTCATGCTTTGAACCCCCCAAGCTTTTCCAAGAAAAACTAAGCAGCTCAAACTGTGTACCAAAACTGTCATGTTGACCTGACAGGAAAATCGGAAACACACAATTTGTGACAAACAATCTTTTCAAAAAAGAAACAAATAGGAGGTGAAACAGGAGAAATCCTTTCAGCTGCAAACAACAGGGGAGGAAACCAGACAAAGACACGGTTGGGGGGACTGATGGAGGCTTTATGTGGGATTTAATGAGAAATGAACAGCATCAAAATAAGATGTTAATGTCGAATAACCAAAGCGTATGTGTGTGTGTGTCACCTGTCATGTTGCAGTAGACCAGCTGGGGTTTGATCGGCCCGCTGCCGTCCACGTCAATATGAAAATACCCCGACGTGTTGCCGTTGTGTTTGTAGGCTTCGCAGGACGGTTCGAACACCGCTGGGTGGGAGGGGGTGCAAGAGGGACAATGAGATCAACAGCAGCAAGCTGGCCCACAGAGGACGCGACGGGGATGAAGATCACACCCTGCTGAGGTTTATGTGTGCTGCTTCTTATGTATGCATCAGCGCTGAATCAATGCCTCCTGATCAGAGGGAGGAAAAAAAATAGCCCGAGGTTTTATTTGTGCTGCAGTGCCCATAAGCAAAAGATAAATCCAGCTGGGACAGCAGCAATGACTGATGTGGAAACACGGCCTCAATAAATAAAACGATCAGACTTTTATCAACCCTGCCTCTTCCTCTCTGCCTCCATAAGTCAATAAGTCTTCCTCCACTCAGCTCCGTCTCACACACCGGCGAGGCATCCTAAAACGCTCAGGCGCCATAAATCAAACTTATATCAGAAGGTTTCCGTAGTCTGCTCACATGTTTATTTCTTTTCTCCAATGTGAAAAGGTCTTTTTATTCAACACCTGCCCTAAGTGTTCAGGGGCAGATTAGTCTTTTGGGGCCTACGGCAGGCAGACGCATTCATCTGGGAGTGCTTTGACTTTCCTTCTAATACGTCTTACTTCAGAAGTTTGTGTAACTGTGCGAGATCAGAGCAGAACTTATGGGGTTCTGGACTGAAAAAGGAGTTATTTGGAGCCATGAATGTCAGCGATACCGATAATTAGTAGTCAAGAAAAACGATAACCGATATTTGGAGCCGATATTCATTTGCGATAAAGGTAAAACTATTGAAACTAGAAAAACTGCACTACCTGCGATAATGCTAGTGTGAATGCTTTCTGCTGAAAGTAGTGGCTGACGATGCTGAAGCTTTTTACTGAAAATGGTGATGTAATCTACTTTAACCCTTTAAGACCGGCGACATTTCCAGCAACAGCAAAATAACACTCATTCTTCAAACTACACAATAATGTAAATCCAGTGGATTCTGAAGGTGAAATCAGGGAGTTTCAGCGTAAAGAATTCAAATTTCAACATGTTCAATGGAAGCATTTGTAAGTAGAGCCCAATTAGTGTCTTAAAAATGTGCGTAGTGATGGACGAACATGAGCTTTGAACGCATTTCACGTTTCATCGGAAATAATCGCTTAAACACAAGTTTTCAATGGCGGTGTGATCGTAGTTTCAGAGCTAGCCTTCAATAAATTGCTGTAGGGATTTGCTGAATATCCAAAAGCTATTTACAATTTATATTTATTATATTATTTATATTTATTTTATTACAGAAAACAAAGGCGGTTGGACTACTTACCCTGGTTTGGATTATTAACACCTCAGAGAAGCAGAGTTTGCTTACAAAAGTTCATTTAATAAACATAAACAGACCACATTTGTCATAGAAAACCTTGAGTCATTTTATTATTCAGCCAAATTTACACTGAACTCTGGCATCTTTACATTGTTCCAGATAAAACTTGCCCATTCTTGATGTCCTGTTTGTTTTTCAGAGTTCTCCACCCCGTCAACTGCTGAGGACATGTATCAACTCCAGAACTGTTTTCACCCAAATTCATTACATATTTAAACATGGCTATGAAACAGCTAAAAAAATAGTTTAAAAATATAAATCTGCACTTGCTGGAACTGTGCATGTTTATAAAATTTGCTGTACTGCTGTCATGGTATGTTTTTATTAGAGCTGTCAGGCGATTAAAATTTTTAATCGCGATTAATCGCATTTCCAGAGTTAACTCGCGATTAATCGCAAATTTACATTTGGCCTTTTTTA
Source organism: Oryzias melastigma (assembly GCF_002922805.2). Classification (NCBI taxonomy): domain Eukaryota; kingdom Metazoa; phylum Chordata; class Actinopteri; order Beloniformes; family Adrianichthyidae; genus Oryzias; species Oryzias melastigma. The sequence goes on from NC_050528.1 coordinate 33,176,634, forward strand.
AGGAAAAAAATGTGTGTTTCGTGGAATTTAGTAGTTCTACATTAATTATGAAAACAAGAATGACAAAATTAATAGTTTTCATCAGAAATACTTTATTTTGTAACATTGTATTGAGATAAACTTTCTTAACAATAAAAGGCTGTAACATAAAATGCCTAACAAAAGCCCAAGTGCAAGTGAAGGACATTTTAAATTCAAAACTTCAATCAATGTTCAGTAAAATAAAATAAAAAACATCAAAAATAAAATTTCCATAACACTTTCATGTTCATTTTTTGTCAGGACCAAATCTTTTCCTCCTCTGCTGAACTACAGTAATAAATGAAATAGAGATTTATCATTTCCAATGAACTTTTGTTTTTAAAACATTAAAGACTGAGAAAAGCGGGATACTCTGTGGATAGTTTGACAGTCTGTTACTGCCGCCGCGTTCTCTGGCTGCAGCTCGATGCAGCGACGTGTCCAGCGGAGTTCACGCCATGAATATGCCGGCAGACAGACCGCTATGCTGGGGCTGGATCACGCTTAAACCTCCAGAACATTTAAAACGTCCCCCGGTGCGCTTGCTGTTCAGAACGTCGGGGGTCCGCAGCTCTCGGGACGCGGCGCCGGACGCGAGCCGGTACCACCGGACGTGGTACTGGACGCGAACCGGAGCCGGGTTAGGGTGCAGGAGCTCTCCAGGTCCTAGCGCCGGCCGGCTTTAGCTCGCAGCTCGGTGGTTGGAGACCCGCCCGTGATCTAGCGAGAGCAGCCGGTGAGTTGGAGGGCGGGACGCCCGCGCGCACGGTATGGAAAAGCACGTATGAGAAAGTCCGCGATTAATGCGTCAAAATAATTGTCGGCGTCATGCACATGTCAGATTAATGCGTTTTTAACGCGACAAATCTGACAGCCCTAGTTTTAATCAATACATATTTATTATTATTTATTCTGATATTAACAATTTCAGTACTATTATTAGTCTATATTCTTGTTTTCGTGACTGATTTTTGTTTTGTAACAAATTAATTGGTATTAATTGTGTGAGTGCTTCAAAGCATTCACAGAATAGTGATTCTCCTGCTTCTTTCGGTACATTTTTTGGCACGTAAAAACTCAATCACACTTTCAACGATTTCAGTAATCTTATCAAAGATTATCAAAACGCTCAGCTCGTTCAGGACATTACTGCTTGTAGTTTTGTCATTTAAAAACTTAATGGTTTTTGAAATATTTAGCAAAATATGCCTGGAAATGAATAAGAAATTGATATTATGCTTCTAAAGCTTTGTGCACTTTGAAACGTGTGAACTCCCGTGTACTTTCAGCTGGAGACACAATTCAAACTTTGAAATGTTCAGTAACTACTGGGTTTTTTTAAGGATAATTTTGAATTAGCTTTTATTTTAGCAACATGCTAGCTGTTTTTGGCTAATTTAGTATTTTTACATTTTTTTGAGTTAGCTAATATTTTAGCATTATGCTAGCTGTTTGTCAAAATTAGACTTTTTTTCCCATTTTTTGGGGGGGGGGGGATGTGGCACAATTTGAGTTTAACTAACATTTTAGCATTATGCTAGCTGTTTAAGCAAAATTAGACGTTTTTTTCAGTTTTTGGCTAATTTGGCTTTTAACTAATATTTTGGAATCCTTTCAGCTTCAGCATTTTCAGTTACCAGCTCAGCCATGTTCATCAGCCACATTCAGCTTACAGCATTCACACTAGCATTATCACAGGTAATGCTATACATCTAGTTTCTTGTTTTCATTGACCAGATGATGCACTTTTTATTTACTTATCATTTGTACATTTTATATAGATAATTTATTGTCTTATTGATTGCAAGATGCACAGACCAAAGGGAATAAGATTGTCTGTCTGTCCCTTATGCAGGTTCTTCAAGGACCAATCCCACTTCTGTCAGTCCCGTTTTTATACGTTGATGGCAGCAGAGCTTCCAAACAAGAATATAACTAGACCACCAAGGACACTCACTGGTGGGCCGAGTGGGAACCAAACCAGCAATCAGAGGTCATCTGCTTTAACCCCCTGTGCCACAGCCACACCTCAGAAGCAGAAAGGTCAGGCTAGATGGAAAAATAAGCAGGATATCGGCCTTGAGGACTGAGGGCGGACTGTCTCGATTGTATGTTTTAGAGGAGAAACTGACATCAAGGTTGCAAAAATAGTTGCACTGCTTGACCTTTAACAGACAAAGCTCATAAAGAAACCATCAGTTTAGATTTAAGGTATTTGGGAGCTTCAGTTCTCAAATAACAAGCGCCAAGAGGTGTATTTTAGCTATTTTCTAATGTACTTGTGCTAATCTCAAACATCTACCTAGAAACCCCATAAGAATATTGACAATACATCTGTTGAGCATTGACAGAATTAAAAAGAAATAACTCCAAATAACTTCTCCCAGTTTATGTGTTACTGTAATGCTCCATGAATTTGTCCAATCTCTACTATTTGTTTTTCATCAGTGACATCTCAGCTGCCCCTGTCAGGTTTTTTTTTTAATCCCCACAGAGTGCTTCGTATCCAGTCATGATCGTCATGTGACTCACAGCTGTGGCAGGTCGCTCCGCTGTAGCCGCTGTCTGAGCAGTTACACTGGAAGGCCGTCCAGGACTGAGTGCAGACGCCGCCGTGTTCACAGTGACTGGGAGAACACCTGTAATGAAGCCAAATGTCACTACATCCTCAGAAACGTCTTTTTGGACACATCTCCTAAACGTGCTGCCAGTTCCACATCACAAACAGCAAAAGAGGACAGACATCATTCACTTCTTATGTCTTTGACACATCAGCTGGGACTTTTTTATTAATAAATTACCCACTGCTACTTATGTGAGGGACAGTTTGACACTGCTGTCAGACTGTCTGCTCAAATGCAAGGACTCGGAAATTTTGACAAACAATACTGTAGATTTTAATCTATCATTCATCTCCCAAACCTGAGCATGTTTTTGGACTGTGAACAAAGACCAGAGAAAACCCGGGGAACAGGCAAGCACAGAAAGGA
>NC_050528.1:33179711-33239838 GCF_002922805.2 Oryzias melastigma
GTAAATTTGAAAAAAAAAAAGAAAAGAAAATTTGAAAGCAGTTTTTAGCTCAAAAATACATATTGAAAACTTAAAGGAATTATTGACAATTTGAAAAAAAAAATTATACGTTTCAAAAATAGTATTGAAAGAAATATAGAAAAAAAATCTAAAATTTGAAACTTGAATAACAAAAACACGAAAATTGTCACCAATTTAAAAAATATATTTATTTGTACTTTCAACTATCCTTTTTTTATTTTTCATTCTTTATTTTCATTTCTCTGTTTTCAGTTTCAATTCAGATTGCTGAGCTGATCCTAATTTTACATGTGGGCGGAGCTTTGAGCTCATTGGCTACATGTTTCCCAGTGTGACAGAGAGGACTCCTCAATACATCCATCCTTCCATCCATCTTCTTGTCCGCTTCTTCCCTTTCGGGGTCGCGGGGGTGCCGGAGCCTATCCCGGCCACTGATGGGCGAAGGCGGGGTACACCCTGGACAGGTCTCCAGTCTGTCTCAGGGCCTCAATCACACACCCATTCACTCTCACATACACACCTAGGGGCAATTTAGAGTCACCAATTAACCTACGAAGCTTGTTTTTGGACGGTGGGAGGAAGCCGGAGTCCCCGGTGAAAACCCACGCATGCACGGGGAGAACATGCAAACTCCACACAGAAAGGTCCCAGCCGGGATTCAAAACGGGGCCTTCTCGCTCTAAGGCAAGAGCGCTAACCACTGCGCCACTGTGCAGCCCTCCTCAATACATATTAGCTATAAATTCCCCCCTACTCACTATAGTGCGTTTGCCATTTTCCAGTGCTGTCTGATCTACTATTCCAAAATCGAGTACACTCGAAATCCCCCAGAAGTCTTTGCAAAGAACTAGTGTGCATCGAAGCTCACTAGACTAAGGAATATAGACCACAATGCATTGCAGTCAGATGATTTCAAATAAAAAAATGTGTTTAAATATAATTTTTGGATAAACCGTCCACAGTTTCACCATCAGAACACAGTGGAATCACAAATAGACGTCATAAATGTTCGCATTGATTCGATTTTCACTTCGTGAAATCGGTGACGTCATATCCGGTGTTTAGAAAATAGAAAGAACAGTAGTGAGCATCGTGTCTGAATTGCCTTTCAAATCCAGGGCACTAGATAGCCCCCCACTAGGTTTTTAGTAGTTAGGGGGGGAATTCGGACATATTCATTATCTACACTCTTCTCAGTAACGTGAATATTTTCACACTTTTCTCTCATTTTTTTAACTTATTGTTCTATGAAAGTTTGAACAGTGAGAGTTAAAAAAATGAAGTTAAAACATTTTCTAATTTACCATTTCTGCTTTCAAATATTAATCTGTTCGTTCACTTTAAGCTCATCCTGATTTGACCCCATAAAGCTGGAACAACAGCATTTAAATCCCTTAAATTATCTATTTAAATTATTAAATGATCAACCAGGACAATGTCTAACACATACATAAACAAAACAGACAATGTACCAATTGTGAAACTAAAATAAGATTTCAAGTACGAATGGGTGGGAAAAAAAAGATAATCTTTCTCTATCTCAGATGTATGACTGAGTCACCCACTATAGCTCCTGGAAAGAAGGAAACAATCTTAAAGTGTGATGAATAATCTAGGACGCCACGTACGCTATTCCCCTTCCTCAAAGTACAATTGTATTGATGGTGACATAGAAAATAGGCTTCAAAATGAAGAATAATGCATCGGGGAACATGTCTGATTCTACTTCTTTCATACACGCTGACACTGTTATATGAGTTGGAACCTGAAATGATACAGTGGTTCTCTAGAGCGGCGACAATAACTCTGTTACTGCATCTACACACTGCAGTCGCACCAACTTCCAAACAAAAGCAATGATAAATAGCTTTGCTTTTGAACAGCAATACTTTTTTATGGGCCAAAGGTCTTAAGATTATTTCTCTTAAACGCCCGTAAGTACATAATTACAACCAAAAACTGACAACCCTTTGGGTCTTGACAAGTTAAAATGAAAAACATTGATTACAGTGCTCCTTTATAATGGGTCCTGTCAATGCTAACAAATGCATAATGGATTCAGGAAGTTAAAATGTTGGTTACAAGAAAAAAGAGGCAATCTCACACATTTGAACCAACAAGCCATTATGTCTTTTGATGTGCAAACGAGGAAAATCGGGCAGCGTTTGGTCGTGATAAAAGAACAAGTTCTATTATTCCTCTTCAAGTGTCTGTTGGTTTATGAAACTTGACGGCACTTGGGTTTAGTTTTTTGTGTTTTTAGCAGTTGAGGAATTATCTAAAACAATACTTTAAAAATTTTGGGGGAATAGGATTCAGCGCAAACAGTGAGCAAGTGTGTTTGGTATATTATTTCTTTGCTGAAATAATGTCTAGCGTTAAATCTCTGCCAGCAGGGACCCTGCTACAGTGATCAGTGGGTGTCTACTCCAAGAACCTGCATGCCTGACTCATGGACAAGGCCTGTGGAGAGAAGACTTTTTAAGTTAGTGTTCCTTATAATTACGTAAATTAGATAAGAAAAAGTGTCTTAATAGTGTAAGCTCTTAGAGTATCTAGTTCAGATTTTTCCGTCTTGATTTTTGAACATACAATAAAAAGCGGGGGATCAAGCAGCCTGCCATGACTGCTCTTCACCCTTAAGATGTTCACACTGCCCTCAGCAATGTGTATTAAAGCAACCACTTCCAATAAAGTCTATGTAAACATGTGTAAATGCACGTTTCAGGCTTCAAAACGTATTCAGAACTCTCAAGTTCAAGCACAGAACACTGGTTAACATCACTTAACATCTTTTTTCTAATCCTAATTTTTTTAAAAAGATTTTTTTCCCTTATCACAAGCTCGAGAAGTCCAGTATTTTTTACAGTCAATGTTGATTATTTAATTGTTTTGTCAGTGAATGATTCCATGAAAACACACTTCAGAGGAGAAATGTAATTAATGATAACGTTTACAAAAATAACTTGAACTTTAACACAACTTTTTATGCTTGGAATAAGCTCCAAAAGGTTTTGTGATTATAAAAGAACAAAGATCAAATATGATGCTGTAGGTTTTTATTCTCTATCACACTGAAGGAAGATGCTTTCTCCTGAACAAAGTATCCTTTCACTGTTTCTCAACATCAGATTTTCTTTGAGTGCATCCAGACTGTTTGAAGTTGCTCCTTCAATGAATTACACTCCCCAAAGACTGCATGGAGCTCCGTATGTTATTTATAGTTAAGTATCACGCTGTCTGCCGGGGCAAGAGGAGCGATATGAGAAACTGAGACAGACACATTGGGATTGGAGTAATCCAAGGAAATCATTGAACAGTGACGTTTGAAAGGCAAAAGTGTTTAAAAAAAACTCTTTAGAAGGTCCTTCATGCTTTCTTCTCATATCTTTCTATTCAGAGGGTCCTTTGAATTCAAGAAATCTCTATGAGTGCTGGTTAATAATGTATTCGTATTCAAGAGTACCCTCTTTTTAAATAGTTAATGTACTCGTCATACTGACATAAGAAAATGCATCTCGCACACTTTAAAGTCACAGATGATTAAGTAAACCCTGATGATGTTACTCTTTAAAATGAGCCATTGATAGAAAGCACTGATGCAAGAGAGAGGGGAGGAGGGTGAGACTGTTGTGGCAAAGAACTATGATCATTTATTAGAGGATAATATAGAAAGTACAATATGGAGAATAGCATATAAATGTAACAAGCTGATAACATGAGTGAAACCAAAGAGATTTGGACGACAAGTCTTTTTTGGTCACTGCTGATTATATGAGCGAGTGTCAGTGAAGGTTCGCATTCATTCAGGTGAAGTTTGTTTGGGATTAGATCATAGCAACTGGACTATAATTCTTCTTTCTTGAAACGTTTCACCATTCATCTAGGTGGTGTCATCAGTCTGATTAGTGCAAGGTTCAGTTGCACATTTGTTTTCTCAGGGTGGGGGACCTCAATTCCTACACGTTGATGGCTCATTAAAGGGAAACAAAGTAGAGAAACTAGAATAAAACCCTCTCTTTTTGGAAACCCAATCAGAGGGTTGTTGGGTGTGGTCGCCCTGGACTTTTTTATTTAGGCAAGATTTAAAAAATATAGAAAGGCAATATGCTCAAACTCATGTGAAGTGAAGTCTTGAGTAAGATAAATACCCGTTTACAAACCCCAAACCCCTATGTCAAGTCTCTTTAGGTTGTTGTGCACCTTTCGGCACATCCCATCAGAGGGTCACTACAGCGAATCAACTTTCACTGATTTGCAAAGACTGATAGTTTTACAGCCTTCCAGAAACAACCCTGGTTTTATCCGGGCTGGGGACCGGCACAGGGAGATCCTGACTTGTCAAGTTTCTAGGCACAGGTTGTCATGTTCTGTTTTCTCTCAGTCTCACTACATTCAGGTTAATCATCCACAGCTGTCTTCATTTAGTTAATCAACCTAACTGTTCTAATACCCCTCACACCCATCTGACTGCAGGAGCTCTGCTTTCTTGACTTTTGTTTTCATTGTAAGGGTTCCCTCCTCATGGGCGTTTTAGGCATCTGGGATCTGCCCTTTTGGGGAGGGGTACTGTCATGTTTCTAGGCTCAAGTTTAGTCATTTTCTGTTTTCGCTGTCAGTCTCACCATGTTCAGGTTAACTCCTCCACAGATGTCTTCATGTACATAGGTAATCAACCTCAGTGTATTTAAGGGTCTGGTTTTCAGTTCCTCAGTGTCAGCTCATCAGTTCTGCTCTGTTCAGACACCATTTTTGTTTCTCCATGGTTTTTGTCATGGTTCAATTTATTCAATATTTTAAGCTTCTGCCACAAAGCCTGGTCTCCTGCGTTTGGGTCCTCCACAACCATCCACCACTTCCTGACACAACTTGGGTCTTGTGACTATATAGTTAGGCAGTAGCGTGAAGAGTCCTACCAAAGTACTTGCATGTTAGGGCCTAATTCACTAAAGCCTTGCTTCCAATGAGCGGTCTGGTCCAGTACTTTGAGCGCTTCCATTGTAAAATGAACCCATTAAACAGTACCAACTAATGGACTCCGGTCGGTTGTAGGTCCATTGAAAAATAGAACAGAAGTGCTGGGGTGGAGCCTCTGTAGAAGAACTGGCATAATATGAAAAAAGAAGCAATTGTAATAAAACCTCCACATATCAGACAAGGGGGGTCCAGCAGAAAACATAGTAGTTCAGAGTACTAGGAACTAGGGCTGGGAATCATTGAGTACCAAACAATACGATGCGATACATGGCTCATGGTATCGATAATTTTGTGATACTGAGATTGGAAAAAGTCATCTCTAATAACTTACATTATATAGAAGAACACATTTTTTAGGAAAATATAATCCTATTTATTTTTTAGCTTGAACAGAATCATAATAAACAATGTGTGTCTTACTTTTTGCAACAAATAATTGACACTTTTGTGAAACATTGCTGAAATTAGTAATACTACGTCTTTGACAAGCATTGACACAAGAGAATTAGAATCATTTGTAAAATTCAATGTTAACAATAGTAAACATGAACAGCAGTGCCTCTACTTTTCAAAATTTGTTATAAACAACAGAACAAAAATTTAAAATTCAAGACATACTGGTGCTCGCGACAGTCTCACAATATGCGCCCCCAAAGGAACGTCTCACCAAAGGATGACAAATGTAACCTTTTACAGCCTCTTCAAATGAAAATAAAATATTGATACTTGGTGAGAACCCATCGAGAATCAATTGCAGGACCAAATATTGCAATATTGATATTTTGGCACACCCCCACTAGGAACTAGTAATACTGGGACTACTACTACTAGAACTACTAGGAATAGTACCAAGGTACAGATGCAGATGGTTCAAAATGTGATAGTGAAAGAAAATGGAAACTAGAAAGACATTTTTAATGTCAGCTGTAATTATCCTGACAGGCTCCATATCTACCCCCAATTATCCCAGAATTTCCAAGATTGTAATGCAGAATAGGAAGTATGTCTCAATAATCTCTGCCTCTGGCATATTCACCCAAGAAAAAAAAAGATTTTATCTCTCCACTATCTTTTAAGATATCTCTATGCTCCCTCCAAGCAATAACCGCCACAATTTATGTGTAAACTGAGTAAATATTTAGCCAGAAATGGCATTAATAATGGATATTAATCAAAGTGTACCACAGGTTTTGCACTTTTTATTTATTTTGAACAACAAACAGAGGTTTTCTGACTAATTACCAAAAGCATCCAGTTCCATCTATTAAACTACACTGAAAAAAAACTAATAAGATTTACTTAAGAAAATCCTCGTAACAATTTGCACTAACAATTTTGGAAAAAAATTTACTGCATTTATGAATATAAAAACTACCAACAACAATCTAGTAAAATTTACTTACGTCCACAAGTAAGGTTATTATCAAAGCTTAAGTAAATAGAGCAAACATACATTTCTCTAATAAAATTTACATAATTTTAATGAAAGCTCGAAAAGTGATTACAACAATTTGAAAAGTAGACCTTACTAATAAACAATCTAAATTTTTGATTACTTATAAAAAATAAGTAAACTTAACTTCTTTACTAGAAAAATCTATGTATTTGCATAATATTTGAATTATTATGTAAAAATTATGAGGAATAATTAAGTATATATTACCTGATGCAAAATGTTTGTTTTTTCAGTGTATCAATGAAATCCAGCTGGATCACAGAATCAGCTTTAGTTCTACGCCAACCTTCCCAGTGTCATTTGAAGAGATGGTCACATGACCACTTTTGATGTTGACAAGCAGTAACTCTCATTCATATTTGATGATGAAGCACTAAACTGTTGCCAAATGCTAAAAGTGTAAACTTGTACACAGATGTGCTACCATCTTAATTCAAACATGTTGATGGTAAGATTCATGAGGTATGGCACATAGGATAATAACGATAGAAAATCCAACATTATTAGCAGTAGCTCCTACAGGTTTCATCTAACATCTTTACCGTCTGACTCTGTCTGAACCACATCACTACAAACCTCCATCTGTCAGTCTCACCTCACCTGACTTTAGTCCATCTTATAAAAAAAATCCTGAATTATTTCTCTACCAGGGTTAGAGCTCTTGGCTCAGTGTGGTTCAAATCCCTGCTGGGTTCTTTCTTTGTGGAGTTTGCATGTTCTCCTGGTTCATGCGTGGGTTTTCTCCGGACACTCCGGCTTCCTCCCACAGTCCAAAAACAAGCTTCATGGGGTAATTGGTGTCTCTAAATTGTCCCTGAGTGTGACTGAGATTGTGTATGGGTGTGTGATGGTGTGGTAGGTATCACCACAGTAGTCAGGACTCTGTGACCCCAGAAAGGATACAATGGGTTAGGAAACTGGTTGGATGGATGGATGGACGGACGGATAGAAGGGGGGGATGAAAATCTCAACCAGAGGATTCAACACATCTCCAGCCTCACTATTTCAAACTGGGAACGATGGTTTCAGAGAGGGAGATGATAGTTCCAATCTTGACTGTTCATCAGTCCAACAAACCAGCACGGTGCCTGCTAGGAGACTCTGCCAGAGCACACATTTATTTGTTGTCTGCCACAATTTTCCTATTTTGAAATATGCTCATAAAGACGCACTAGTGCAAGTTTGTGAAAACACAAATTTTTCATCATTACCAACTGAGTGACAACTCTTCAAAGCTGTCTCCAAATCTCTGTTTGTCCTGGAAAGTCCATCCATTCCCTGCACTATGAGTGCTTGAACAAGCAACATAAGTCGTCTTATTTAACCCAGCTGTACAATCTGAAAACATGTTTTTAACAAAATAAACAATTTTCATCACATCATATTAAAATAAACAAATAGCTTCCTTTTTTGTGTCCATGAAAGTCTAGTTTAATAAACCCATAAATTGCTTTTTCCGGTGTGGCAATAAGTGACTCAGGATAAAAACAGGATGACACCTCATTCTCTCAAGGAAAACACAGACAGACGATAAGAGGAGACGATGAGTAACACTATTCTCCTCCACACCGGATTTCCATCTGTTCTCAGACCGGCTGGCACCTCCAGGTGGTTTGACACTAACAAGCACACAAACACACACAGGCGCACACACATTTCCATGTCATTAGTGGTTGCAAAGCTTGGCAGCATGTTTGTACACTGTGCACAGTTTTTTTTTATTTATTTTGTCAGGATGTGTATTTTTTCAGACGAGTAAATGCAGGAGGAAGGTCTAACATGTGAAATCAACCCAAGTGGAGGCCAAAAACACAGATAAACACATAAGATCTGCAACCCAAGTCAACTTCACTGTCAATACGGTTCCACCTGACTGTTGTTTAAATGACGTTTACAGCTCTGCTGGGTCTCCCAACTTCTCAACCAACCCGCTCATAAAAAACAAGTTTAAATCTGCTCAAATTTAGACAAAAAATGTCAAAGTCGGACTTTCATATGCATAAAAAATATTCATGGAAAAACTTGATACTACACCAGGAATAGGGAACTCCAGGCCTGGAGGGCCACTGTGTGTGCATGATTTCCAGATATCCAGGTCCTACTAATGACTGATTACCTGGTTCAGGTGTGCACAGCCAGTTAGAAAGTGCAAGAGGAGGGTATGCTGGAAGACATGCAGGAATGCGGCCCTCGAGGCCTGGAGTTGCCTATGCCTGTACTAGATAGTGAGGACATTTCATGTTTTGGTGCAAAATGTAACAATTTTAACATGGAAGTCAATGGACAGTTGATTTCTACAATCTGTTACAGTTGTTTTTGGTGTTTGGTCAGTTATAGAAAAAAAACAGCCTGAAAAACTATTTGAAAAAGGTAAAATTATACGTATTATAAATATTTATATGGCTGTTTTTTATTAAAGCACAACCCAGGATAAAAAAAAAGCTTACTGGCATGAGACATGAGGGCAATTTTATTTTACTGACAACTGAACTTTTGGTGGAGTTTATGAAAGGTCAAGTCAACTTGTATCCTGTGAATGTCATTTTCCTTTTTTTTTTACCCGTTTCTTCTGTTTTTGACTTCAGGCAGCATCCCTTTAATGATGCAGCCACAAATCCAGATACAAGATTTCACTTGAATGGTGGGAGTCAGGCACCACAACCACAATTTGTCAAATTAGATTCGATGTGGTGCTTTCAAGACCATTGCCAGGAGTTGGCACTCTGTCTCCACCTTTGCTCAATGGTGGGAGTCACCTCCAGAATATTGACTGCACTACGTCTCCCAGCAGCCCCAGCGCACAGATCCTGGATGCCCCGCAGCTGTCTCTTATTTGACCAAACATCAGTCAGGCCTGGCCACAGCCGTAGTCGAGTGCAATTTCAAACAATCAGGCAGTAGCAGTGGGGCAGCAGCACTGGGGGAGGGGGTAGCTTGAGGGTGGCAGTCAGAAATCGGTCAATCATCAGGCGATTTTGGGGACCTTGGAGGCCCTCCTATCAAGTCAATTATTGCGCTGCCTTCCTGCCACTGGACTGCCACTGGACTGCCATCTCACGACCTCCAAATGTGCCTGGGCGGCCACTGACTGTTTCAAAAAAATTGTCAGATTGGCGTAAAATTAAAATTTTTCTCTACACCTCTCGAGTCACTGCAGCGTGTAAAAATGTGACTGGCGCCACCCAACTACCAATGGCACTGCGAGGCTTGCTGCAAATTTGCTGAAAAACTGGCCTTTAAGTAGCTGTGCAGTGGCATTTTGGATATGTGACCAGATTCTGAGCCCACGATGACAAAAAGAAGGGGTTGGATTCAGGATCCAGAGGACATTTGGTCTGGTGGATTTAAATCCCATTCAAGAATTTAAACAATCAAACCTTAAAATTCAAGTTTTAGACCCATGTCCATTTGTACTGTCACTTCAGATCCTGTCTCTGTAATGGCTCATTCGTGGTTATTTTTGATCCTAACCTGTCAGTGATGCCACACATGTCGATCTGCAGTTGGCTGTAGTTTCCCAGAAGTCTTTGCTGGACCGCGATCAGGTTAACTAATTGGTTGTCCAAGGAAATGAGACGCATGCAACCCTGGAAACCTTCAAAAGGGTTTCTGCATTCCTGCTTCTGGCCTTCACCGGGACAACCTTGACAAAGAAAGAAAACCAGGAATTACACAAAATATTTTACCACAAAACAGAAAAAGAAAGAAAAACAAGGTTAAATGAAACAATTTGATCAATTCAAGGTTGAGAACGTCGTGGTTTTGTAAGAACTCATCTAAAGAAGAATGTCACTACAGCGTGTAGTGAAGCCTCATAAGGACTCTCTTTCAGGAGAGGGAAATATTGGTGAAACTTTCTGCAATTATGATATACAATTAATTATTTTCAGCTTCATATTTTCTGTTTACAGGTTTTAAAACTCCAATTTTTTTAGTTTAAATTTTTTTTTTCACTTTCAACTTTTTTTTCCCAGTGTCGAATCTTAAATTTTTATGTTTGAATCTTTTGGCCCAGTTCTGGCATGTGGAGGCAGGGCTAACACAAAGGACCAAAAAAATCGATGAGGGTGGTAACTTTAGTCCTGGTGCATTCAGTGACTGTGGAACTTGGAAAATTACCGTCAGAAAATGTCTATAACTTCTGTACTATGGCGGCAAGCAAAAGGGGCATAAAACACCAGGAAAAGTGATTACAAAAGGAAAAGCCTCCAGGGCTCCTTTGAAAAAGACATTTTTAATCTTAATAGGAATTTCCTGGTTAAATAAAGGTTAAAAAACAAAAAAAAGACAGCAAACACAAAGAAACCCTGTGTATCTTGTGGAGTCAATCTCACTATTCCCGCATGAGAAAAAGTCAAGCTGTGTCTGCCTTAAACCACTAGGCCACAGCAGATGACCGGAAGTGACCTGCGGCCATAGCCGTCTTATTCAAGCATGACGGTGTTTTGATGTCCATATGTGACACAACAAAACGGCACTTTGGACGCGGTTTGGATGTGTGGTTTGTATACATGCTTCAAAAGTGACATTTTTTAAGGCCAATATTTCGTTTTTTACAGCACATTCTTATTCCCAAGTCGCATTGTGACGCGTGGTTAGGGAACACTCACATCCTCAACTCGTTTTTTGACGTGCTGGCTGTTCCAATCAAATCAAGGCTCCCCAAACTCCGGGCCAGGTTCCTAACCATAACCTTAACCCGGTACCAAGCATGAATCGCTATCAGACGCGGATCAGTACCGGACACGAATCATTCCAGTACCTGTCTGCAGATCGGTACCAGTCTGTAGATTGGTTCCAGTACCAGACCCGGATTGGTACTGGTTCCGGATTCAATACTGGTTCTGGACATGGTACAAGACATGGACCAGTCTAGGGTTAGGATACCGGGTAAGGGTACAGGTACCAGGCGCAGACCGAACATCAGGACGGGTCCAACAAAATGACTGGACCCCTGGTTTATTATTTTAATTCATTTTTATTTTGTTTTTATTTTTTAGCCAGCATGACAAAAAATGATAAGTTGGGGACACCCAAAAGGTCAAAAAGTTTTTTTATGGGGCTTTTCCTGGCGATTAATGACCCCTTTCACTTGCCATAAAATGCAACTATGTTATCCAGTGAGCCACAGCAGACAACTGAGCCTTTTTCTTGGCCTTAGCTATTTTATTCAAGCATAACAGCAATTTCGATGTCTGTAGGAGACACAACAGAACACCACTTTGAATGCGCTAGAACTGTTTTGGATGTGCAGTTTGTACGCCACAAAAACGAGTGCTTTCTGCACCCGTCTTGGGACAACACTAGACAGCGTAATTTACGTGCAACTTTTAAATCATGGGTATAAGCGGCATTTTGGAGGGCCAATACTCTTTACGCCGCTTTTCCTGGCAATTTATGACCCTCTTCGCTTGCCACCACAGTACAGACATTACAGACATTTTCTGATGGGGATTTTCCAAGTTCCCAGTGTCAGGGGTCAGCCCTGTGTCCCCCTCTGGTCACTGGCGGGAGCAGTCTCCAGAGTACTGAATGCACTTCATCTCCCAGCAGCCTCAGCCCACAGTGTCTGGATGCCACTCAACTGACTCATTTGCTAATCACCCACAGGACACTTGAGCGCTGCTCAGAGCATTACTCAGTGCGAAGTATTGTTTGTGCCGCTCAGCCTGCATACCAAGCATTTCATCCTGACCTGATCTCCTGTTCATCTGATCCTGATTCTGCTTGTTTGCCCCAACCCTTGCCTAGATCCTGACCACTCTGGTTTCTCTCTGATGTTCGTTGCTGACTTCTACCCGCCTGATCCTGATTTACATTTGTGGACTATTAGCTGTCTTAATAATCCTGCTGCACTTGAAACCAGCCATCTGCCTAATATGTGACACCCAGGGTCAGTAAAAGCACCAGGACTGAGCTTACCACCCTCGTCGATTTTGATTGGTCCTTCGTGTTAGCCCCGCCCCCACAGGACAAAACGGGGCCAAAAGTTTCAAACCAGAAAATTTCAGATTCGAAACATAAAAAAAAAAAAAAAATTCTAAACCTGGAAAAAAACTGTTTTGAAATTTAAAAGCAGAAAATTTGAAGCTAAAAATAATTAAATTTATATTGTAATTGCAGAAAGTTTCAGACAGTTTACATTTTGTTGGCCTAACAAAAAATGTTCAGCTTGAAGTTTTGAAGTCGTTTTATTTGGGATTTTTTCACCCCAGTTTGGCTCTACAGTTAAGCCAGCTAAGCTAGATTTTACTGTGCTAGCTAGACATGTGAATGCACCGGGAGGCAGCACCAGTGATATTCTAAAATGTAGCCACACGTTTTTAATTTTTTTTTGTTTTTGTTTACAATTTAATTGTAAAGTGGTACAGTTTACATTAAAGTGCTGTGTGTTATGTCTCTTATGGTACCTTACCATACTTCCCTCAGTTACCAAGAAGCTTCAAATTCAAAGTCAAAAGTTTTGTCGTTTGACTTCTCAGGGTTTATAGGAAAACTCCATCATCTGCTGTAACTGCGTCTACCTCCTCTGTTCGAAATTAACATGTTACTGCCCTAAAAAGATTAGTGTCTACCCTTGAGATGTAGATGGGCTGCTGAGTTCTGACCTGCAGCTGTCATGAAATCCTATTATTAACAATGATGATGGTGTGGATAAGGTGTTGGACTCGAGGTATAATGTGAAAAAACTCCCATGGATTCAAATCTCGCTGCTGGTAATTGAATTTGACTTAATCAGCATGCCTGCTTCTTTAAGGTCCTGTGAGCTTATCTGGACCTGATAAGCGTTCACATAGAACCATGCCTGGGCTTGATAAAAACCCTTTAAACTGGTATTTATTCTTTTCTGTTTGAATTTGAGCGTCTTGGATCTCTTGTGTTTTTCTTTCTCTTAGTAACAGCTTGAATGAACCCTTTAACACCAGAGCTTGAGGTTTCTACTAACGTAAATCTCAACTGTTTATGAAAGCGCTTTTTCATCCCTTTAGTTTGGCTTTTTGCTTTAATGAAAAATGGTAACAACTGAATACAAAAATAGATAAGTTATTTAAGTTTTGTCATTCTGTTTAGATCTTTAACATTCAACGAAGTAAAAAATGTAAATTTACTGTAAGAAATTCTGCAGAAATTTGTTTTTAATGTAGAGTTAGTCAAATAAAGGTTTCCAAATGTTTCTTTACTTTGATAAATTCCAATAAAGTGGTTAAAGTTGTGAATAAATGCCGTTTAAAATGACTGAAAATGATTTGGAGTTATGTTTTTTTGTGCTATGAAAATAAAAAGCTCAGTTCATTCTAAAAGTATTGTTTTTTTTTTTTTTTAATAGATTCTAATATAATGCTTAGATCTGAGAGTAAAAGGGAAAAAATGATGGTGACACAGTCAGTCACTATTGATTAAAAACATGCTTGACTGCCTTGCATCTTTAATTTAAGTAAAGATGCTTTTTGACACCGGGTGGGTTTATTTCTATACAGATCTAGTGCAGGGGTGAGCAAACTGCAGCCTGTAAAACTATTTAATCTGGTCTACCAAGCATAAATAAATTACATTGATAATCCTTGCTTTATTTTCTTTATATTATATTCCCTATTGCACACTATAAATACATTGACATTTATTTAGGTGCAGGAAGTTATTCTGCATTTTTGTGGTGCAGGGAGATTTGTCATTATGTGTGTTTTCCGAGTCGGACAGTCATTTTTCCAATCATTCCAACACTGCATGAATGCAGCATTTCTCTAAGTTTCATTTTTCCCCTAAAGAACATCAAACCATTGGTGCAAATGACACTAAAATGAGAACTAAAGTCACAGTTTAAAATGACCCCACAAAATGTTCTGTTTTATAATACATCTGTTTGTTCTTAATCAAAAATAAAACATGGATTCATCCAGATGATGTTATTTCTTTATCTGAGGTGGATTACCAAAACACCCCACGCGTGTTCTCCTGGTCCGGCCCTTCTGCCAAATGTAGAGCCCTTTGTGGCCCACAAGTCAAAAGTAAAAAAGTTACAATTGTTATTTAAATAACAATGTTTAATTGACAAAAAAAGCCTTAATACTGTGTATTTTTTAATGATAAAGTCAGACTTTGTGGATCTTTTTGGGTTCTGGTTTGTAGGAACATAACTCCAGCAGAATCTGAAGCAGAGAAAAAACAGCCACAAAAGAAGCTGCTTTTCTCCACGTCAGAATCAGCAGATTCACGTTGATCACATGACCGTTTAAAGATTTGAGGTATGTCAAAGATAGCATGTCCTTTGGGTGTCGCTGGTGATCTCCAGTGTTAAAAGGTTAATTGAAGTATTGTGTTTTTTTTTTTTGAAGTCTTGCTGTTGGTTAGCTGTTCTTACCTCCAAAGAAAATCTGGTTATCTATGTTGACTGGTACCGGTGAGGTCGTGTGAGCGACGCCGCCTTTGTCTTTATCCACAGAGACTGTCAGATGACCGAGTCTTGAGATAACAGCTATGGAGTGCCACTGACCGTCATTCAAAGCAGAGCCTAGAAAAAATATGTGTCACAATCAAATATGAATATCCAACTTTATTAGTATTAACACTGATAGTTTTGATTTAATTTGTTGAACCAACCAGCGCTGAGTTCCAACAGTTTTTTGCCTGCTTTATGTATTTGGAGGCAGAGTCTGGCCTCACTGAGGTACAACCAGACCACTCCTTTCTGCTGAGGGAGGTCAAAGGTGGTTAGAAGCCCCGCCTTGTTCCACGTCCTGAACTGGAATCCGATGGACAAAGTCCCAGATGGCAATGATGTTGACCACGGCAGCTGGAGGAAGCTCTGGTGCTCGGGGAACGTCACGGCAACAGAAGTCGGCTCAGGACAGAAGAAACTCACATTACCCTAAAAATGAAAATAAAACAGGCAAGGTCAAGATAAATAGTTAAAAAAAAATGTTTTTAGGGGTGTGTATTGGCAATACAATATTTATCCCAATATGTATGCCATGATACGAAACATATCACGATTTATTCCAAGGCTGTACCAGAACAATTTCCCCCTTTTTTTAAGAGTATGACTAAAAAACCTGATACAAGAAGGGCTGGGTTGATAAAATTGATTTAAACTTAACAGATCAGTAATCAGCTCATAAAAATATCAATTGATTTAGCATAAAGTGCTAAAGCGATCCTAAAGTTTAATGGAATTTCCCATAGGACGGCTAATGCTAACGCTCAGTCGACCTAAACATACATTTCTGACTAAATGAACATCTTTACAAATTCACAAGCATGAATTTTACAAACTTTTTTAAGGAAATATTTTTTTAAAGTAACTGTTTGTGGTCTAAAACAGTTTTTTGCTCATACTTTCTTCTTCTTCTAGACTAAGGTGAAATGCTATAGCGTGATCACCACCTAGTGGCCAAACTGAAACGTCCTCCAGGAGAAGCAGAACAATGTTTCCAATGTTAATGATCTGAACATTTTAGTTAGAACTTCTCCTTTAGAGAATCCATGTAACACTGGATGATATTAACAATCTCATTATTTCACTGATACATTTACAGTCTGTGAACTGGATCAGATTAATATAAATGTATTCAAATCATATAGTAGATTATTAATGTATTTCTAAACAAATGTGTATAAATGTGTAAATTCTTTAAATCCAAATTTGAATTGAATAGAGGGGATTGGAAAAATGGAATCCAATTGATCCAGGCTCTTTCTGGAAATTATTATTGATTCCCAGCACCAGATATATTCGCCAAACCAAATCAATTTCCCCAACACCCCTAGTTTTCAATGTTTGCACAAAAGAAAAAATCTTGAATTTGAACTGTTTTACACACACTTTAGCTGAAGGTTCATCTAAACATCCACTGGAGTTCTCTCCAATGCCTCAGAGTTCAAAGCTGCAACAGTGAAACATATTACAGTCCTCAACAGAGAATATCTGCCAGCTATCTTTGCAATGCTCTATAAACCCACACACCAACTGAAAGCCGACTGTATTTCTGCCGAAGTGATATATGAATGTATGCTTAGGACATTGTATCCACACTGCAGCCCATCAACTAAATGTAGAATGTGCAGTGAAGAACAGAATTCACTAGAATGTTCTCTACATGCAATCCTTTGGTTTTTGAGGAAAATGTTTGACATTTTAGGTTTACATCCAAGTTGTAGAACACAGGAGTTCTCTCCTCATTTTGACAACGTAGACACCCTCTATCTGAGACTACCGACATTCCAGCTAAATTCTTCAACTTCTTCTGCATCCTCATTACTCCCTGTCCTCATTAGGAGCTCATTAGCTTCATTAACCAGCTAGCAGCGGCGCCACTAGCTTGCAGATAATTTCCCACTGGTTCGAAGAGCGTCAGCAGGCCCGAACACGCCGGGATGTACAGGTTCCCAGAAATACTCTGGAGAATGACCGGCAGGTGTTCCTGAACTCTAGAAGTTTGGCTCACGCCACAGACACCGCAGAGATTTCACTTGTTGTTGTGTTGCACCGCCTAACAAACCAGACGGAGAACACAACGCTTCATCAGGGTTTGAAGGAGTCTCAACTTCCTCCAAAAAGATTGAGATAGAAGGCTAATAGAAGGTTGTTTGTTTGAATTTATAATGTTAAAAAAAAAAAAGAAAAAACATTCATTGTAAAATGTAACCCAAAAGTTTATCGTATTATTTGAAAGATCTGCCTTCTCCATCTGCTCAATGAAAATTTACAACGTTTCTAGAACATGATCTGTGGCCTCCAGCTTGAAATAGATTCAGGGCTTGTTTTTAGCAGAGCAGACGTTTCTAAACAACACGGAATAAATTAGCAGAGATTTCTAACCGCCGTACAGGTAAACGACAGAGCGACCACACCCAGGAGCAATGCAAGAGCTTGATTTGATTCTATATTCAGGTTTTAATTACAGATAACATGATACAAATACATATATTCTGCTTGTCATTGTAAAGTTATTTTCTGTGTCTGAACACTGTTCTTTTATAAAAAGGTGACACACAGCTGTGGACTTAATGGAAACAGAACAACATTAGCAGAAATGGTTAAAAGTTATGTTAGGTTGGATCAATAAACTGTTAGCTGGATGGAGGTTTAAAACCTTGATTTGAAAGTAATTCTGTCTCCACATTTGCCCTTAAATATAAAAAACCTCTAAATGTGAAAAACAATAAATCCATTTGGGTGAAGCCGGCTGCTAAATTTAAATCATTTTTGCACGTCGTTGTACAAGATTCTGATGGAGTCCAGGTCACGTCTGAAGTCTGAAGCACAAGTTCTAGTCTAATTTAAAGTTTCACAGTTTTAATGAGCTTTCTGTTGTCATGGAAACACACACATTATCACAACATAGTACAGAGAGAGAATATATACATAAAGTAATTCATTTTTATTAAAATCTCTAGAAGTGTGACTTTTCAGCCTTTTTTATTTGGGATATATTGAATCTAAATCGGTGACTGTATGTGAGAATTGGACTTGGTGACCCCCCCCTCGTTTTCCAAACAGGAAGTACCTGCTGGTTTTAAAAAGCCAATATTCCATAGACTTCTATAGAGAAATAAACAGATAACTCAATCTATTTGTTAGAATAACCATTCTCACTCTGATACCTTTTTTTACACATTCTTAGTAATCCTACTTTTTTTTTTAATTATATTTTTCTTTAGTGTAAGTTACTCAAGTTATAAACTGACCAATCAGATGCCTCAATAAAAGTAGGTGGTCTCACGTCCAACATTTAAAACATTTGATTGACTCCTGATTGATTAGAGTTGTCACAGAAATGATTCGGGTGAGTATTAGCAAGAGTCTGGTGATACGATGCACATCACAATACACATCTTAAAAAAGCTTTGCCCCTGATTTTTGAGTCAGTATTAGGATCATTGACATTTTTTAATCTTTCAGCAAAGCAAATGCTCAAAGAAGTATGAAATAAGCTAAACAGAAAGACATATTTCATTTGTGAGAGCAAGAGCTGTCATGTTTAAGCAGAGATAATCTCCACCCGGGCCAAACATGTTAACTCCACCCGGGCCGGACATCCCCATGAAAAAACAAACACCCACCTCACCTCATTCACCACTGAAAAGAGCTTTCACACCTGCATCTCTGTTTGATCTGATTACACTCCAGCTCCAGAATACAAACCAAAGACACAACCGGTATGGACTAAATGAATTTATGGACTATAAGAATTTGTTGTTTTATGTTGATTGCTTTCTTGTTAGTCCTGAGTTAAACCTAAGAGTATTTTGACATTTGTTTGAAATGCTGAGTTTGCTGAGAAATGTTTGATTGAGATATCAACTTCTTTCTTTTAAGGTTTTCAACCTATCATTTATCAATCGTCATCTGCCAAAATAAACAGAAAGAAAAGCAAAATGATTGAATGACTGAGTTGATTCCATGTCCTTTGGAAGACAAAGCCCATCGAGTCAGGCAGGAGCTGGAGGAGACCAAAAGACTCGACAAGAGCCTCACCTGCAGGGCAGTTTGTGGGTCTCTGTGTTTGGACAGCTCGATCAGGTTGAGGTCGTCATAAAGCAGGTTTTCTAAGCAGCCGTGGAAGTTCTCCTTGAAGAAGTTTGGCCTCTGTGAGGCCCCGACACTCAACTGATAAAAACACAGTGAGAGTTACTTTTCTTCATAAACGAGTCAGCGTTTTCATCGTGTTTGTGCCTCCCCACCTGTCTGATGCTCCAGTTGCTGAGCAGAGGGATGTGAATTCTCTCCACGTGTTTGTCCACGCTGAGGTTCAGGTGGGAGTGTTTCTGCTCCAGCGCCACATGGTGCCAATGCTGGTCGTCTAGCAGACTGCCGAGGGAGGCCAGACGCTGGGGCTCAGGGGATGGACTGCTGGCTGGAAAAGAGGAGGAGAAAAGATCAGAGTCTGTCGGAAGAAAATGAAAGGAAAGGAAGGAAGTAAGAAAACAGAAATGATGAAGAAGTTAGAGCAGCTGTAACCGAGAGCTTCATCATAATGTGATCGAGACAGACAAAAGTCTGTTTTTCACCTTGATGTTAAAAAAGAAGAAATAAATCACTGGTGATGAGATTAATTATAAATCCCTCCTTCCTCTGCTTTGATCTCTCTCTTTATGTCATGACCTGCAGGTTTGTTGATTCCTCGTGGTCTGACCCGCTCGTCTGACCCGGGGTCAGCCTGAAGACAGCTACAACCACCCCCGCCTCTGCGCTGCATTTAAAAACGTCTCTTTTCTCAATATCCCAGCGAGCGGATCACTGCAAGGTCAGGCGAACTCAGCTCATTAGGAGCAACATGAGTTCATCAGCATACAACAAGTGATAATGCCTGACTTGAAGAAGTGCGGCAGAAACAAAGTGAAACATCATTAATGATAGATGAGCACCAGGCGCTCCCTGAAAGTGGATTCATCTCCATCCCTCGGTGGTGATGCGGGAGAAACTTTGTGTTTCAGCTGAGGGGAGGAACTGGAGAACACAGGCATTAAAAATGCACGACGTTTTCTTGAGGGGGAGCCAAGCCCAACCTCAGAGACGCTAACAGGCAGTTTGGAGGATGATGGACAAATCTTTGATTCTGCAGCTCACTGTGTGAGGACGGAGTTACTGCAGGCAGGGAAGAGGAATCAAAACTCCAATATTTACTGCACGGCACAGAGGAAGTCTGTTGCGTCAAAGCTTCGTGATGATTTATTTGATTTCAGTTTGGGAGGGGGGGTTTGAGGAAGACAATGGAATCAATTCAAAACAAATATGATCTCCAGACTGGCATTGATTAATGGGACAATTATGATGTTGTAGGAGGTAGAGAGGAGGACCTTACAGGATGGATGTTTCATTAGAGAGATGAGTTGATTACTGCATGAATGATGGCTGGAAAGTGTTGAAATCAATATGAGAGATTAGAGGTCAAAACCAACTAATATACTGCCCAGTCATATTAATAAATAGAGCTGTCATCTTGCTTTTCTTCATCAGTCACTCTTTGTTTTCCTTCCAGTTCTATCATGTTAAGCTTTCACCACACAAAGAAAGTCAATTTAAAAAATAGCAGCTATTAACTTTGCTGTAACTTTGCATAAAGTAGTTGTTCAGGTCAAGCCAGACACCAAACTGATTCTCCATGAACGTTTGTTAAACGCTGAACCCGAGCGCCTGAAATGGAATGTTTTGTAGTTTTTGATGCATTTCATTGGCCACAGTAAATCAAATGGCAGTTCTTCAGTGATTATCAAGAGTAAAAAAAATTACAAGCCTATCCAGAACTATGTAAAATATTACTTTTCTCTAAAACGATATATATATACTGTGTGTAACATAGTAAAACATAGTAATAATCGTAGAGGATAATTATCATCCAGAGCAGGTGTTTATTATGGATGAAAGCAACAAATTCTACATAGAGATGTTCTCTCCCACTCATTTAATGAAGGATTTATGCTTTTTTTTAAGGCACAGAGACAGAAACTGTTTATGTTGACCAATACTCCAATCTTCTTTAATAAATGTTTTCCAAACCATGATCGGATGTGTTATTGATGAGTATTGATTGGTAACAGACATTCTGCTGCTACAGGAGGTGGGGGGTGAGACGGAGACTGGGGGTTCTCTGTATTTGCGTATTCATGGAGGACACTGGTCCCTGACCCCCGCGAATAAGGGGGAATACTGTGTGTGTATATATATATATAAACTTAAATATATATAATTATAAATGTAACCATATTTTCGGCACTATAGGGTCTGGTTTACTTCAGAGCGATTTGTAGTCCCCCAGGTCTCATCGGTCGCGTGGCCTTCAGAGCGGAATCGCCCAAACCGCTGTCAAATGTGACACCTGTTGATGACATCATCTGCAACTGGACTTTTACACATAATTCTATGTAAATCATCGCATTGAACCTGAATTTATTTCGAGCAAATAGAGTCTGTGATGACAGAGAAACTGTCTAGAAAAAAATCTTTTTAAGACACAAGATGATAAAAAAATAATTAAAGAAGTCAGAAGATAGTTATCTTCCCAAACACACAGAAAGACAGAAAGAGTGGATAACTAGATAGAAAATGGAACAAGTTACTGGGAAGATTTGTCTTAAATCTCATATCTTGCAGCTCTAGAGAATGCAATTTGCCGTTGATTTGTAGGTTTTTTCTGCCTCAGTATTTCCTGCTCAGTGGACGAACACACCACCTCTCTGCTGCATCGTGGTGTACCTGCACATCTGCAGACACAGCAAGAGTCTGGGCCAGATGTCCTTTATGTTAAAAATACACACTGGATCTGATTGTGTCACTTAAAAATGTCACTCTGAAATTCATCACAGTTATCACGAGTAGTCACCAGCAGAACCAGCCAACAACAGTATGAACTAGACCACAGCTGGCTGATCGCAGTGAAGTACAAACTGGACTTAGGTTGCACTTAAAAGCTGTGAGTTTTTTCAAAACATGACTTATTATTATCACACTGTTGAGAGGCGCTCTGCTAAAAAGTCAGTTTTATTTACAAGGTGAAAACAAGTTTGGCCACTATTGTAAATATGTTAACATGAGTAACATGCAGCGATGTCAGTCTGGGATTTCTGTGAGCCACTAACACATGAAAAGATTAGGAGTTTAGAGTGTCCTACTGCTGCTAGTTACTGTACACTCTGCACCTTGTCCACATATGTAAGTTTGGTTTCCTGAGTGATTTGTGATATACGTAATTCATAAGTGTTTCTTGAGTTCATCCTTTGTCGATGTGTGCAGATGTCTGTCGAGGACTTTGGCTGACAGGTCTTTACGTGAATTCTTTTTTTAGCTGTTGGCTGGTTGAGAATTATGCAGTTAATGCATATTTTAGGTAGTTTATATGCAATTATTGCATAAATGTTATGAAAATAGTGCATGATTCTTGCAAAATAATTACATACATTTCTGGCTTTCTAGTACGGTTCCATGTGTTCACAAATGTCTAACAAACTTTTCAAGCATGTACCACCGATGTATAACTCATATTGTGCATGAGGCGCACATTCCACGATAAAATTATGTACGAATCACCAATGAATTGCATATAAACTGAGCAATAATCACGCATGGTTCATGCATGAGTGACAGGTAAATAAATCAGTCGATCTTTCACCCTTCCAGCAGTCCATTCTGAGCGGGGGTCGAGCCAGAGGGAGGAGTGTCGTGGGCGGTGGGCTGGGTACAGCGGGCCCGGAGGGCTGCCTCGGCAGACCAGAGGAATCTAGAGTGTTTAAAAGGAGGGCTCATGGCGGGAGATGATCATGGTGCTGAAAACAACGTGACTTCTGCTCAGGCGGGAACTCTAGCAGCCAGAGGGTGAGGCCAACCAGGAAGTCACAAAACATTGCAGTACCGGCACTGACCAATGGGGGTGCTGCTTAGAGTGAGCAGGTTCCCATAGGCCCAGTGAATCAATCCTGTAGCTAAAGTCAAAGTCTAAACAATTCTTCATCCACTCAGTTTACTTGGAAAATCTGTGCATTTGGATTAATAATGAAGCGTTTTTTTAAGGAGTCAACCAAGAAGGGTGAAATGCCAAGCAGTAGCTTTTTCTCCATTACAGGCGCTCTGCTCTGCCTCATCGCTGCAGCCTGAGCTGAGTGCAACTCTTTCACTTTATCATTCACCACAAGCCCTCCAGACAATATCACTTCACTGTATCTTGTCTGCTATTCTATTACGGCGGCTCAAAATCTGATCACTTTTATCAGGAAAGCAGCTGCTGTAATTATTTCTGCAGCTCTCCCTCATAAAGAACGACAGCCGCGATGAAGACTGAAACGATTCACCGCTCGGGTCAGAGAGCACACGCTCTGCTGAAGGACTTCACTTTTCTCCTTTTAGAAGTCAAAAACAATTACAAATTACTGCTTGTAACTTAGTACAGTATTCTTTGTGTAGGTCAATTAATAAAACAAACAAAAACTCTACTTTACAATTTCTGAATTCTGCAGTATTTGCATCTCTTCTGAAATCTTTGAGTTTCAAAGTTTCACTTTCTCTTTCCTCAGCTTGTGTTTTTCCCTCTGAGCTTTTTCTGGTTTTATTTTCGTCCGAGCTCCATCTCCGTTGTGCGTCTTGTCTCGTTCTGCTTCCTGCCTTTGTTTCACACTTGATTACTTTAACTGACTGTCACACACTTGTGTTGTTCGCCTGGTATTATTTACATGCCTCTCGCTTTTCTTTGCTCTTTGCTGATCCTGTTTTCTGCAAAGCTGCTGCTTTTGCAGCATGAGATGGTGTTTCTGATGATTTGACCAGCTCCAGTACAGAGGTCAAGTGCATCGTTTTCTGAAATTGCGATGGTTATTTTAGGTTCGTTTTATATTTTTGTCTTCTTGTGGACCATGCATTGGCTTTTTAAGCACATGTGCACTATTACATATTCTTTAACGTTGCAGATGCAATGAAGAAATGGCGCAACTGAAGCTGAAAAAAGAGCTGGTGAGTCAAAAAAGAAGAAGCTTTGAGCTATTTTTTATCAACACCGTCCCATGTGAGCTGGAAAGGGACAAGATGACAGAGGATGAAGTATTCCACAGAGGATTGCTTAAAGAACGGAAACGCTTTCTTCTTGCTGTTTTCCAAAAAAGGACAGAGATTTTAAAAAAAGAAAATCTGACAACAAAGAGGAACTGAAGAGAGAAATAATGCAAACATGCAACGAAAGGAAAGAGAAATGTGATTTTTTGAGTCTGAAAATAGAATTTCTTTTGATCATGGATGAAAGAAGCTGGTCAGACTCAACAGAAAATCTACACAATAACGTCTTGAAGCACCATGGTGGAGTCATTATTTGCTTTTTCATTTAAATAAACCCCCTTATAGTGAAAACTCCCTGGTGCTTTTAGTAATGGTAGAACAAAATGCTCAGATTTCACTGCATTTGAAATCTCAAACCAATAAAGCAAACATTGTTTTTGAGAAGAGGAAGTGTGATGCAGCCTGAACATCTGACCAAAATGGAAAAGAATGACAGAATAACACAACAGATGTTCTTGTGTGGCTATAATTTTGGTGTTAGGATTTTCTACAAACTGCCGACCTGTTTAGGGTGTACCTTTTGTTATGGTTACTTTCAAAATAAAATACATTTTTTTCCACATTGGATTATATTAATGCAGCAAATGTAGTAATAGGTAATGTCAGCAGTGATAAAAAAAAAAATACCCTTTGCAGTCCATCTTGGCCACAAATTTGGAAATTTAACAACCCAAAATTAAATCAAGAGCAAATAAGTGACTAAATATTTATTTTTCTGACCATACAGCACACCGAAAATCCTTCAATTTGTTCAAAAGTAGAAAATTCGCCTCATAATTCGGTGCCTTAAAGGTACAAACTCTTGTTGTACTTACTGTCCTTCGCAGGGATTTTCTGTGCTACACGGTGCACAAAAATATGTGAAAATGTTTTAGTTGTCTTTCAGAGTGAACTATATCCATATATATGAACATATATTACATTTGGACCACTAATAAACAAATAATTAAATATTAGTTTTTTTATTAAATATTAGTCTTAAAGGTGCGCGGCGTGAAAAATAAACACCTATTTGAGCTACAATTTATTGAAGACAGGACACAACTGGAAGATATATAGTATTCAGCATCTAAAATTAAAGGTTTTTTTGCTGATTATTACTGGATAAGGGGATAAATAGAGGGTAGTTCGCCTTGGGCGGAGCTGTCAGACTCTTCCTGGAGGGAGCGGTTGGCATCGATCTTACATCAGCACGTTTCCAGCCGCTTGTTTTTGTGGGTATGGGAGGGGCTGCTGCAGACAGTGCAGGTTTTTAGAGGATTACTCTGAAATGCATGAACACATCAAAAAACCACTTTGAGGTTTTTTATAGAGAGGAATGAACTGTAAAATGCATTTAAAACCCCAGAAAGTAGAATTTTCATGGGAGAACCCTTTAAAATAAAACAATTGATATTTTTCTTTAACCACAGCCACAATGGAGGGGTTAAAAAGCGGCAGGTTGCAGAACCCTGGTCTAGAAGATACAGTAAAAATATTCAAAAATTCAGCAAAAAAAGATGTTTAGGTTTGCAGCTCCCTCAGCTTCCAGAAGGATCCTTACTTACAGTTTGTTTTTTATTGCAGCTCTTTTTAAATTAAGCTCGTTTTGGTTTGGATTTATTAGTTTTTGATACAATTCTTTAGCTTTTTTTGTTGAAGAAAAGCTAAAAAAAAATAAATAAATAAATCACCAGTGCCAACCGTATAAAGAGAAAGAGTACAACTATGAAGAAGAATTTCAAACTAAGATCCACAAGAAATGTCAGAAACGTGAATTTCCTGTGAAAGAAAACGGACAAAATTTGAACAGACTTCACAGAAAACACTGGAATCACTCTAATCTCTCATGGTTGTGGGGTAGGATGGGTGTGTGGGGGGTTCCTGGCTGCAGGGCATGCCCGGGATTCAGATGGGAATCCTGAGGAGAAGTTTGCCATATGGTGATGATTCAGCATGGCAGCGTGACAACATCTGGTTTAACCCAGTTCACACAAACATTATCATCCATATGAACACAGTTTGTAAGCCGTACATCAGCTCCGGCGGAGGCTGGCCTGAACACATGCCACCGCGGTCTGAGGACATCCATCATGGAGGTTACAGCAAACAGACACACAGAGAAAACGGGAGACCCACAGATAGTACGACCAGCACATGAAAAATCCAGTTTTCCACTGTTTCATGTATGCGCTGCATGACAGTCATGTCTTAGACGTGCAGTAGATGAAATTATGATTCTTCATGTCTGCTGAAATCTAACAGGCAGTTTTCTCTAATGTCAAAATGTTTTAATAAATCAAACCAGGTTAGTTATTTTTCAGTTTTTGACTGACTTTTTAAAATATATAAATATCTTTTATGGGGTTTGTGCAAAAAAATGATTTATTAAGTTATTGTGTCTTTGTTTGAATTGCTGTTTCAGTTATAATGTTTTTAATAAATTAGCAACATCAGTAAAGCAAAGTGATTAAAAACTATATTGTTTAAACTCTTTCTAATCCTAACTGTGCAAAATTTTCCAACAGCATTATTTAAAAAGTCAGTTTGAAATGTAAAAGGATCTTATTCGCTCCTGTCTCTGTGTGGAGTTTGTAGACCAGAACATTAAAGCATAACTAAACAACATCAACTTTTTTTGTCTGCTGACCTCTATCTATAAATGTGGCTTTGAAAGTGTTGTCTGATGGCCATTGCCAAATTTTTGACTAATTAAAATAAACATGTTTAATTCTTGAAAATATAGTCAAAAACCATCTGTGTGCTGCCCCCTACAGGCTGAAACGAGGTATTACAGTTGAATTTTCATGATTTGTCAAACCATTTAAGTCCCATGACATGATCTGCAACAGCCCTGTTCCCCAGCCCCTACCCCTCTGATTGGATTTTCAAATTGTGGGTGGAGTCAGCCTCCAACTTCCCTGTTTGGTCACTCTTTAAAACACAGGTGTCGAACTCCAGGCCTCAAGGGCCGGTGTCCTACATGTTTTCCAACCAACCTGCCTTTGAAGCTCCTTATTGGCCAAACACACCTGATCCAGGTAATCAGCAGCAGATGAGGCAGGATTTCTGGAAAACCAGTAGGACGTCGGCCCTCGAGGACTTGAGTTTGACACCCCTGCTTTAAAACCTCAGAAGTCATTCTGAACAGTAGACATAATGCTTGAGGTGGGTCAGCCACATTAACTGGTACACTAACTTAAACTCTGGTTCCATAGTGGGCCGGTCCAAAATCGGGGGCGAGGTTGCTCAGCTGAGCTCCAAAAGCCACGCCCCCTCAGAAGAGATTTTGGAATCAAACTTCATAATCATAACTAAAACACAACTGGGAATGTTTTTTTTGAATAATAACAAAAATTAAAGCTCTTATTTCATAAATTGCTGAAAACATTTACTCCTCGATTAGACCTCATTTTTCAAACTGAGCTTGTTCAGATAACCGTCCTTGTATTTGGCTCTGATTTCCTAAACTATCTACTGAAGTATCCGTTCTGGCTGGTTGTACCTTGTCTGAGCAGCAGCAGCAGCTTTCCTCTCTCCAGTTCCAGACTGAGGCTGAATCCATGTTGTCCCTCTGCATGCAGCAGCATCCCAGAATTCTTCATGGTTTTAAACTCCAGGGAGACGACCTCCTTGGATTTCTGTTTCAGTCCGGCGCTGGGCCTGAACATCAGGCCGCTGACGCCGTCGCCGCCAAAGCTGACCACATCAGAGGCTGGAAATGAAAACAGATTTGAAGATAAAACACAGCGTTCTTTAACAGCCACTCTGAGGTGAGACAAGGCGATGCAGGGGAGAAAACTCTTTAACGAAAAAAAAAACCTCAGCTTCTACAGTTAATTTTCCTGTTTTTAATGAAGTTGGCAAGTCTTGGACTCCACTAAGCTCGCACTAATGCTCTTATTGCCCTGCTCAGTGCATTTCCTGCTGAGCACTAAGCCAAAAGCTGCAGCTCTGACATTCTGACTCATCATTCTGAACGGCGCTTTCAGCCTACTTTATATAAAACCAAATGAGATAATTAAACTCCAGATTGTTATGTATATATCTGTAATGTGGCATTATTACTCCCATAATAATCCCCACGGATATCGTCAGGTTTTGGCCGACAGCCAGGAGATAGAAAGTGCCGTCCTGCAGTGAGAAGAGCAGCGTGTCCGATCCATTAATTAGCTGCTGGTTTGCTTTGCACACTCAGGAAACCAGACAGTTAATGCTGCGGGGGGGGGGAGGTTTGGAACAGCTAACTTCACCAGTACCTCCCCTACACAAGCTATAATATAACTGTTTGTTCCATGTCTTATTACAGGATGTTTCACATGATCTTCACCAACAAAGCTAGGATGTCTGTCTAGTTAAAGTGCCCATAAAACCACAATATTCTGTGGCTGCGTTTATAAATTATGTTTATATTCACTGGTTCTGCAATGAACAAAGTGAGGCCTGTTTAAATGCTTAAATGGAAATTTTAATGGAAGAGCTTAATTTAGTAGGGTGTAACAATTAATCAATGAATTGATTTCTATTCTTACGATCCAACCCATCCGATCTGTCTGGGAGAAGTTGTTAATGGAGTCAAATCGATCTAAATCATTTCTAAATGAGATTAATTGATATTGAAAAATACCATTTGCAACACACATGTGATGCAGCAAAAACTGATCAAGCATCATTATAGTCCAATCTGTGGAAACACTTTAATTTGACAAAGTCATGTGACCGTACAGTGTGGTAATGTGATGAAGAGGCTGAGATGTTTGGATCTGGTGGTCGCAGGAGGTCATGACTGGTTGAGCTCTGACAGGTAGAATGTTCTAATAATCGTATTATTCAGTGGGTTGAACTTTATCAAACTAAAATGTGGATGGATTTGACATTCATTCTTATTTACTTGATTGTTTGTAGATATATTTAATTTACCCTTGATTATGTTGAAGAATAAGAAGGAATCTGGAAACTTCACCTGGAGGTTCAGTAGCAGCTATTTATGAGTCACACTGGTGGAAGTTTAGGATAAAGAAGTCCTGGATCCACTTTAGATCAGTGAATTGGATCAAATCAGATCGATCAAAATGAACCAAAATTCAGAGTGAATCGGATCAGCAACCACAAATTCTGATTTGAATCGGATCATTGTTAAAATGAATCGTTACAGCACTAAACTTTAGTATCAAATCAACCATAGTTTAAGTTTCACAACAATACAATGATCATAGTCAAGTGTCATAATCTGTTTCATGAAGTCTGATTCACATTTACTGAAATTATGTAAGACTATTTTTGGAGAAAAATCTTTAGGCGCTCCATTTTGTTACTTAATAAACAATGTTTACCTGATCTGATAGGGACTGCATTTCTTCACGATGTTTGAATGCTAAATGGAAGAGCGTTTCTTTGCTGTCGCTAAACTGGCTCACAACACAGACAGCCGGCGGGGGTGGGGTGCTTGCAAAGCTAACTGATCACCAGTAGCTTCGTGGAGCAGACTCTTCCTCGAGGGGGCGGTTCTCAACTTGTGATGTCAGCATGTGAGAACCCACTCGTTTTTGTGGGTATGGGAGGGGCTGCTGTTGAGGGTGCAGTTTTACTCAGAAAAGCGTGAAAGGATCAAAATACCGTTTTGGGATTGTTTATAGTGAGGAATGAACATTAGAACACACTTAAAAGATTAAAACGTTGTGTTTTCATGGTAGGGCTCCTTTAAAGTTGCACCAATGAGACTGCAGAGTTCAGGGAAGCTGAGACTCACTGTAGGGGCATCCGTAGGTTTCCACCCGGAGTCCGATGCGCCCGCTGGGATCCCAGTCCAGAGGAATGAGGCGCAGGAAGCGGGCGACGGCGGGCTGCTGCAGCTTGTGCTGAACCACGCTGTCGGCATTACTGTTTCCTGGAAAAGACTGGAATCAAAGACAAACACACGACGGCAGGGTTCTTCAGTCTTATGATCATAAAAGAAGGCTGGTGAATGATAGAATGAAGAAAACACGTGAGTAGAAGTGATCATTAACCTGTATGTCTCTAAAAAACAACCTGTTTGTACAGGGAATCACCCCCCCCCCTTCACTCTGATGGATCCTATCAGTCCATATTTATTTTTCATCTCCTCCTTCCATCCTAATTACACCGCTCCCTTGAAGTGGTCTACAGGTTAACTGGCTTCTCTCCCTAATGAAAAAAAAGTGTAGATATAAAATAACTTATTAACTCTACAGTCATCAAGAGACTGAAGCTGATTTATCAGGTGTAATAAAAAACAAGAACAGAGCTGATGTTTAGTGAATTCCCTCAGGGGGATCTTTGTGTTAATTAAGAGTAAGATGCTTTTTTTGAAAGGTTTCTTTCTGCCTTGTTATAGTGAATTTGAAATGATTTGTGATGGAGTGCAACAGCAAAACAGTTTTTCCTTTAGTAGTCCCACTCCAACTATATTATTTTCAATTGTAAAAGTGGTCTCTTAGGTATAAATATGCCCCTTTTAGCCTAAATCTAAACAGCTGTGCTGTTTTTAAGACATAAAAATAAATACATAAAATATTCTACCAAAGAATAAAAGATGGAGCAAAAAAAAGTGTTTTTTATATGTGTTCTTGGATGCATTCAAGTGTTTTCAAAGGTTTTTTATCCAGTTTATCTGAGATTTTTAAGTGTGTAGAGAGGAAAAGTCCATTGGTCTGGACCAAGTCTGCTTAATTTGGTCTGGATCGAGTCCTGAACCTTGTGATTGGTCTGTATTCAGACTGCCGTCAAGCAGACATTTCAGTTTTGAATCAAAGCTTGTAAACAAAACCATGTGACTAAAGATTGCTTCAGGCATTGGCCAAGAATTACGAGGGCGGGGCAAAGCAACGAGAGAGACAATAATGGAAGTCCTACGCTTTGCAATACTTGTTGGGTAGATATCCATCAGTTGATAGATATCTATCCAATCCCAACAAGGATTGCCACTCATCAATCCATCCATCCATCCATTACGTATTCCTGCTTTATTCTGAGTAGGAACTGTAGACTTTCCCAGGAAGAATGTAGACCCAAATGGGATTTTTACCAATGACAATCCACTTCTATGTCATTCAAATCACCCTGCAGCAGATCAAAGAAAAAAAGAAGAATGCTGAGCCTTTTCCAGACCAAAACATCAGGATCCAGCTCCATACACGTGGAAGAGAATGGGTGGATTCAGCACTGGTTTGCACATTTCTCAACTACAATTCAATGTTGACATAAATGGAGGAGAAACAAGACAAACAATAGTCAGAGTAATTTAGCAGAAAATGTCACATGCATTTGTTTAATCGTGACTGTAATCAAATTCAGTATTCTGTGGAGAGTTGGAGAAGCAAACAGGAAAGACGGAGGGACAAAGCCACGCACACAGACGTGCTCCCACTACTGATTTTTTCCTGTAACATTTAATGCAGCTGCTTCACTTCTGACACCTGTGTGGATCTGAGGCTGAACTGCAAACCCTTAGGAGCCCCAACACACGTGAGTCTGGCTCCTTTCATCACACAACACGGAGGATTCATGTAGCCCACATTCACTGTTGGAAGTCTTCTGAGGCTGGACGTAGACAAAAGGAAATACTGAAGGGGCAAATGCTGGGTTAAAATGGGTCACACCATAGTAGAGTATTAGATTTCCCTTTTGCATTAGTAGCACCTTCAGACAGACATGGAGTACAAGTTATATTTAGACAGTAATCCGTGACAAATTCCATCATGAATGACTAAGTCATGCTCATACCTGGATACATTAACCTATGTGTTTAACCATAAAAATGTGACTGCAAAATGTCTAAGGCAGTTCAAGTTGGCTGGAAACTTTGTCACCAAAGTTGTTGAACCCTAAAAAAAAGACAAATCTTATTTCAAAAATCTGGAGTTAAATTATTTATGTTTATCCTATCAGTGGTGTGAAGCAGATTGCTTATCTGTAGCTAAAATCAATGCCGACCTACAGAGGCGCTCACACACAGCTGTCTATCAATATTTTGGGATGGGTCACGGATGATAAAGGATGGAACATTTTTCAGGCAGTCGGTATTAAAAATGAATATTATTCTTGACCTGCATGAACCACTGACTGTGTATGGAGTCTGTGTTGACAAAGAAGAAAAACTTTGTCATTAAATTGTTGGCTGTTAAGCATGGAAACTTCAGAATATTAATGAATTAATAATTAATAAAGTAGGTTAATTTAGAAATTGTGGAGCCAGATAACCACAAAATGATTCCACTGTTCTTTTCTTTGGTATCAAATATTAAAAATCCACCACATGTTTTTGGTGTTTTTAACATGTGACATCTTATAATGGAAGACATTTACAAGAAAATTAAGCTTAAAATTGAATTTAAGAGTAAGTCATTATTCAGTTTCACTGTTACGTTTTTTGTTGCATCGGTAATTTTAGGTTAGGGCTGTGAGGGGCTGTAAGCTAGAGTGGGAGCGTGTAATCAAAGGGATAATGGGGAATGAGAGCAGGCTCGGAGGTGCAGAATACATGGTAGTTTGTAGGAAATCACATCACCTCTTTTTAGTGATAATAAAGTTCTTTCCAGAAAAGACATGAACTTCTTCATAGAAAGATGTCCTTGTGGAGCAGACCTGAAAGCTGAACGGCTCCAACAGTGAAAAGAAAGAAAAACGCGAATGTACAGAGATTTAGGAACACCTTTCTCTCTTTTCCCCTCAGGATAATCATCCACAGTTTTGTTCAAATGTGTAAAAGTTTGTGAACATCAGAGACAGATGTTCTGACAACAACACAGCCAGAGACAAAATGAAAGCCAAAGAAAAACCTTTCCTTCCTTCAAAGATGGAGATAAATAGAAAATAAATCAAATAGGAAAATGGAAAATAACAGGACAGAGGAAATAAAACAATGAAAAAGAACAGGGCACAATCCCTCATTTTCAGCCCTCCAGGCAGGAAAAACAAACAGATAAAGAGAGGAGAGAAAAAAAAGAGATGGATTGCAGTATTTCCAAGCCCCTTCAGGCTTCCGAGGAAAAGAGGAAGGCAGAGAAACGCTCAAACAGAGAGGATGAAGCCAGTAGGTAATGTGTTGTGGCTGATCCAGCAGCTGTCAACTTTCACCTCCGACAGACTCGCTGACAGACGGGCCCGGCCGGCTCATTTACACGACTTCAGACGCGCTTTGAAACGCGTCTGCAGAGCTTCCGCCGAGCGTGCGTTTAGGCGGCGAGGATGCTCCGCTCTGGGATTAGCTGGATTCCCTCCACATGACGACACCGCCTCAGCTGGGCTTCCAATCAAAAAAGCCTCTCTGCAGCACTGTAACAAATGCAGCTTCAACCCGGATTAGAGTCCACGCTCAGAGTGGGAGGAAACCCAAAAAAGAAAGTTGAGATTGGGTTGGAGTCACAGGAAGGACCCAGATGAACATGCTTAAATCATGCTGACAGGACGGGCTTTTCTGCTACACTAAAGACACTGTGCTTAACAAGTACAACCACTACAGCGGAGGAAACACGAGTCCAGTGTGACACCGCTGAATGATAAAACACTGAAGGGCAACACTGTGCATGTATGGCAGGAAGTGAGGCTTCACAGCCGCTGGGCTCCATCTGCCTCCGTTTCCACATTAATCAGATCTGCAGAGAGCGGCGGCGCCAGCTTCCTCTGTACTGCCAACAAAGTAAGAAAAAGAATCAGCAAAAATATTGTTCTGGGATGAACATTTGAGATTAGAGTGGAACAGCAGCTTTAGGTACAAACATAGGAATAAGATTTCTTAAAGACGCACTCCAATTGAAATTGTGTTTTTGTGGAATTTTCTCATTATGCAGGACATAAATGAAGAAAATTATTACAACAATTGTCTTTCTAAGAATTTCTTTATTCAAAATGCTTTTTGAAAAAGCTTGTAAATGTGATGTACAAGTTGCTACAACAAGGTCTCTACTCCATCGGCTGGGGAGGTGGGGGGACGGGTGGGGGAGGTGTCACTCAGTCCAGTCCTCTTATACAGTCAATGGCTGTAAGCTAGTGCAATAGCATGTAGACAGATTATTATATTTGTTAAAACTATGTCCTAGAAAATGACAGGTTTTGTTCTTGGCTAACACGACATAATCATAAATAAAAGACTACTTTCACAGTAGATCAAAGGATGATCAGAGCGGGACTTAAAACAGATGACATGTTGAAGGTTTTTTAAAGCAGACACCCAAAGGTTTGTGTTTAACTTTAAAAACATGGAGTTTTAACCTTTTATGTTGAAACTCAGAGAAAAGCTGTAGTTTGTACAAGAATCTCAGCATCCTGTCAAAACTTCTGCTGCCTCAAGGACCGAATAAACATTTTTCCTCACTTTCAGTTCATTTTAAACGACATTTTGCATTAATTTGGTGAAAACACTGGAAGTGGAAGTGCGCTGTTTTTTAACTCGGTTCTAAACATCCACTTTTGAAAGTTTGAAGAAAAGGATCTAAAGTAAAATTGTATCTGCAGTTTTTTCCTAGTTGATAGGAAAGACAGCTCCACTGACATCCATGAGGGTGTGACAGCAGCTGTCGGGTCGCTTTGACTAGTACCGTTTGCTGTGTGCTTTTCTGCAGAGTTTCAGGAAAAGGATATAATCTGGATCTTATCCTTCACTCACCCACAGCTGTGTTTACATTATATATGAAATTGCACAAATTGGATTTGAGATAATAAATTTGCTAAATGGAAACAATTTTGAAAAACTTACATGTATATTTCTACTTGAGGTGGTTTTTGAGGGGTGTCAAAATTGACATATTTCACAAAACTGCAATGAAAATACTTTTTTAGAATTAACAACTGGATACCACGCTCAGTGGGCACCACTAGAGGTCCTACAGCGTCACACAGCTCATCAAAAGTTCAACGTGTCATGTAGAATAGTTGGATCCACAGCTCCTCTATAAAATCACCAACCAAGACTTCCCAAAATATCCTCATCTGTATCCACTCCCATGTAGCTCGCCGCTCCATGTCCTGAATAAGACGCCGACGTCTCCTTTGATAGATGATGAGTGCTATAGTGCTGTGGCAGAAATTTGAAAGTATCTGCTGTGTGTAAAAGTATTGTTCATGTTCAATGATTTATTGCATGAGTTTGTTTGTGTTTATTCACATAATTATGATTTAATGGAAACCTCGTAATTGAAAAATTGTGTTTTTTTAGACATTTCTAGAATTTTGATAAAGTTTAGTGCATATGAATAATGAAATGGCACCTCGTGACTCATTATGCTAGTTGTCATGAGGCTTACTTTACCACAGACAAATAGCATTTTGTAATAAAACTGACTGTTATTTTGCTCTCCTTCATGTTTTATAGTGTTATGACCCCGGTCTTCCCCCTCCCAGGCCTGTGTGTCTTTGTGTGGGTTTCCCCTTTTTGCTTGCAGGTCCTGGTTGAGTTGGAGTCTTCACCCTCTGGGCAGACCTGGCCCGTCTCACAGAGGGTATAAAGCAAGGGTCTTCAACTAAAATTTAAAGAGATCCAGTTAGAAAAAAATGTAAGGTTTGGAAAAAAAATCCATGTCTAAATATTCGGTGTAATATATTTTGAAGTAGCCAAGGATTGGTGGCACAGCTGTATGAAATTAAGAACTATCTCACTTCAAATTAAATCAGTACAATTTAAAACTTTTTGACAGCATTTCATGGCGCATAACATAACATGGACACATGACAATAGGCAGGGATGTCACATGAATTGTGACTGCATGTTAAACGTTTCTCTGACACCTCAGCTGCTCTATCGGCTGCTTTTAGCTTCAAACCAAAACCTTTTTTTTCTTTCATTTTTAATAATGTACTAGCAGGTGAATGTTGTAGACAAATGCATCTGTCTGTCTGTCTGTCTGCCCATTGACTGACTGACCTACCTTCCCACCAACTGACCAACCAACCAACAGACAGACAGACCGAAAAGACAGACATATTTCATGAAAAGAGGTCAAACACATTTGTTTTTACTTCATGGACAATAGTGGACGTGCATTCATGTAAATATATGTATAAAGGAGGTATTTACCAACATTTTCAAAGACAAAGCACACATTCTAAATGGTAATGTGAGCATGTCTGGGCTGTTGAGTTTTTCAGGTACCAAAGCAGAAATTGTTTTTTTTTCCCTTTTATTTATGGGTATGCAGGCAATCACTGCTCAGGAAAAAATAGCCTCCCCCATTCTCAAGGAACCCTGGTTCCCTGTCCAGCCTCTATGCATAATAATTGGTTTCAGATCAGAGTGGTCATCCTCACGCTGTAGTAAAAGAATCCCAGCTTTGGCTCATGTTTGTGACATGCAGCAGCTCATCAGGGACGCGAGTTCTCTGCAGCTTGCTTTGTTTTACAAGCATAAAGCTGAGCTTTTCTTCTGTGTTTGCTGTCCTGCATGTCTATAATCCAAAGTTATTCGAGTCATAAGAATGAAGATTTACTTCAGAGTGTGGTGAAGGATTGTTTGGTTGAGTTTAAATTCTAAAGAGTGTGCTGACAAAGGGACACTAGACTGAGTTTATTCTTGTAAATGCAATATTGAAGAGTCTATGGAGAGAAAACAGTCTCACTGGATTATTATTTGACATGTAACAATACACTTTGTCTATAACTGTGTGTGATTGCAACAACATGTACTGACTATCAAAAATGTACGAATACAAAATATAATTTACACAAGCACAACTTGAAATTAAATCAACTCAAAACTTGCCAGAAATTCAAACGGGCTCCTAAAAATATAAATCTTTAAGTAGTATGCACCAATCGCCTGATACACACAGACAAAACGAACAAAATCAAACTCACAAGTGTAAGGGGAGTTGTGAGACTCTTTACTTCTTCAGATTTGTGCATAGAGGATGTGTTTAAATGCTGCTCGAATGCTGAGTCATCTGAGTTTTCTTATCAACCGTTTGAACTGCAATTTCCATTTCCTTAAACAGATGATTACAGCTTTGTGCTGGAGGCACTGTGCTTCTGGAAAACCACAGAAAAAAGTTGTGCTTTAAAATGGGTATTTAGACTATTTAAAAAACAAAACGTAATCATTGGGTATTATCTACTTAAGAAAGTGACAAAAATCCCATTTTTAACTACATATTATTCACAATCTAAGTTCAAAGCAGCTAATAAGAATGACCCAGTATCTCGGCAACATTTAAACCAACACATTCTCACTCCCATGTCGTCACATAATGACGAAGGGTTAAAGACCTCTCAGTGACAAAAACTGACTTTTGGGGGTCCCCAACTCTTCGTTTTTTGATGTGCTGGCTGCTCCAATTAAATCAGGGTATCCCAGCCTCCTGCAAACCAGTCCAGTACTGGGACATGGACCACACCGGTACCCTAACCTTAACACAGTACTGGTACCGGACAGTACCGGAACCACGTGTCCGTTAATGAATGTGGTGCTGGTTTGTGGACTGGGTTAGGCTGTGGGTACCGGGTTAGGGTCACGGTACCGGTAGCAGCCGTGTCCAGTACCATGTCCGATAAAATGCAGGGATTGATTAATGATGATTTAATTGTAAAAGTCAGGACATCAAAAAGGACGGATTGGGGACGCCCAAAACGTCAAAAAGTGACGCAAAGGGGTCCTTAACCAGACGTCAATATGTAGCAACTTGGGAATGTGTTGTTTAAACACGAAAAATCTGAACATCTGAACCCCTCCACACTCTGGTCCCAAATAGGAAGTATCTGTTGGTTATAGGGAGTAAAAATTCCATAGACTTCTACTAGAAATAGAAAGTTATTTCTAAGTCATTTTGTTAGTCAGAATAACCACTTTTGTTCCGATACCTTCTCCCTAACATCTTTTTTCTGATTTTTTTTTAAAGATACTTTTTCATTATTGCAAGTTATTCAAGTCATAAATAAAAGCATGTGGATCCCCCTCCCCCCGAACGTTTGATTGACAGATTCCCCTGAGCTGCTTTTAATGGGAGAGGTGTGGACTTCGAACAAGCTCACTCATGACTGGTGACTGTGTTTCCCCAATAAATGTGACTCAGACCAATCGGACCAATCACTGTGGTTCCAAAATGGCGGCACACATATCTGGCCTGATTTCACGAGAGGCGGAGCTAAGGTATTTTCTACGGGTGATGTCAATGCCCCACTTTGTCCACTGTTTCTACTGTCAATGCTCACAACCTCGAGTGCACTTTTTCTGTGTATAAGGCAATTAGTGTGCACTATTTAAAGATGTATTTGTGTAGGAGCTGTTTTGAATTTGTAGTTAGTTTTAAGATGCTGTAATTTCAAGTTGTGAGTGTGTAAATTGTACTTTGTAAGTCTCTGATATTCATGTGTATATGTAAATACACAATTTTACGTACGCACAGAAGACAACGAATAAACAAAGCCTGCAAATCAAGACTACCAAGGTCCTACCCCAAACTAAAATAACAAAACCCAACAGAGTAAGACTGCAGAGGACAAAGAGGGGAAAAGAACAAAACAAAACCACCACAACAAAACCTAAATCTCAAACCCAGCCGCCTCCTGCTCTGCCCCCTGCCTGCCTTGGTGAGGGCTCCCCACCTGCCAGGTGATAGGTGGTAGCACAGCCGCAGCAGGATGTAACACACACACACACAATTCCAAAGCTACACACAAACATGCATACACAAGTTACACATCTAGACTTAAGCACACACAGTCTATTTTCTCTCCGTAGAGTCCTGACTGAAAGAATATTAAAGAATGTATGGGAGTCTGAATTAAATAATTATGTCCAAGGGATGCAGATGGGTATCTTGGCAATTATACAACAACTTGACAGTTTTTTACCCTTCCCAGCCAGGAAATGTATTTAAATCCCCAAATTAGACAGAGTTTTAGTCATATTGCTACTGCTAGCGTATACAGTTTATTACATCTTAAATTCTGTCCTTACTCCTGTTTATTTTTTATTCCATCTTTTAAAAAAATCCAGACAGATAACCTGCTGTATTTTGATGCTTTGGCAAAATTGTTCTTTGAGAGTCTGATGATGGTAAAAAAAGTCCCTGCAGTTGAACTGAGTTGACAAAATTGACAGAGATAAGCAAACAAGAAATAAAGCACAACAAGTCATGCCACATGTCTGCCTCTGTGATTTGCAGCAAAATGGTTTGTCAGCAGAGTCAGCAGAGCCCCCACTCTGCCTCATGCATTATAAATGAAAAGATAAACTCTACGACTGAGTTGATCAGAAGTGGATGGATAGAACCACGCAGCCCTACGAGAAGATGCATCGCTTCATTCAAATTACACAAAACAATACATGTTTATTGATCTCAAAGGGGAAACAGAGTTTAGACAGAGAGAAGGACAAGAGTTGCTCTAATGTAGATGTGCTTCTGGAGCCTAACAAGCACCAGTCTTTCAATAATGTTTACTCAAGTATGAACTCACCCCCAGACTGTCCTCCTGTCGGTACTGCTTCCAGTTGTGGCCCGTGTCGCTAAACATCAGCAGGTAGGACGTCAGCCAATCAGAGCTGCCGTAGCGCCCCTGCGTGGCCACAGCGGTGATCTTGGTCCGCTCGCCAAGGTCGACCTCCAGCCACTGATAACTGTCTGAGATAAGAGGAGACCAGCCTCCAGCTCCTGCAGGGAGAGGCGGAAAACGCAGCATATAGATGTGATTTATTAGATTTCTATTAAGGCGGGATGAGATGAAATAGGTTCAGCTGAAGTCTGAAATAATAAATTGTTTTGCCCGACCTTTCATTTTCAACTAAAATCCCACTTTTCTGTTATGATATCAGAATGATGGAAATTGATTGAAGCACAGCAAACATCTTTAAATCCATTTCAAGCCTGTAATGAGATATAAATCATTTTTTAAGAGCTTTCTTTAAAAAAAAAAAAAAAAAAGGAAAATAAAAGTCAGTTGAAGAGTATTTGTTGTGGTCTAGAGAGAGCCACCCAAAATCTTCAATCCGATAAAAAAACCATATCTAACCCCGTTTTCAGGTGAAAATTTGCATTTAAATCAATTTCATTCTAAAATAGCATTTTGAATCAGAATCTGAACAGCTGGTAAGAAATGTTTCAGAACACTTAAATAGTTCAGGTTTTAAATTAAAAAGTATTAATGACTTCTGTTGCTCTGAAATAAAAAGATGATGCACAAATTTAACTGGAGAGACAAAAATAATCCTGAAATCAATTCATAAACTAAAATGTGCTTTAAACATTTGATTCATTAGAGCAGGGGTATTCAAATCCAGGCCTCGAGGGCCGGTGTCCTACATGTTTTCCAACCAACCTTCCATTGAAGCTCCTTATTGGCTAAACATACCTGATCCTGGAAATTAGCAGCAGATAAGGCAGGATTTCTGGAAAACCTACAGCAGAGAGGCCCAAATGCAGGCCTCGAGGGCCAGCTTCCTGTAGGTTTTCCAGAAATCCTGCCTTATCTGCTGCTAATTTCCAGGATCAGGTATGTTTAGCCAATAAGGAGCTTCAATGGAAGGTTGGTTGGAAAACATGTAGGACACCGGCCCTCGAGGCCTGGATTTGAATACCCCTGCATTAGAGGCTCTGTGCTAAGAAGCAGGTGGGTGATTATCAGATTGGAGACAGCTGAGCAGCATCCAGGAACTGTGTGCTGGGGTTGCTGGGAGATGTAGTGCAGTAAGTACCTTTTTGGTCAATAACTCGTTGCAAACCATAAAGAACTGCATGTTTCTGCAGAATCTTCTGGTAGCTGTTTGTTCCGGGTGTTTCTCACTATCACACCTCCTCCTCCAGGTGTGACAACTGATGTTATCTAAAGTGTGAATCATTGATATTTATTAGGACTCTCAGATTTGTCACGTTAATTATGTGTTAATTTGACATGTGCTTGACGCCGACAATTTTTTTGACGCATTAATCGCGGATTTTCTCATACGTGCCTTTCCATTCCGTACGCGCGCAGGCGTCCCTCATCGCCCTTTAACTCACCGGCTGCTCTCACCAGATCACAGGCGGGTCTCCAACCACCGAGGTGCTAGCTAGAACCGGCCGGCGCTAGGACCTGGAGAGCTCCTGCACTCTAACCCGGCTCCGGTTCGCGCCCAGTACCATGTCTGGTGGTACCGGCTCGCGTCCGGCACCGCGTCCCGAGAACTGCGGACCCCCGACGTTCCGAACAGCAAGCGCACCGGGGGACGTTCTAAATGTAGTTTAAACAACGCCAGTTATTTGTAGATGAAAAGATAAATCTCAGCTTTGAGTGTGTGGCCCGTCCCTCTTTCGCCAAGCGAAAATATGCAAAATATCCCAAAGTTCTGGAGGTTTAAGCGTGATCCAGCCCCAGCATAGCGGTCTGTCTGCCGGCATATTCATGGTGTGAGCTCCGCTGGACACGTCGCTGCATCGAGCTGCAGCCAGAGAACACGGCGGCAGTAACAGACTGTCAAACTATCCACAGAGTATCCCGCTTTTCTCAGTCTTTAATGTTTTAAAAAACAAAAGTTCATTGGAAATGATAAATCTCTATTTCATTTATTACTGTAGTTCAGCAGAGGAGGAAAAGATTTGGTCCTGACAAAAAATGAACATGAAAGTGTTATGGAAATGTTATTTTTGATGTTTTTTATTTTATTTTACTGAACGTTGATTGAAGTTTTGAATTTAAAATGCCCTTCACTTGCACTTTTGTTAGGCATTTTATGTTACAGCCTTTTATTGTTAAGAAAGTTTATCTCAATACAATGTTACAAAATAAAGTATTTCTGATGAAAACTATTAATTTTGTCATTCTTGTTTTCATAATTAATGTAGAAATACTAAATTCCACGAACCACACATTTTTTTCCTAAAAAAAAAAAAGGCCACATATTAATTTGCGATTAATCGCGAGTTAACTATTGACAATGCGATTAATCACAATTAAAAATTTCAATCGCCTGACAGCTCTAATATTTACTGGAAATATGTAAGAATTCTTTCAGAGGATCATTGATAAACCCTCTGCTGTAACTTTAAAACTTAATTTGAAATGTGTAGAGATTATTTCTGGT
This sequence comes from Oryzias melastigma, assembly GCF_002922805.2. NCBI lineage: Eukaryota > Metazoa > Chordata > Actinopteri > Beloniformes > Adrianichthyidae > Oryzias > Oryzias melastigma. Next base: position 33,221,685 of record NC_050528.1, read on the forward strand.
TTAATATGAATAGGGCTGCACGGTGGTGCAAGTGGTTAGCGCTCTCGCCTCACAGCGAGAAGGCCCCGGTTCAAATCCCGGCTGGGACCTTTCTGTGTGGAGTTTGCATGTTCTCCCCGTGCATGCGTGGATTCTCACCGGGGAGTCCGGCTTCCTCCCACCGTCCAAAAACATGCTTCATAGGTTCATTGGTGACTCTGAATTGCCCCTAGGTGTGAATGTGAGAGTGAATGTGTGTGATTGAGGACCTGAGACAGACTGGAGACCTGTCCAGGGTGTACCCCGCCTTCGCCCTTCAGTAGCCGGGATAGGCTCCGGCACCCCGCGACCCCGAAAGGGACAAAGCAGTCGAGAAGATGGATGGAGGGCTATAACGAGTATGCGGGTGATTGGGTACTCACGATTTGCTCCCGAAAATTCGAGTATGCATATTCACGAAGTCCAAGATAGCTGATTGGCGATATTTATAAATGTAATAAATTATAGTAAAATGTGATCATAATATCATCTGTGGATGATGTATTTTTGCTCTGAAATGCAGTTTAATGTAGGATTTTAAGTTTACGAACTAAAACAAAGCCGAAAGAGCCGCGGTACTGCAAACGGAAGTAAACATATCTTCGTAATGGTGAAGTTTCCGGTTTTCAAAGTAAAACTAGCGAGAGCTTTTTTCCGTTCAAAACCTGAGACTGAAGTTCCGCTCACAGATATAACTTCTGAAAAAATGAATTAGATTTAGCATCGGAGCTTTAGCTCTAGTGTTTACATTCTTTTGGTTATGGAAACTCTTCAACATTTGACGCAATTAACGAAACTCCAGCTTATTTTGAAGGAACGCAGCCTCGAGCTGCTGAAAGGCGGATGTAATGGTTGCACCGCTCTCCCGCATGCGCGAACCACACCTCACTTCCGCTAAAGCATTTTCCGGTCTTCGGACGCTAACAACAATAATAACCTCGAAGGATGTTAATATAGCACTTAAAATGTTTATCATAGTGAAAACATTCACTTATTGTTGAAAAAACAAAAGGAAAAAGACACGTTAAGGATCAGGACCTTACGATCTTGCAGTGACTACAAACAGACTACAAATGTTCTCTTCTTCTGCTGTTTTACATGACGACACTTTTTTTTTAATAACTTTATTAACAAACAAACAAGATAGTACAACAACAAAGTGAATGTCTCAGGGGAAATTAAAATGAGTACATATTATAGAGAAGCAAGCAAGCAAAAATCATAAACATATACTGTATGAGACAAAGAAACATCAATCCAAAAAAAAAAAAAAAAAACCTTGGGGTTCGTTATACATTAAATTTTTCAAAAATCAAATTAGTTTTAATTGCCTTTTTGTTTGTAATTTGTTTAATGTCATGACTATACTGGTTAATTTCAATCAAGAAATGTTGGAATCTTGGCTTTATCAATATGGAATATGACAGCAGTTTACTCCCTAAGCTAAGGGGACACAGCGCCACTATTTTCTCCGGTAATCCAAACACGTTATTAAGGGTAACTCGTGGCTTTTTTTCGAACTGTAATCCAGTCAGGAGAAGCTCTCAGTCGTTGAGAAAAACATAAATTCATGTGATCAAGGAGTTTTACTGTTTGGAAATGACTCTGTGGTATAGTGGGTGAAGAGCGGAAGTGACGTGTGGTTCGTGCATGCGTGGTGACCGATTGCTTCTGCATACAGAAAATGCAGCGACACTCTGCACCAATATGTAATGATTAGAATGTAAAATATTGAAGAACTTTGAGGATAGAAAACTGTGGAGAACATTTTCAAGTTTTGCTGTTAAATGATCCAAAACAGCAGTGATTTTTATCCTTTTTAAGTTGTTTTACTGCTGAACCAGAAGATTGACAAAAAAAAGTTTAAAATGACAAACATAATTTCTTTCTATCTGAATCTTTGTGTTTTTTTTTTATCAGTTTAGTTGATTCTGATCTCCTGTTCTAATTAAATGTATAAATGATGATTAAATACAAATAAATTCAATTTTCATCCATCTAGTAAATAGACATACACATAATAATAAACATTATATATATAAAAAGTAAGAATCGTGGTTCGATTCGTGAATCGTTGAAGGATAATTTTGAGGATAATCAATGAGTATTATGCATCTGTTACATCAGCGGTCTCAAACTCAATTTACTTTGGGGCCACTGAAGGCAGAGTCTGGCTGAGGCTGGGATGTAAAAAAAATCTGGTTTTGCGTCCACTGTCTATATCTTTGGTCAATCGTCTATGTCTACCTAAACATTTGTTCATGTCTATGTACTACTAAGCAATATCTTCTGCGTGTCCTGTGAAACGAAGGGAGCTAACAACGCTAGCAAATTTTGCTAAGGACTTTTCTGACGACCAGATCCAACGACAATAACAAATGCAAAGTTTTAAGCATAAAGCTGAAACATCACAAAGCAAATACAACGCTATCATCAAAGACAAGTGGACATGCAGAAGATATTGATTAGTAGACATTGAACTTTCATATTTAGGCGGGGGATGCAAAATATTGTTTTGTGGGCCGCAAATGGCCCGTGGGCCACCAGTTTGAGACCCCTGTGTTACATGATTCATCTTACTGTTTACTGAAATCATGAAATAATATTTTATGAGATTAATCAATAATTAATAAGCAGTCAATGCCGTTATTGGAAACAATCTGATCACATGTGATTTGATTTGATTTTATCAGAACAGGTTTATAAGAACTATGCAAAACTGTAAAATGAACTAAGTAGGGGTGGGATGAAAGAAAATTTGCTTCTTCCAAATTATTTTAAAGCAATCAATCAAACTCTACTTGACTTCAGTTAATAATTATTATATTTAATTAATCATATGTGACATAGCTGAGTTTTTGTGTTTTTATGAGTTTGTCTTTTTTCTAATCAACGTATTGAATTTTTTTTGCAATGAGTTTGAAAAATCTGTGATTTTTTTTTTGTTTTGTATTATCCACAATCTGTGCTTGAAATAAACCAGATCAATCAATCAGATTGTAGTGAACACTTAAATAAAATTTAAGGGGGAGTAGGTGAGAAGCATACGCCATGTGTGCAGGATTTGCACGCGCTCAGTAAGGAGCCAGTGTGCTCACTTTACTAATGACTAGAGTGGGGCATAAGGGCACCGCGACATAGCATCACCCGTACGTCATAAGTGAGTGTTACTTATACTAACCTTACAAATATTTCACGATACACTTACTACGATTATAGTACGTCCCATTTTCATGATGTTCCTTAAGGTGGCTGTACGAGCATCAGGGGAACTGCAAGACACACCTGTGCTCCTGTCTAGAACCCTCTACAGGCCCCCATCCATACAACTACTTATATGGGTCAACCCCCATACTGGTACATGTGGCTATTATCGATGCCTTTCTTGTTGAAACTCGCTGGCTCAACTGGAAGTTTTATCTTTGCTGTTAAAGCTGATCCAGCCTTACAACAACAACAGAAAAGATGTTGTCTCTTAAAGGAGAAGTCCTCAACCCTTCAGCTATGAACCGGCCCAGAACCGGCTATAAGATTCTGAATATTGCATATTTAGGGGGGAATTACTGGATTTTCTTCACTACATTTATCTATGACTGTCTCTTGATGCATGTCACAATGTCCACTATGATCACAGTACCGAGTACCATCGTACAAGGCCTGCTCCAGCCACTGAACCATAAGAAATACTGCTACACTGAAACACTCCATTTGGAAAGGAGCAGAAAAATAGAAAAATAAATGTCAGGTTTTCAGTTCTTTATGATCGAGTAATCTGCTCTGTTACTCTTTGGTTACATTTATGCCACCATACTGGTTTCCTGCATACTGCATCGTACACCTCTGGTACCTGACACCATATGCTGCTAATAAAGTTGCATACACAATAGATTAATGCTTATATGTGTAGAAAAGACTGTTTTTTATGCCACAGTATTTTTTTTATTGTGTCCATCTGCCACACCTTAAATTGTCTGACACAAAAAAGTTAGAGGCTGCTGCCATAAGGCAACTGTCATCATCCAGGTGTTCAGTCTCAGAAACGTGTCCTCTAATCTAGTTGTGACTTTGGGTGTGCCAGACCTCTTCCTGTCACTGTTCCCTCCAGTCTCCGAACACATTTTGATGGTACAAGAAACTGTACCCGGTGACACATTGACTTTCCTTGTAATTTCTCTCTAAGACCAATATGTTCAGTGTTGTGTCGGTCTGTCTCCTTTTCATTGTTAAATGCTTTATTTATTGCCATTTCTGAAACAACTTTCAGAACTACTTTCAGCAGTACGATGCTGTTCAACCAAAGCTCAGGAGGGCTTAGTATCACACTGTGTTCCAGCATTGCTTTCATGAAGACAAAGGTTCTAAGTAACCATAAAAATTCTGAAAATCTGAAGAAATTACTATTAAGACTTGATTAGTGTCTAAAATATGCATAGTTTTCCAGTATGAAGCTACCTTACCTTATTTTTTAACCTCTGGCAGTTAACAATTTGCTTTTGTATCATTTTAACAGTGATACGATGATTAGTAATTTGCATTAATGAGCAGTTCAAAAGTTGTACCTAATAAAGTGGCCCATAAATGTACACTGTAATTTTATACTCTCCTAATTATTTACATTATTCATTTTTCAAATGAAAAGAAAGTTTTAAAATCCATTGTAGACATGGTCGAGATGATCTGCTGCAGTTCAAAGCGAGCATCAGAATGGAAAAGAAAGGTGATTAAAGTGACTTTGAATGTGGCAGAAGTTCTGTGGATGGAAATGTCCTGTTGATGTCAGAGGTCAGAGGAGAATGACCAGACTGATTTTAGCTGATAGAAAGACAACAGTCAGTCAAATAACCACTGGTTACAATTGAGGTCTGCAGAAGAACATCTCTGAACGAACAATATGTCCAACATTGATGCAGATGGGCTACAGCAGCAGAAGAACACACCTGGTGTCACTCCTGTCAGCTAAGAACAGGAAACTGAGGCTACAATTTACACAGACTCAACAAAACTGGACAATAGAAGATTTTAAAAACATTGTCTGGTCTAATAAGTCTCCATTTCTGCTGCTACATTCAGATGTAGGGTCAGAACCTGGTGCTGACAACATGAAAGCTTTGATCCATCCAGGCTTGTATCAACAGTTCAGGCTGCTGGTGGTGGTGGTATAATGGTGTGGGGGATATTTTCTTGTCTCATTTTATGCTCCTTAGTACCGATTGATCATGGTTCCAACACCACAGTCCACCTGAGTATTGTTCTGACCATGTCCATCCCTTTATGACCACAGTGAGGATAAGACTCCATGTCATAAAGCTGGAATAATCTCAGAATGGTTTCTAGAATATGATGATGAGTTCACTGGACTCTAATGACCTCCACAGTCACCAGAACCCAATAGAACTTTTGGGATGTGGTGGAACAGGAGATCAGCATCATGGATGTTCAGCTGACAAATCTGCAGCAACTGTGTGACACTATCATGTCAGTATGAACCAAACTGAGTGTAGACCAAAATGAATAAGTTCCTCATTCTGGATTAACACCTGTACACAAAGTTGAGATATTTGGAATTGAGAAGTTTTTTTCTAAATATCATAATTTGCTGTATAACAAAAATTGTAAGATCTGGAAGAGATCACAAATAAAAAACTTTATGATAGATGTTTTTGTGTCACAAACATTTTCTAGGTCAGAATGATAGTTTGATGATTCCTCATCAAAACTCGTCTTTCAGTTTTCTAAACTGATTATACAGCAGGGATTTTGCACTTTTGTTCACTTGGAATTCTTAGTAATTTTTTCTTTTTGTTTTACATTTTGTGAGTTTGTTTGTCACAGTCACACCAGGTTCAAGTTAATTATGCACAGCAGTCTACATTAATAGTAATTATCCTCAACGTTTTTAAGTCTGTAGTATTCATATCATATTTTACCTTATTGTTTTTCACTTAAGTTTGAGTTAAAATCTTTGAAGGTTTTTAATCACATTTTTAAATTAAACTGGTCTCCTACACTTTAGGTTCTACACTACTGGTTCCTAAAATTGACCTATTTTGCTATAGAAGATTTTTCAAAAATAGAAGTCTTTGAACCCATATTCAATCTAACATATTTGTATTTGTATCTATGCATAGCAATGTTTTGCAGTACATGACCTGACATATTGGAACTGTTCATTTTTCCACTGTTGAGAAGAAGCTTCATTCTTGAAGTGACTTTAAACCGCTTTCCTCACCATCACTCACTACTTGAAGAAAATTGAAAAATGAAAAATAAGTTCTACACCCATGAGAGGTACCACTCTCATAGAGGTGACTGTGGTGCAGTAGAGTGGTTAACCTCTGATTGGAAGGTCACAGGTTTGGTTCCTCCCCCATGTGTTTGAGTGTCCTTGGACTCTGAATCCTCCACACTGGGGATTACAGATTTGTTATTAGTGTGTGAATGTGTGGATGAGTAAATGAGACTGTAAAGGGCTTTGGGCCTAAGGTAGAAAAATAAATATTTGCCATTACTGTCTATTTTAATAAACGGTAACGCATCCTTCCTAAAAAAAACTTTGTACATTAGGACAACAAAACAATTTGATTCATATAGATTTTTTTTTAAATCTAGAAATTTGAGTTTAGTACTGGTTAGGCCAGGGGTCTGTAAACTTTAACACTTAAAGAGCCATTCAGGTCGATTTCTCACAGATTACAACCCAGTAGAAGCCACACATCCTTCAGAAAAACGAGACACTACTTTGTATTTATGTTGTTGTTAATGTTATGCGAAATATAAATACACTTTTTTGGCATTAATAAAACAAACTTTATGAGAAAATAGGTGTTTTTCTCCCAATTATTAAAATGTTTATACTTTTTAATACAGGTTCATAAGACTTCTTTTCAAAATAAAAGACTTCCTGTGTCACATAGGATCATCTCTATGGAGCAAATCTAGTGGTAGATAGTGTAATGTCAGCAATGGAAAAAAAAACATTTGATTTTTAAACATTTGTGGTGTTTCTTAGCCAGAAATTCATAAATCTAACTTTCTAAAATTAAAACACTGCTAATTAAATTTATTTTTTGAACTACGAGGCAGTCTTAAAACACTGGAATTTGTCAAAGTATTTACTTCTTGATTACTACTATAGCTACTGTGTTTTGGAGGCTCATAGAGTGAGAAGTTATTTACAATTTTTTTACCTTTACTTTACAGTTACTTTTTTAAACTAAAAGCTTTTTATGTTTCTTTAACCAGAGAGCCACAATAGAGGGGTAGAAGAGCCAGATGTGGATCTGGAGCTGCAGGTTGCAGACCCCTGGGTTAGGCCATAACAAATAATTAAAAACAAACACTGAACTAATGAGATTCAATATCTTACCTGACTTTGACAAACTTTTCAAAAGAAGTCTTTACAATTATTTATCAGAATGGAATAAAATGGATGCACCATGTTTTTTCTCTAAACTTACAAGCTGACGGGCATATTGTAATCATCGAGGAATTCAGTGTCTTGCTCAAGGACACTCTGATCCACGTCAGGCTTCACAGCCTTCTGCTGAGGCTCAGAATTAAAGACACAGTCCTAATTTCACAGACACACTCGGACTGACCCCTAAAACCTGCTGCTACCAGCACGCTGATTTCATTTCCACATGAAAATCAATAGGAAGATATGGTTCCAGGCATTGATTCCTTCTACAGAACTCTTTAACATATCTATCTGTCCTCATACTAAATGCCATTAATAAAAGTGCAGTGTTGCGATGCATTGATTGAACACATCGTGGGTCACCGGGTCAAGTTGCTTTTCTGTAATAATAAAAAAGTGATCGATAGTAAGTTAAATTATTCATCAAAAGAGAAAAAAAGTGCTCAACTATAGTAGGTTTACTATGACTACAACCCAAATTCATGTCAAGAAGCTGCTCCTAAAGCTGAGAAAACCCAGACAATGTCAGATGGTGAAGAAAATCTGTGATTTAACTGTTTAATTCCACGCGTGTACAAAAAAGAAATCAACATTTGGTGCAAATTTATGAGTCAAAACCATGCCATACAGTAGGGAAAAGGATGGAGGTTAAATTTACCCAACTTACCAATAATAACAGTAACAATAACAATAAGCTGAGTGATCATGTATGTGCTAAACCTCAGCTACAGAGATTAGCAGACTTCAGATCTACAGATTCAGATTTACTTGGTTTTTCCTGAATGGTGGGGAATTGCATGGTTTCCCAAGTCTATATCATTTTATTAAAATGTAAGAAAACATCCTTTAGAGTTAAAAAAAACAAAACAAAAAAAAACATCTGTCTGGTTCTAGAAGGAGAATCAAACTACAGATCATATGGAAAATAAAAATGTTAAACTAAAATGCAGAACATAGTTCTGAGTATCTGCCAGCATGGTGGTAGAGTTTGTAGTAGTTCACTTTCGGCTTATCCCTTTCGGGGTCTCCACAGCGTAACAGCACCCACTGTTTCTCATCAGTGATTTGGCAGAGTTTTTACCCCGGATGCCCTTCCTGACACAACCCTGTACTTGAGGGGCACAGGGACCCAGTTAGGCAGCAGCGTCAAGGGTCTTGCCTAAGGACCCAATCTGGGTGGGGATCAGTGGACAACCCTGGGAATCGAACCCAGGGCTTCTGTGTTGCCAGCCTTTCACTTAGCCCACTGAGCCACCCAGCCGCTTGGTGGTAGAGTTTGTAGTGTAATCAAATCCAAAATATTTTTGGCTGTTGACCTCTTTAAAAGTGCTGGTCATTGCAAAATCTTTGAGAAATTATAATAAACTTGCTTAATCCTTGAAAGTATAGTCCAAAACCATCTGTGTGCTGCCCCCTGCAGGTTGAATTGAGATATTACATTTGAATTTTGTGATTGGTCAAACCGTGCAAGTCTCATGTCATGTCAGAAGTCCTACATCATGATCTGCAGCTCCAGTAATGATAACAGTCCCGTCCCAAGCCCCGCCCCTCTTACTGGGTTCCAAATTTTGGTTGTGGTTGAAGTCAGCCTCAAACTTCCCTGTTTGGTTAGCCTTCAATGAGCCAGGTTCAGTTTTGAGCCAGAATTGCAATTCGCTACAGCACGAGTGTTGAACGCTCATCACGTCTCGCTCACCTAAACTGGTGGACTAGGGTGCACGCAAGGGGAGGGGAGACTTTAGCACAGCTTTTTCAATAGCTGCTTTATTAGTCTGAGAATTTTCTAGCATCCAGTTTACAGTGAAAACAATGCTACAAAAACATGTTAAAAACACAAAAAAGATGATTTTCAGTGGGATGAGTGTGTAAAGTTCCACTCTGATCATCTTTTCATCTATTTTCAAATCCTTATCAGTGGCCTTTTAATTATGATTATGAAGTTTTTAGCAAAAAAAAAAAAAGAATTATTGTTTATAGGACAGTTTCTGCAGAGTGACAGGAGTTCATTAGAAATTCAATTCTGAGTTGTTTGTGGTACCATTGGTATGGAGTAAGCCAGCGCTTACTTCCCATCAACCCTTACACCACCTCACACCACTAAGCTAATATTAGCAATGTAACAAAAATAGATGTATCAGAGTGGAGCAGAACGGGAAGCTTGTTGCCCACTGACTGTAGTTTGAACATCACAACTACAATCTTTTTCAAATTTTTTTTTTTTTTTTGTCTGCTCCTGATCACAACAATGTGAATAGAGAAATACTCAGAAAAACAGTTTGAATCTTAAAATGTCTCAATATGTCCTCCATCTTCAGAAAAATGCCACAAGAACATGTTAAAAGACAGTTTCTTCATTGGAGTGGGTCTTTATGCACAACTATGATCTCCATGATTTAAATTGTTTAAATGTTTGTGCCAGACAGATGTCTACCCCAAAAATCCATTCTTCTTCCTGATGGTGCTGCGGACACAAAAACTAGCCAAAAACCATTAGTCATGTTTAACTCTGAATTCTCACCAACTACACAAACATGTTATAATGTTATTGGTATGCAGCTCATGCACATAATTTCATCTAAGGCCTCTCTTCTTCAGCCTCACCCACATCAAATATTCTAATGTCCTCCTCCTGTACAGAAATCAATCTCCCTTTTAGTATTTGTCCAGATCTTCTTTTTGACAGCTCTAACTTCACCATCATACATTCACTACCCCTCCTCTGAAAGTGTCCAAACCCTTTAAATCAGTCGTCTTCGAAAAGGGAAGCTAACATGTTCTTGTTTCTCATCGCATCTTTGTCACTCAAAGACAACATCAACTTTGTAGCGGCGTGTTTGAACAGCAAAGCAAACAAAACATGTGGAATGGAGGAGCAGAAGATCAGGGCCAGGGGACACCAGTGGTTAAATGGTGTTCCACATCACCATAACCTTGACAAGAATCACTGATTCTTTTTTTTTTTTTGCTATATAAAAATAAATAAATAAATTAAGGTGAACCATTGTGTTTTTAAAAGCAGTTGAGAGGGTAAAATGGACAGACTGAACCCTGCAGTTTTCTGGGGTTCCATCTGTTGATGTGAAAAAAGACTTAAAGTCCACTGTGATCATTTATTAAACTATTTTAAAAGTGTTTCTAGTTGTCTTTTAATTATGATGTTATTCTAGTCAAAATCAAAAAACCTGTCATTTTCTAGGACAGGGTTCGACAACCTTTAACAGTAAAAGAGCCATTTGGGCTTTTTCTACTGATCAAAACATAGAAGGAACCACTCAGAATAGAATAGAATAGAATCATTTATTGTTACGGACTCAAGGTTTAAATAACGAGACTATAAAAACACAAACAGCAATTCATACATAAAAGGTACAGTAATTATACCCTCTTTGTCCTCAGAAGTCTTAGACTGCTGGGTTTTGTTATTTTAGTTTTGAGTTGGACCTTGGTAGTCTTAGTTTGCAGGCTTGTTTGTTTTCTTTAGGTAGTTTTGGTTAGACAGCCATTATCAGGGAGGAGATTTCAGGAGACTGGTGGTTATTCTGGGAGAGCTGGACAGGGCCGTAGAAGGTCCTCAACCCCTCAGGACCGATACCTGCTCCTTTGTACAAGGCGGAACAGGCTGAGCACTGCTCGTGACCTACAGAATGACCTTCAGAGGGCCACTGGTGTGAATGTCTCTACCCAAACAATCAGGAACAGACTTCATGAAGGTGGCCTGAGGGCCCCACGTCCTGTAGTGGGCCCTGTGCTCACTGCCCAGCACCGTGGAGCTCCACTGGCATTTGCTCAAGAACACCAGAATTGGCAAGTCCGCCACTGGGGCCCTGTACTTTTCCCAGACGAGAGCAGGTTCACCCTGAGCACCTGTGATAGACGTGAAAGAGTCTGGAGAAGACGAGGAGAATGTTATGCTGCCTGCAACGGGGTTCAACATGACAGGTTTGGTGGTGGGTCAGTGATGGTCTGGGGAGGCATATCCATGGAGGGACGCACAGACCTCTACTGCCTAGGAAATGGTGCTCTGACTGCCATAAGGTATCCAGATGAAATCCTTGAACCCATTGTCAGACCCTACGCTGGTGCAGTAGGTCCTGGTTTCCTCCTAATGCACGACAATGCCCGGCCTCACGTGTCAAGAGTATGCAGGCAGTACCTGGAGGATGAAGGAATTGAAACAATTGAATGGCCTTCACCATCCCCTGACTTAAACCCAATAGAACATCTCTGGGACATTATGTTTGGGTCCATTAGGCGCCGCCAGGTTGCTCCTCAGACTGTACAACAGCTCAGGGATGTCCTCACACAGATCTGGGAGGAAATGCCACAAGACACCATCGGTTGTTTCATTAGGAACATGCCGCCACGTTGTCAAGCATGCATACAAGCTGGTGGGGGCCACACAAGATGCTGAAAAGCATTTTGAGTTGCAGAAATTAAGTTTTGGAAAAAATGGACTAGCCTGCCACATCTTCATTTCACTCTGATTTTATGGTGTCTACACAATTGAGCCTCTGTAGGCTGAAAACTCTTATTTCCATTAAAAGACTTGGCATCCTTTTGTTCCTAAGACACTGCCCTGTCGTTATTTGTATAGATATCCAACTTCATATTGAGATCTGATGTATCTAATGTGTTTCTTTAAAGTGCTGCTTAAACTTTTGTGAACAGTATATTTTTATCAAACCATATCAGTTTGCTTCTCTTAAATAGGACAGAAAGCAGACGTAGTTCAAGTGTTGCTGGTTGACCTTTTCAAATTCTCAGTTTGTTTGTTAGCTGCTGGTCTGAATAACAAACTAAAACTACAAAAGTTTCCTAATGACCAATCCTGGACTATTTTAGTTATTGTGTATTTACTAAACAGAAAATAGAAATGTTTCTCTCATACCTTTTTTAAAATAAAATCTTAAAACTGTCCCTTTGGTCTTTCTCAACCTGTGTAGCAACAGGTAGACCAACCTTTTTTCCAGTGACAAAAACTCAGAATGTTGTTTGGCAGCAGACAATGGGTGCAAAGACCCAGCATTGAAAATGAATCAGCGTCGGTCTGGTGGCGAGCCCAAGTTGATCTTTAAGAGACGAAAGGCCAGAACTAATAAGCTCTTGACTAACAGACGTGTCCGACGACGGCAGAATAGAAAAGAGCAGACACTCTGACCTTTACTTGTGGCGATTAGACTGTGGAGAAAGCAAGAGGGAGATTAGAAGAAAACCACACAGGGACTAAGAGGCGTACAAAGATTTACTGGCTCCATGCTGTCAGAATAACTGCAGCTAATATAATGGAGGTGAAGTGACGGTGGAGGCTCTGAACACTTTAAGTCATGGCTGTCGCTTTAAATCAAAGAGATAACTCTGGGTTTGTCTCCCTTGGAGCCTCTTATAGCCTCAGGTTTAAACAGGAATCAAAGAGTGAGGTGAGTGACATCACTGCTTTGGGGGCCAAATTGAATAATTACTGTATTAAAGCAGCATTTGTTTTGACAACTTAAGTGTACAGTAGTTTTGGGTTCTGCTTTCTTTGACAAATGTTGATAGATGCTAATATAGAAAAATGCAGGAAGTGTTACCTCTGTGGTTAGTATAAATATGCAAAGAAAATTTTATTGACAGAAAAAAAGGACAAGTATTGATAAAAACTGTGATTTAAAAGTGTAATTGATTCCACCACTTGAAGAAAATTTAATTAAAAGTTAACTTGAGAGAAAAAAAAATCATCGATGGCAAATGTCAGTGAACCCAAATACATTTGCGATCATTCTCTGGGGGGTTCCTTTTATTTGTGATGATACCAGTAGGAGCAATCGGTAGTGGATACATCTAGGACAAGAGACCATGCCTCAAAAATGAGGCATAGATGGATGTGGTGAAGAGAATCTGGTAGTTTTTCTGAATCAGACAATACATACAATAAAATGGAATTAATTTAAGTTTTTAATCTACTACATGCATCTGATGACCCTTCCTGTGCTAAGTATGGCTTCAGCCAAGCCGATCTGAGCCACATGTTCTGGTTGTGTCTCCGGCTAAGAGATTTTTTGGAAAAAATATTCAAAACCATTTTGTTGATATGTATAAACGTCCTGTTGAGTCCTGCTAATGCTCTATTTGGGGTTGTCCGTTCGGGTATCTCTGTGACATCTTATCAAGGCTGTAGCCTTCATTAAACTGATTCCAAGACACTTGATATCATTTACCAGGAAGAAAACAGCGCCTCCATCTTGTAAACATTTGAAACTTGAACACATACTATCAGTCAATATATTCAAAATCATTACACCTGGACATTCAGCAGGGAGACAGAAGCTGTGTCCCTAAACATTCATCTCTGATCAGGAATTCTCCAGCCAAGGACAGACTCCCTCGACCGAACCAAAACAATCCGCTGAAGGTGGGATAAGCAGAGCTCGTTGTCATGGAAACCTGCATCTCCATGACACTTTCCCTAGATTTCAATGCCTTGGTAACTCTCTTTCTTGCCCCCCAACTGTGTCGTAGAGCGCTGTGCAATGATGCACGGCTGCCACCAGGCTGGATGTGTGGGAGTTTCTTTGTGTTTTTTTCGTCTGTGTTACTTCAATGGGCTATTAGATTGATGTACTTTTGCTTGTTCTTCAATCTACACCGTTCTACTGCGACACAGATTGAAAAAGCCTGACATCATTCTTGTACCCTCCTCATGTGTCTTTTCTGGGTGATTAGCGCCGCTAGATTTGCATGGCTGCTGCCCACCATTAGGCGATATGTCTTGTATGTGTTGCCTACCACAACCAATTCTAAATCTATCAACAACAAAATAAATTCCTTCATTTGCTTTTCAGTACAGGTCCACAACCTCGTAAAGAAAACATGGGAATCAGGGTAACAGACATTGACTGTTCATTAGCACTGGATTGAGTGACCCCTCCCCCCTGGTGTTCAAAACAGGAAGTAGCTGCTGGCTCCAAGAAAAAAATCCCATAGACTTCTATAGAGGAATGAACAGCTATTACTCAGTCATTCTATTTGTCAGAATAACCATTCTTCTCTGATATCTTTTAAACATGTGCTTGCTAAACCGAAGTTTTCATTAAAGTTATTAAAGTTATAAACTGACCAATCAGATACCTTAATAACAGTACAGCAGATTGGCAAGACTGGGTACCATAGAAACAACGATCCAGACCGATGCGGACCAATCATTACTTATTGATGCTGTCTGGCTCCGTATCTTGGAAAAACAGCGACTGAATTGACTTAATTTGGTTGGAGCCAGGAGTTAGTCATTTTCCATGGGTGACGTCACACTCAATTGGTCCAGTTTTTATGTAGAGTCAATGGTTTCAGATCACATCCAAAGGAATCACCAGTAACGTGTTTGTAGTTCTTTAACATGGAGGAAACGCGGTTTTAAAGCGTAACCAAACAGGAAAGTTAGAGGCTGACTCCGCTCACAGCCAAAATTCGAAAAACCAGTCGGAGGGGGGTGGACTGATATCATTTCTGGAGCTGCAGATCATGACGAGGGACTTACATGGTTTGACCAATCATGAAATTCAAATGTAGTGCCTCAGACGGTTTTTGACTATATTTTAAGGAATTCAATTATTTTAATTTGTTAAAGGTTTGGTAATGACCAACAGAAAGCACTTTTAAAGCCTCATTTATAGATAGAGGTCAACAGACAAAAAAAGTGGATTTAGGGTTTGGTTACTCTTTAAGCATATAAATAAATGGTTTTTGGATGATTGCTTTCATGAATGTAAACACCAGTGATCTGATCATTACAAGGTAGTACACGTCCATGTAAACCGGCTCCACGCCGGCCAACTTCAAGTCCAGAATTGTAGGCTATATCTGGTATAGTAGTAGAACACTGTGAGGATTGCTTGTGCTTTGAAAACCAGCAAGAAAGAAAGTTAAATTTGTGTTATTAATGGGTCATCAAATAAAAGAGAGTAATGCCTTTGCTGAATTTATCATCAGTAGTTCTTACTACTTCAACTACCCACTTAGAATTCCAAAGTTTAATGGTATATCTTTTTATCTTCCTGTCAACTTACTTTATTTCTTTCTTCACTCTCCATGTGACAGTTTTCTAGGTTGTGTCCTTGTGTCTGCAAACAACCAGAGATTTTTCTCATGACATGACCTTGAATGTGCAGAACCTCTTGATATATCCAGCATTTACAATATTTAACAGAGGGGCTTGCAAAGTTGTGTATTTCACAGCATTGTCATAAATGTGCATGAAATACATAAGAAAGCCCAAAAGTTTCAGACAGGAGTTACTCCCAGGGTCACACGCTTACATACATACTGCTGCATGCTTCTCAAACGGTGTCTTCCAGCTGCCCGACTTAAATTATTCATTATATATCCAAGCCTATTTTGTAAAAGAAATGCATAAAATGGCCCCAGGGTTATTGTTTAACCTCACAGAGCGATTCATTTCCCAAACAAGGTCAAAAACATCCGAGTTCAGGCTTAAGGAATCCAGACGGGCAATCCAGACACAGAGGTCAAGCTGAACCTGGTCAGAAACATGGCAAAAACAGAATCAGGTAGCCAAGAATAAACAGACTGGAAGGCCAAAAAAAGGAACAAACTTGAAAACCCCCAGAAAGTCTGAAATAGGGATTTCTCAGATGTACAAAGACTGGTTAGTTCAGGACATCTGCAGACATCCATACAGAACTAGTTGGAATGGTTTGAATTTGTGGTGAAAATGCCACAAAGACACTTTTGTGGTGAAGTATTCATTCCCTTTGTGGCAGAGTCCGAATGCACGGGAGGGGCTGCAGCTCTCACAGCAGTAACAGGAAAGACTGAGGATTATTGTTTATGATGCTGCAACCTAAACTAGAACAGATGTGTAATTAAAGTGACCACTGTTTATTGGAAAGAAGAGTAAATTGATGAAGTCTTTTAAAAGCAGGCACAAACACAGTAGACAGAGATAGAGGTAAAGAACTGCAAACACTATCAGAGGGCTACCTTAGGCTAAAGAAAGAAGAATAAAAGTTTGCTGCGGGGTTTTTCAACCTAAAACAAAAAGGCTCAGTTCTGTTTCCCGTAAGAAAACCAAGGAAGACCTGAAGAACAGGAAAGCAGCTCAAAACGTCCCGCTTCCAACTGGTTTTATCCAGAAGACATAAAAATGTGCAGCTACCTTAACCCTTTAATATCGAAGCTGTTGCTGATGAGGACATAACATGTTCTCTTTGAACTACCTAAAGAGTTGTACACCAGCGCACAGATTCAGCTTCAGAAACTGCCGGAATTACATTAATTGCAGAGACGGTCTATGAGTTACAATATTTCAAATCTTGGTCTTTAAATTTTAATTATGGTGTTTTAGCCAGAGCCGCAGGAGTTCATCAGAACTTCACCTCTGCAGGTTGTTGATAATCCTGCCTGTTTCTGAGAGCTCTATGGTTACACACTCTTGCGCAAGCTTAAAGCTTCTCACGCCCCAAACTTCATACTACCAGTGCAATAAAGTGGTGAGAAATAATGGAGCTATCCAGCTGTACAATTTTGATCCAGACACCAGCTCAGACGAGGAGAACAAAGACGTTTATGGATCTTTTTCCCCACAAGTCGATGCATCAGAATGGGGTGAAGCAGGGAGGTTGCGGTGCGCCCGGCGTGCTTTCTACGTCACAACCACAAGCTTTTCAAACTGAATATGTCATCTATTCCTGACTCACAGATAAAGAAATACTCAGAAATGCAACTTCTAGCTTAAAATTTTTAATGTGTCCCCCATTTTAGAAAAATAACCAAGGGTTAAGGAATAATCTAGTTTAAAATTTTAACAATTTTGGACAAAAAGTTGCTAGCGTCTGCAGAAAAAGGGAAATAGTGATCGCATTATAAGGAGGCAACGCTGCAATAGATCTACAGATCTCCGTTATTAACAGACACAATCTACTGCAGTAACTGAATTAACTTACAAGTTTATAATAATAAAAATCTATAAAACTTAGGAATCACTTTTACATTGAATTTAAACATAATTATTACATGGAAAAAAGTTATATTCCTGGAAAAATGTCTATGGACATTTTCTTTTGACTGAGTTTTTAAAATGTGTTTACTTTTTTAAAAAAGCACACTGTGTTGAATTATAAAGACTGGTGTTGATCAATCACTGTTGTGTTGCTTTGATGTTTTTGTTTTTTAAATCAATGTTGATTGATAATGTGTAGTGGGGCAATATCGGTATCTCGGTTCAGAATAAGTTTTGAAGTCCCAACACTTTGAGCTGAATGGTAAATATTTTGAGCGCTATCCACATTTAATGAGCTAGATCATTTTTAAAACATTTGAGTGTATTTTACATATTTTCTGAGTTAGTTAGGGATTTTTTTTTTCGTTGGGTTTATACTTAAAGTTTTGAGTGAATAATTTCTTTGTTTCAAGTTGAGGAAAATTAATATTTATAAATTGAAATAAATGTCGGAAATCTGAACGCAGATGGCGAAAATCTAAACTACAGGTAGATTATGACATCTATAAAGAGAAACTTCACTTATATAATTTACAACTGAGCAATGCAAGGAAGTCCTATTTTTCTGACATTATTACCAAAAACTCCCATGATGCTCTGGCCTTATTTAATATAGTCGACAGGTTGACAAAACCCCCGTGTCAGTGGCACCAGAACTTTACTCCACCAAAGCCTGTAATGACTTTGCCAAATTCTTCAGGGACAAAATCAAAAACATTAGACAA
>NC_050528.1:33242868-33250798 GCF_002922805.2 Oryzias melastigma
ACGCGAACCGGAGCCGGGTTAGGGTGGAGGAGCTCTCCAGGTCCTAGCGCCGGCCGGTTTTAGCTCGCAGCTCGGTGTTTGGAGACCCACCGTGATCTAGTGTGAGAGCAGCCGGTGAGTTGGAGGGCGGGACGCCCACGCGCGCGGTATGGAAAGGCACGTATGAGAAAGTCCGCGATTAATGCGTCAAAAAAATTGTCGGCGTCAAGCACACGTCAGATTAATGCGTTTTTAACGTGACAAATCTGACAGCCCTAATTTTTTTATTTATGTAAACTTAAAAACTGTAATGACATAGCTCAAGTATTATTGTGTAATCTGTAACCATTTTTTTTAAGTTCTGTGAACTCATTGGGGTTTACAGTGTAGTGACAATGGTCCATGTGCTGTTTGGTGAGTACCACTGACACTCAAAGAGAAGAAGAAATCTACCTTAAGAGATTCGAAAATCACAATCAAGCATGTTTGTAGTTGCGTCTCCATCACACATATGTGCAAAACTAAAAAGTTAAAAATTCTAGAAAAGTCATAAAGACAATTTCAAAGTAACACTGTTTCCATTCAAACATAATTATGCAAATAAACACAAACCAACTCACGTGATAAGTCATTCAAAAACATGGTGACGGATGTGAACAATACTTTGGTTTACAGCAGATACATTCACGTTTTTATCACAGTGCAAGCGCTCGTCATCTATCAAAGGAGCAATGATGTCTTATTCAGGCAGTGGAGCAGCGACCTATGTGGGAGCAGATACAGATGAAGCAATTTTGGGAAATATTGGTTGATTATTTTACAGAGGAGCTGTAGATCCAACAATTCTGCAAGACATGCTCAACCTTTGATGAGCTGTGTGACGTTGTCGGACCTCTTGTGCGACAGTGTCCAGGAGAGTGACCTTTGTAAAAATGAAACCAGAATGAAACTATTCATTCCCAGTTAGCAAGTCATAGATGGTATGTCTCATCTATTAGCACATATTCGTGGTGAATATGAAAAAGTAATTTAGCCAGCCACAATCAAGAAATATACAGTTTTTAGAAAATGCTAAAATTATATCAACTTTATGAAAGGAGCTTGAGGCTGTTGAATATTTAAATAACAACTACATTTGGCCCACGGGCCACACTTTGGACATGCCTGGTCTAAACTGTAAAACCCAAGGGCACATAGGAGTCTCTGTTGTGGTCTGATGATGTTTCACTATTCAAGAGTCTTAAATCTCAAAAGGAGTTCTCAAAGAAATTGAGAAATTTCAGAGTAAAAGGCGTTTGATCTCAATTTTTCTACAGAGTCTGCAGCCAAAACACAACTGTAAATATAAAAAAGGTAGATGTTAAAAAAGTTTCAAGGTGAGGAAGTTGTCTTAATGGCTTATAGATGGAGGATGTGTGGATTTGGGATGACAGGATGATAAAAGTGCAAGACCCTGAAAAAGTGTAGCTCATTTGCATGAGAATGTAACGCATGTCCATAAAAGGCTCAATTGCAGGTCAGTAGGTTCAAGAGGAAGTTAATAGGCTTAAGCAGAAAGAAGAGCACTGACACACTAGCTGTAGAAAATGACATCCTGATAAATATTCTGTAATTATATAATATATTTAGCTTTTTTTCCTTTATGCTGCTCGGGGTCAGGGGGTCTGCTGGAGCCTGGACCAGCTGTCACTGGACTGAAGGCAGATCTTGCACCACACAAAGGTCTCTGCAACCATTTTTGTCGATGACTGTAAATAGTTTTAAGGTTTGACCAAAAAGAAATGTGTTTTGTTGACTCAAATTTGCAGTTTATAATGGCTAAGGATTGTCAGATCTTGGCAAAGGTACAATACACTTTATTTTAACTATAGAGCGTGCTGGATAATTTTGGGGGATTTATTTTGAATTTATGTCATACATATATATAAAACGAACTGAACTTTAAGGTGCACTAAGTGAGACGAGAGAGTCAAAGATAAGTCTTTTTGTCAAACTTTATTAACTGCATTCACAATAATTCTGGGACTTGTCTGAAACACGCTACATGTTAACCACATCAGAGTACTCACAATACCTTTGATGCCCCGCACACACCATGTATGTGAAGTCCATTCAAGTACACGCTGAACCTGGGTTTTTGAACAGGCGTTTAACATACAGTCATATGCAAACCTTTGGTCATTTTAAAGGTTTTCCTTCATAAATTATTTGTTGTTTGGATCAGCAATTACACCTAAATATATCATTTTGCAGACAAACAGGGATATTTGAGAAGTGACATGAAGTTCATAGGATTTATGTGCAATAACTACTTGAAACAATAGTGGGAATGTGTTTGTAAATTTGGGCACCCTTGTTGTTTATTGATTTTAACACTTTCAGCACTAATTACTGGAACACAAAATGTGTTTGGTAAGCTCAATGACCCTTGGCCTACAAACACAAGTGAAGCTGATCATGAGAAAGGATATTTAAGGTGGAAGTTGGAAATTTTTCACCTCATTGCATCTTCTCTGAAGAGTGGCACCATGAGAGCCTCAAAACAATTTTCAAATGACCTGAAATCAAAGATTGTTCAACATTATGGTTTAGGGCAGTGGTCCCCAACCACCGGGCCATGGACCGGTACCGGTCTATGGATCCCTTGCCACTGGGCTAATAAAAAATACAAGTTTTTTTTTTTTTTTTTTTAATGAAACTGAAATCTTTTATTTGAAGATCGACCGGATTGTCTTGATTAGCTTGAGCGCTAAAAGCAGTCTGGCAGCGTGTAACACAAGAAAAATTGAATGTGGAACCTTTCTTTGCAAATGGAAAAGATAGATCAGACAGAAGAACAGGTGATTCCCACACCGTACCTGTTTGCATAGAGATGTGACTTTCATGAACGAATCAAATCTTTAGAACGGTCATAGAAATGCTCAAACAAGATCATCCATTCAGATGCTCATTTCAGAGAAGTTGTCAAATACTTCCATAGAAAAAAAGGAGAGTTGCGCGGCGCGTGTAAGAAAGCGTGAGCAGGGGGAGGGTTGATGTAGTTGAGTTTGAGTTCTTCTGTTTTGTAAAAAATGTTTTTGTGTTAAAATGTTTCACTTGAAGGTTTTGATTTGAGCCTCAAAGTAATCGATTTGTTTCCTATTGAGCATCAGTAATTGATTTGTTAGTCATTGATGATCTTATAATAGTAAAATAAAGTAGTTTTTAACATACCAGGAAGTGAAGGCTCTGGCACTAGGTAATGCATTTCCTATGGGGGACCTCAACGCTCGATATGTCCAGTTCTTATTAAACGGTCAATGTCCTTAACCATGAGTCAAAATGTGACAACTTGTGATGAATGTTTTACATATGGTGCTCCAGACTTTTTCTTTCACTCTATTCCGTTATTTGAAAGACTTGGTGTCAGTCAATTATTCATTTCTCCTCCATGATCACTTTTCAAATGGCACTTCTGTGATTTAAAAAGGATGCAATCGATACGTCACTACCAAACCCAAATGCCTGATTAGTCAAAGTTCCAGTGATTTAACTTTCAATGCATGTTCAATGCCCGAGCATTTTGTACGTAGAGCCCAAACGTGCAGAAAAGTGTGAACACAAGTGTATCGAACGGAGAAGCCCAAAATGCACAATTATATGCCTTAACATAGACTTTTCATTGAAATTGGTCATTTGAATGTGCGTTGCCGAGGTCTATGTGAACATAACTCCCAACCTTGTTGCAACATAAAAAAAACTGACTGATACTGTCAAAATAAATGTTACTGTTGTAACAGACCCAGGTTCTGAGCCTGTAGAACAAATGAAAAGCTCCCAGTAAGATACAGGAAAATCTTTGCCGTGCTACAGCCATATTGAAGTGAAGAGGGGCTAATGTCTCAAAACATCTCCAAAAACAAAACACCACCTACTGGTAAAGATTAGAGTCTAAAAACTTAACATAATATGAAAACACATTGTGTGTGTCACAGTGTGATTATGCTAACTCCTAGCCTTTTTAGTAAAAGGTAAAAAAATAAAAAACAGTCCCACACCGCTAAACGCTAGCCATGTTAGCATATTTACAATACCTATAAAATGGTAAATGGCGTATACTTGTATAGCGCTTTCTACCCTCCTTCGAGGGCCCAAAGCGCTTCACAGTCACAGACCCATTCACCCATTCACACGCACATTCACACACTGGTGATGGCTCTATAACTCCCAACTATGTTTGCAACACATGAAAAACAGGTTGATATGGCTAAAACAAATGTTAAGCTAACACCTAGCCTTGTTAGTAAAATGCAAAAAAACAGTCTTGTACCTTTAGCATCACATGGCGCATGTTAGCATCTTCACAATAACACCCATCCTTGTTTACAACTTGTAAAAAACTGACTATTAGGCGAAACGCCATCCACTTATCAAAACTGATTCGACATTAGTAAGCACAACCAGAATGACCTCTGCGCTCTGGATTAAACACTGTCATAAAAAAAAGTAATTATTTTAATTGCGCCTTACAGTGGGGGAAATATATTTTATTTGAGCAAGTTATTTAAGTTACTCTCATCTACAATGCAAACATTCTCATTTTTGATAAGGACTGGATGAATATAGAGGTCAAGGAGGATAACTGAACACCAAGATCAATGGCTGATAATTCCTGTGTGATCCCAATTCGAGCTCCCCAATTAAAACTCAATTCTGTCGGCAAATCTCTTTGGGAAAATGAGAAGTGTGGCACACTTAGTCCTATTCCAACATAATTGCAGTGGCATCGCTGATAAGTGTCAGCTTTGCCCACGGACGAAAGAAAATGTTTAAACATGAAGACGGCTATTAACATGGGGCAAGAGGACAAAGCTGACTAAATTAGTTCTTGGCTCAAAAAAAGGAACAGGAGAGGAGAGGGACAGAGATGGTTTGGTAAAGGATCAAGGGAAATTTCAGGTCCAAAGCAACCGCAACAGATGGGAGGGTTGTGAATGAACCGGCACATAAATTATACAAATTACAAGTAAAGATAAATCAGTAAAAAACTTCAATTTCATTTATCTCGAAAGGCTTACCAATCAAAACTTGTAGTTTGAGATCCCTGATTGGCTAAAAGAAAATCAGAGGTAAATTCTACTAAATCAAACAATTCTTTGATGTTTTTAAAAGTAATTTAAAATGCATAATAAAGTTAAATGAAAATTTTGCACATAAGCCTAAATGTTCTTCTTTGCTACATCAAAGTCGGACGTGTTTTGTAATGGGGCTCTATGCATGTTACAAGGCGCTCTAATAATCTCTTTATGTACTGAAACAAAAGTGAAGCTGCTCCTCCGAGAACAGCCGGCGAAGGCAGAGTGTAGGCAGCAGCAACACATCAAATTGAGAGCGAGACATTCATTAATTCACTCATTTTACTGACAAACAGCAGGATTTGTTTCCCCATAGGATTCTGCACAAGGTTCCTCCAGAACAGAGGATCAGGCAGCACAGCTGAAGGCAGATCCAGGTAAAAAATCATGTAGTAAACTTTAAAACGGAGCCGTCTTGTGTTCCGTATAGCAAATTTCTGAAAACATGATCAAGTAGTTTATAGTTTTACTACCAACTGAATCCAGTAAACAAGAACTGTAGAAACATAAATTCAAAGTATGGCATGGTAGGGCATCAATTTGACAAAATCCTGCTAAAAGTTTAAAGCTCTGTTTATGTCAGCTGCTTTTACAGAACATAGTGCAAGAAAAGAAAAGCTCTTCCTTTTTCAACATTTCCAGTGACATTTCTAGCAATTAAAGTTATTTATATCTACTAAAATTCTATCTACAGGGCTACGCATTGGCAAGAGTCTGGGATTGCAAAACATATCACAATGGACATGTCAAAATACAATGTTTAAAATACAATTCCCTTAGAAGTATGCATTATCTGAATTTATACCATGGTCCGGGTGAATACTCGATTCTGATCGGCTGTTGGATGTGGATTAAGTAAGGGATAATACCCGACGAAGTGTGCGTTATGAGAAATTAACGCACGACGCGGAGGCCTAAACCGTCCGACGCGACATATAGGCCACATATTAATTTGCGCTTAATCGGGAGTTAACGATTGACAATGCGATTAATCGCGATTAAAAAATCTAATCGCCTGACAGCTCTAATACAAACCTTTATTTTTTGCAAGGATGTGGTGTAATAAAGGCCCACAATAGATCCTTTGTAAAGAATCAAGACTCAAAGAGTCAAATTGAAAGAATTGGCCCCCCAAGAAAGAATTGAAATGCCTGTCACTAGTGCACTACCAGTAAATTGACTAGAAGTGTGTTCAAGAACCTGCATGCAGTAGGTGCATCACACGCCCGGTACGTACGTAGCATAAAAGATAGACATCTACCTCAAACTGTTCTTAATCTTAATGTTTTGGTGCAGAGCTGCTGAAAGAGGCTTGGCGTGCTGTGCTGCCAACTAGTGGTCGGGAGACTGAGTGGAGCTCAACAGTGAGATTCTGAATTTAATCTTTAATGTTTAATAATTATTAAAAATGGTTTCAACAGCGCTTGATATTGATATTACTATGGACTATCAAAATACTGTGATGTTTCACAAACATATACACCCTTAATGAGCAATGCACAGTATATAGACTTTACTGTAACAATAATTCCCTAGAAGAAAATGCTAAAAAGCTTTTCCTTCCTTCAACCAGGATTCTACGTTGCACCTCAGCTCCATTAACAACAAATTAAAAAAGTAGAGATAACAAAACCTAAAAATAAAAGATTCATAAAAAAGTACATAAAAGTGTCCAAGGCCAAAAAACTACTAATCCCATGATAAGAAGGAGTGATGACCTCTCTGCAGGAAAGATGCTCTGCAAATTCCACCCGGCAGGTTTGATCCACTACAGAGGAGCCCATAATTAGAATAATTAGTTTCATGCTTCTCCATTAGTTATTCTTTGATTATTTTATTAGAAGACACTTCAAAGGGTCTTTATCAACCCTTCAGGTGTAATTATTTTTCAACTATTGAAGAGCATTTTCTCATTGCTTCTAGTTTTACTTAATGCTAACATCTTGTAGAAATTAATTGGGTACAAAAGGGTAAGAGTCGGGGGGGTTCAGCAGGATTTCACAAACACAAAAACTTTAATGAACCCTCATCGACATCCAGCTTTTATTTTGCCATTAACCATAAAAGCCCATATGATGATCTCCCACCCCCCTACCTAACTTTACAAATATTCCTTGCTGTTGTATTTGAAATGAGTTGGAAATTGATTATTTATCTATAATTACTAAAAAAAAAAAAAATTAAATACAATGATAGTGACTTAAAATTACCAGAACTAGTTATCTATTTCTTTAAACTTTCAATGAATAAGATTTTCTCCAAAATATACAAACTCTTAAGCAAAATTGATAGGGTTGTGCATACATTTCTCTCATATTTGCTTAGTATGATTTTAACCTCTTTTCTCTTTCTGCTCATTTGAGGTCGTGTTCAGCTGGTATCTGGAAGGTTGCAGTCATCCTAAGCTAGGGCTGGGCGATAAAACGATAATTATCGTTTTTGCGATATTACTTGTTTTCGATAGTGAAATGAGTCTATTGCGATAAACTTTCGTTTTAAATGAACACGGGAGAAACCCCGGAAGAGCCGCGCTTCTTCTTCTTCTTACGGAGCGGCTGATTCTAGGAGCCCAGACTGAGGGGGGGGGCACGGAGGCCTCGAATGATGACAAAATGACACAACAGAAAACATTATTTCAGTAAACCAATAACCAATATATAATCGCAAATACTTTTATTTTTAATGTCAAGGTAACGATGTTTATATATTTTGTTCTGGAAACATCGTCACCGGACCCCCCTCCTCTAAATTAAAAATGGTTCGGTCCGACTGGATTATTCTTCAGCTGTTTGTTACCGACAGATCACAGAGTGTGAGGGAGAGAAGACACGCTTTAA
>NC_050528.1:33250865-33252267 GCF_002922805.2 Oryzias melastigma
CAGATCCACAGAGTGTGAGGGAGAGAAGACACGCTTTAAAATCAGGAGTTTAAAAATGATTTAGAGGAGAACCTCCATGAAAAAAGAAAAAAGGAGACAGTGGGAGGGGGGGGATTGTGGTTCTGGAGTTGAGAGTTTGAGGGATTTGTTAACATGTTAACCAAAAGCTTTTGTATAGAGCTTCGAATTAGAATAATTTGTTGTTTTATTATGTATCAAAAATGAATTTGTTAGTTACATTTGTTCCGTTTATGCTCATTTCTTAATGAGGTGATCTAATAATAGTAAAATAAACTTGTTTTTAACGACTCCTGACATGACACTAAATTAAGAGATCTTATGTGTTTGATCAATCCTCCAACATGTACACATGTCAGATGACTGAGTGAAATGATGATCAGAACTGTTTATTTTAAGGCCATGTCCACACGTAGGCGGGCATTTCTACAAACGCATATCTGCTGAAATCCGTTTTAGAAAAAGTGTTGCGTCCACACGTGATCGTTTTAAAAACAATTCCATCCACACGTCCCCGCATACTTGCGCTCTTAGACGCGGTTATGAGCTTGTCAGAACAGTAGTTGACAGTGGAAAATTGGAATTTCGATAATAAATTCTCCTAATGGAAACACCACAATTTCGAAAAATTCGCATTTTTCGAAAAAAAGTTTATGCGCTTACAGTAGGTGGTATTTGGGGCGTATCGAGACAGACATTTTACGCAAAATTGTTTTGGAAACACTTTTTTCTAAATAGATGCGCCTCTTTGTGTGTCTGTCCTGAGCGCAACACGCGGGCGGCAGGAGAGATCGAACAGCTTCATCTGCAGCTGCTCTTCTGCAGTTTGGAGCCTGAAGATGCTGAAGTCTCGTTTGAGGAAAAGCGCGAGAGCAGGGACAGAAACTTAAATGCATCTCGTTGTGTTTTTAAACAGAAAAAGGTCCAGCAGCTTACTTGCTGGAATGGTTATTTAAAAAAAAACCACTGAACAGGTTTCTCACGCTCACCTGAGACTGTCAATAGACTCTGCGCGGCACGAGCTCTCCAGACGGAGCTGTGACGTCACCGCAATGCTCCTTTTTTAGTGAATCAAATAAAAAATACTTGTTCTCATTCATCGTCGTGTTTTTAATGACTTATCGCGTGAGTTGGGTTGTGCTTTATCGCAAAATGATGATTTAATGGTAACAGTGTTATTTCGAAACATTGTTTTTTTCAAATTTCCTAGAATTTAGATA
The DNA here is from genome assembly GCF_002922805.2 of Oryzias melastigma. Lineage (NCBI taxonomy): Eukaryota > Metazoa > Chordata > Actinopteri > Beloniformes > Adrianichthyidae > Oryzias > Oryzias melastigma. The sequence continues at coordinate 33,252,104 of NC_050528.1, forward strand.
AAGTTTTGCGCAAATGTGTCATGGAAACGCAGCTAGTACTGATGTGTATGCATTAATTGTTGCAAAAAGTGACGTTTAAAAACGCAAATCACCGGTTATTCATGTCCACACGCAGATGCAGAACCGGAGTTTTCCAAAATCTTCACTTTAGCCGGAGTTTTCCA
>NC_050528.1:33252961-33253879 GCF_002922805.2 Oryzias melastigma
ATTAAACATACTGTATTTTAAGCACGTTTTTTAATAGTCCTCTTGTTAAAGGCGCAGAGAGACAGACTGACAGTCCTCATGAAAAGTACACAGTCTATTGTTCTGAATTAAAAAATAAAACTCTTTATGTTAAGCAATACTCCAAAGTTATATAATAAATGTTTACAAAGCATGATCAGAAGTGATTTGGATGGGTATGGATCTCCAATTGGCGGAAGTCCCCGGTCCCTAACCCCGAAAATTTTCGTTGTGGCTCCTTTATGGGAGCATCTTCTTTAGTTATTATTATTATTATTAATTATTTATTATTTAATCTTTCTGTCGTCATCTCTCTTTATTTCTCTACAAGCCGTACATGAATTGTCAAATATGGGTTGCGCGCGCCCACGGACAGAATGGGATTGGGCAATGTGTGTGTGCGGGGGCGCGGGGGGGTGCTCTGAAGTGTGCACCAGTAGCATCAGAACATGAGCCGAGTAAAGACAAAAGAAGAAAGCGCCAAGTGAAACAACAACGGTTGGAATGCTTTTGAAATGGATAAAGAGGAAAAATCCATGGAGGACAAGTAGATCTTCATCTGCTAATGCACTTTTTTAAAGTTACTTTTTAGTTTATAACTTTTCCATGGAGAATGTCATTTTTCTCTCAGTTGCATTTGATTAATATGTATTCAAAAGTTTACGTCCGCACTGTCTATCTATGCTTGTTTTAAATTAAAATCTTTTTACTTTCTTTTAATTTTATTTCAATGATTTGAATGATGATGAATGACATTTTTACTATTTCTTTTGATTGTTCCTTTTAATGTTTTATATAAAGCACTTTGAATTGTCTCTGTACATGAAATGTGCTAAACAAATAAACTTGCCTTGCCTTTCTCCTAAGTGTGTTTTAAATCATCTTTTCCTTTTGGGCTTT
>NC_050528.1:33253999-33259822 GCF_002922805.2 Oryzias melastigma
CCTAAAGCTCTTTGCAATAAAGATTACTCTGACTATTTGATTATTTGATTTATATCGTTTTAATATCGTTATCGCACAAAATGAAAAAAACGATATCGCAATATGAAAATTCCCATATCGCCCAGCCCCATCCTAGGCTGAAGGCGGTCTGGAGGCTGACATTACAGATACTTGAAGACGCTGACGCCGACCTATTGCATTGAACCTCATAACTTGATAACTTGACTGATTTTGTAATTTTGCACACAACAATTACACTTGTGAAATAATGTGAAATTCATTATTTTATTAATACAAATTAGGAGATATTATTGTGGTCATTGTAATTTCATAACACAATTCTTGATATTTTCTACCTCAGTAGAAATGCACAAAAGACGTGTTGTACAGTGAGATTAAAAAAAGTTTAAGGATCCCTCATATTTTAACTTGGTGTATATTTACCTCTGGATCAGAAACAGGATTCTGGATCAAGCCCAATTGCCGTAGCCCTCAATCCTGTATTTGGTAGGAAACAAAACAAACAAACAAACGTCATTTGATATATAAATTGTCAAAAAAAAACCCATGTAGATATTAAAACTTGCAAAACAACTCACCGCTGATTGTGTAGACTCTTTCCCACAATGAAGCTGTTGGTGTCATTTGCACGAACTGTGAACATTAATTCTGCAATGCCCACATTTTCTCCACCGTGATCTCCTCTCACCCTGACAATCACATGAAAATCATGTCACAAACACAAAATTATGAACCCATCAACAATACAATACACGCCAATTTTCTTATGTACATTACCAATAAGTAGTGAGCTGACAATGTTGGATTATTAACCATGTGCTACACACTGGGACATTTTTTTTTGAAAGAAAAATATTTCTGGGGCCTTAAAATACAAATAAATGTATTTTGTCAATAATGCACTGAACAGTGGGCTACACCGAGACTTTTTAAATGATACCAGAGTGTGTAATACAAAAATTATTTGACAGGAATAGGGCTGACACAAATGATTATTTCAATAGTCGACTAATCTCCGATTATTTTTTTGATTAGTCGACTAATCGGTTCGTGCAGCAACTGGATGTAAAACACACTTCTTAACAATCATTAACTTTAAAAATTGAAGTGTTTAAGCTATATGCCAATTAAAAATAAAATAGTTTAATAATCTTTTAATGAATAATTCATCTTTTCTCCTTCATTTGTTTCTGGGATTAAAACAAGACTTAAATCAAATGAAGCAATCTGAATCAACTATATAAAATTAAATGAAAGCCTGCTATTCTTTTTTAAAGCTTTAAATTACATGTTTAATTAAACATGTATAAAGTATTTCAAAAGTTATTTGCAGATATAAACACACTCAGAATAAGATAACTCAAAATGAAAAAACATAAAAAAATAATAATTCCAGTAAATCAATAACCAATATATAGTTGCAAATATTTTGATGTTTAATGTCAAGGTAACAATAATTACATATTTTGTTTTGGAAACATCATCTGCTTTCATATTGTTGTTTGTCGTTTTTTGTTTTTTACTTTGTACTGATCCGAGAGGTAACCCTACAATCGTGACACTGTCCGAACTGTGAGTTTTGTGATCCGCTACACCCCTACGAGCAAACTTTTAACTGTGTTACTTACCAAAGCAAAAGTTTCACGATGATCAATATCGGCAACATCCTCTATGGTCAGAGCTGCTACTGCAGCTTCAATGCCCCCATCAGTCAGCATCCACAGGCTGTCTCTCCAAGATGACGGACAGTCAATGATACAGCCTTTGGAGGATGTCACGCCTCGGTGATTGCTAGAAAATGAATCGAAACATGGATTAGATATTTTAACTGGCTGAAATTAAACAACAAAACTACAAATGTTTAATTGGGTTTTTTTTATATACTCTTGCGATGATAATTGAGCTTTTATTGAAGAACAGCTGAAAACATCAACAAGACACTGACTGATCACAGAAGCCTACATGAATATAGCAGTGCTTATTTTGTACCGTGTCAGAGCGCATCAGCCGGAATTTAAAGATTAATTTCTTTAACTAAATGTTGCCCCCCCCCCCCAATAATGTTGCATTTGTCTGCCACGATTAAAAGTCCAAATCGTAAACAGTATCTAATTTTAAATCGGTCAGTCATCTATTTAGATCTGGGTAAAAAACGGGACAGCTCGTTGGCATAGTGTAAACACCCCCGTCTCCAAATCAAAACTTTATGCACATGCAAACAATGTTTGCATGTGCATAAAGTTTTGATGTTTGATGTTTGATGTTTGATGTTTGAAACATGCAACAGCTCGTTAGCGTAGCATAAGATAAGTGATTTGGGAAAAAACGGTCTCCAAATTTAAACATTCTATAATTTCTATCCAATTATATAGCTAGTATAAATCCGGCAGGTTTTTCCCGCGGTTCTGCGTGAATCATGCTAAAAACCTCGAGGCTGCCTGTGGCCGCTAGCCAGCGCGGTTACTTTAACCGCGCTGGCTAGCTGGTCACTCACAGGTAGCCATCTTGCTTCGAGAACCGGTTAGTCTCGAGGCCCCCGCCGTTACTCGTGATGTGGTAAGAGCTAGTGTGCCTAGTATAAAACATAACAACGCCACCAATAAATACATACATCCCGGCGCTTTCTACCACTTTAAAAACATGACCGCGGAGTATTTGAGCTAAGCTAGCTAGCGGTCAATGTGATCAAACGACTCATTCACGCATCAATTTGGTGAGCAGAACGCTCCAACTCTTTATTCTTTGACATGGAAACGTGTAGACGAAGGAATGATCAAATAAACATGTTACTCACAGGCTGAGACTGGTCCCGGTCGGGTGTCCGTTCCGCCATGTTTCGGGACCGCTGAACCATCCCACTGCCGATTAGAAATGACAGAGAAAACCTAACGGGCCATACGATTGGCTGAAAGCGAACACGACCGATTTGCTGATTACTTTGATTGACAGATTCGGTAGCCAATAATGGCATCGGCTGACCGGATACGTTAGGAGAGTCTCAAAATTCACCGCAGCAAAATCGCTCACAAATGCAGAGATTTCACAAATGAAAAGGGGTTTTACATGCACATTCTGTAGTTCACTTGATGTAAGAGTTTATATTACAAGTGTAGCTAAAAGATGAGTTTGTGAAACATTTATTGTGGATTTTTTGGAACATTTTTGTGAGTTTCTGAAACATTTCTTGGGTGTTTGTGAAAAACAGCGTTCACATTTGTGAGAAACAGTGTGCACATTTATGAAATACTTATTTTTCTATTTGTGAAACACTTAGTGTTAGTGTGTGAAACACAATGTGTGTGTTTGTGAAACCTGTAGTGTGCATTTTTATTGCGTGTTTTGCATAAAATTACATTTGTGAATTGGAATTACATTTGTGAACTGAAATTACATTGGTGAATTGTAGTGTGTGGGTTTGTGAAACAAACTGTGCATTTCCGAATTATGAGACTGATCTGGCTCCATACACATAGTGACCATGTGTAATATCATCAAAACATGAGTTGTCAAGACAACAAAAGTGATGTCACACACATAGTGACAATGTGTGATGTCATCAAAACATGAGTTGTCAAGACAACAAAAGTGATGTCACACATTATTTGTCATACTGACAGTGTGTGATGTCATCAAAACATGAGTTGTTAGACAACAAAAGTGATGTCACACATTATTTGTCATACTGACAGTGTGTGATGTCATCAAAACATGAGTTGTTAGACAACAAAAGTGATGTCACACATTATTTGTCATACTGACAGTGTGTGATGTCATCAAAACATGAGTTGTTAGACAACAAAAGTGATGTCACACATTATTTGTCATACTGACAGTGTGTGATGTCATCAAAACATGAGTTGTTAGACAACAAAAGTGATGTCACACATTATTTGTCATACTGACAGTGTGTGATGTCATCAAAACATGAGTTGTTAGACAACAAAAGTGATGTCACACATTATTTGTCATACTGACAGTGTGTGATGTCATCAAAACATGAGTTGTTAGACAACAAAAGTGATGTCACACATTATTTGTCATACTGACAGTGTGTGATGTCATCAAAACATGAGTTGTTAGACAACAAAAGTGATGTCACACATTATTTGTCATACTGACAGTGTGTGATGTCATCAAAACATGAGTTGTTAGACAACAAAAGTGATGTCACATTATTTGTCATCATACTGACAGTGTGTGATGTCATCAAAACCTGAATGGAACGCCCTTATAGCTGACCCAAAAAAATACTTTGACATCCCCTCACCAGATCACTTGGTGAGCGTTTGGAGTTTTGTTCACCAAAATGTTTCGCTTCAAGAAGACACGACGTCAGCAGGAAACATCCACGCAAGGTGCCGAGATGGTGCCTGAAACGACAGTGAAGGCTCCAAAGAAGAAAAAACGTGTACTGCGTTTTTTCAAACGAAAAAGAGCTCCTGCAGCTTCAGACGTCATAGACACCACAAGTCAAGGCGTTGATTCCTGCAGCTCTGAAATCCAAACAATTGACAATGAAAAAGAGGCTTTGTCAATGGAACGTTTGAATTCAGACTCTGAGAAGCAGAGCATGATGGGGAACACAAATCTACAGCTGGATACCTCAAGTGAGGATGAGTTTTACCCTTGCCTCTCCAAAACCCCAAGTCCTGAGAATAAAACTCAGGCTTCGGCAATGGACAGCGAGGAGTGGAGGGAGAAGGAGAACAAAGATCTCCAGCTGGATGCCTCAAGTGAGGATGAAAATCAACCTTGCTGCTCCAAAGGCCTAAGACCTGACAATAAAACTCAGGCTTCGGCATGGGGCAGTGAGGAGTGGAGGGAGAAGGAGAACAAAGATCTCCAGCTGGATGCCTCAAGTGAGGATGAAAATCAACCTTGCTGCTCCAAAAGCCTAAGACCTGACTATAAAAGTCAGGCTTCGGCATGGGACAGTGAGGATTCGGATTCTGAGAAGGGATGGGTGAGGGAGAACAAAAATCTCTGGCTAGATACCTCAAGTGACGACGAGTATGAACCTTGGTGCTCCAAAAGCCTAAGACCTGACAATAAAACTCAGGCTTCGGCATGGGACAGTGAGGATTCAGATTCTGAGAAGAGGAGGGTGAAAGGCAAAGGGAAGCTCCCAATCAACCCGAGATATCGGCATGTGAAAAGACGCAGATCGCCCACTGATGAGCAGGATCCTAAAAAGGAAGAAGCTCCGGCGGAGGAGAATGTCAAGCACAAAAAAGGATTCTTCAGGGCTCTGAGACGGAAATTTAAAAAGAAAAAAGATCATAAAGTCCAGAGTTCAGAGTCAATTGTGAAGAACAAGGAGACTATGGAGGAACAAAGTGCTGGTCTTGATGAGTACTTTGCCCAACATAACCAATGTTCTAAACAAATACAAACAACAGAGAAGGAAATATTGGAGGATTCCTTGTCGAGACTAAAAGTTGAACTGGCTGACACAGAACTCCGTTTAAGACAGGAACAGATGAAACTGGCAAACGTCAAAGATCATTTTATGTTCCTGCAACTAGGGTGGAAGTGGCAGAAGGAAATCTTTGAGTTTGAGTCTGCTATGATTGAAAAGGAAAGAAAACGCTTCGAAACCGAGAGGCGGGAAATTTCCAATTCAAAGAAAGCCATAGAAATTATGACGGCAGCACTCGCACGCAAAGAAGCTTCCCTCCAGGAGAGGATTGACATGATGGCGCAAAGTGACGCCGAACCTCTGGAAACGGATGTCTAACAAATTACAGTTTGAGTGACACCAGTTTCCTGGTTCTTTAGTTTTTAAAGTAGGATTTTTAGGAG
>NC_050528.1:33259888-33272855 GCF_002922805.2 Oryzias melastigma
AATTGATTAAAAATAATAAAAATACATCATTAAAATACTTTCCTAAATCAAAGCTTAAAAGTAGCCCAAATGACTTTTTAAAAAATATGGGTAGAAACAATAGGAAGGAAAACAAAAAAAAATTAAGAAATAATGATTACATAAAAAATACAAAATAAAAAAATACATTTTTTAACTTAAGCTTCAAAGCAGGTAAAATTGTGGAACCTATTTAGGAGAGTGGATGGAAACACCTGCAGGAAGTAACACAAATTAATAATAATGAAAAAAAAAACAAACAACTAAAAATATAGAAAATTCTAAAAAAAAAAAAAAAACCCCTCCATGAACCACCACCTTGACGTGGTGGAGGGGCTTAAGTGCTCGAGTGATCTCAGGAGCTGAGCTGTCTGGGGCTTTTGACCCTATGAGGGTCTCCCATGGCAGACAGGTCCTGGTTGACAAGCCAGACTAAGAGTGGTTCAGAACTCCTTTAGAACTCCTTTAGAACTCTTTTACCAAAGACCAAAGATCCTGTTAAGTCACCAAAATTGGGGTCACTGGGGCCCCACTCTGGACCCAGGCCTGGGGTCGGGGCTTGTAGGTGCCTGGTGGTCAGGGCTCCTTCCACGTGCCCCAGTCGGGCCAAGCCCGAAGGAGCAACGTGGGACCATTCTCAAATGGGCCCACTGCTGCAGGAGAGCTCAGAAGGGGTCGGTGTAATGTGGTTTGAGTGACGGTTGAAGGCAAGTGCCTCAGCAGCCCAAACTCCGGTTGTGGAACTAACTTTTTGGGACATGGAATGTCCCCTCTCTGGGAGGGAAGGAGCCTGAGCTTGTGCGCGAGGTTGAGAGATACTGGCTAGATATAGCTGGGCTCATCTCCACCCACAGCCTGGGCTCGGAAACTCAATCCCTTAAGAGGGAGTTGCCCATGGTGAGAGGTGGCAGGCCAGGGTGGGCTTACTTGTGGGCCCCCAGCTCAGCCACCAAGTGTTGGAGTTCACACTGGTGGACTTTGGGGTGGGGCTGTCCATCACCAAGCAGAGGTCACTTACGTAGTCGACGTGCTCCTTGGCGGTAAGAGGCTGACTAGACCAAAACAGGCAAAAGCAGTAGGGGCTTGCTGTGCCCCTTGAGAGGTACACGCCCTTCAGTAGTCACTGCACGGGAGCATCTTGTGCTGCATATCCGTAAGCAAGGATCCCCGGCAACCAACTGAATGGAATAGGAATACTTCAAGCACAGTGAGCAATCTCCCTTCGGGGTGCAGAGTGTCTCTGGCACACAGGGGTTCTGCTTTCATAATCTGCTCCACACCCTCCTTGCAATCAGGGGAATTACCAACACCTGTTGTATTTCCTCACACCGTGGCGATTCTCTGGCTGCAGCCAGCCTCCCAGAGTTCAGAAGAGCTCGGTCGCTCAATACGCTGGCAGACAGACAGCTGCTTCGGGGAGCGGGGGCAGCCTGCTTGGATCTCCTGAACTGTGATTTTTTTTTGTATTTTCATCAAGACAATAAAAAAAACAGCAAAAAAACCCAGCACTTTTTCCGCAAACTCACTCCTGCGGAGAGAAACTGCAACATAGGGAACAGAAAACTGCTGGCAGTAAAGTTGGCTCTCGAGGACAACCCTTCCTTGTTTAGATTGACCACAAGAACTTTAAAATAAATATGCACCACCAAGAGACTTAACCCTCGGCAGGCAAGGAGGTCCCTCTTTAGCGGCTGGATGACTCATTGGGCTTATAGGGTTTGCACCCAGGAGACCTGGGTTCGATCCCTGGGGGGGGTCCACTGATCTCCATCCAGATTGGGTCCCTGGTAAAGACCTTTGACGCTGCTGCCTAACTGGGTCCCTGTGCCCTTCAATTACAGGGTTGTGTCAGGAAGAGCATCCAGCATAAAAACTCTGCAAAATCACTGATGCGAAACTATGGGTGCTGTTACACTGTGGCGACCCCGAAAGGGATAAGCTGAAAGGTGAACAACAACAGTTATCTTTCAAACCTGGCACTTCTTCTTTCACTTTCAGCTTATCCCTGCGTGGAAAGCTGTCAAATCGATTTTTTTAATTTTCTGAAAAGTGTAGCTGACTCACTCAAGTTCTACTGCTCACCAAAACAATGTTTACTGCGTGTTTCAGGTTCCAGACAAAACCTTAAAACTTGAATAAACTCCAGAGTTTCATCAAACAGAATTCCGTGTTTCACATTTTCTGAGGGATCTGAGATAGACACGCCCACACGATGTGAGTTAGGCCCCCCACTGAGTTTGACCGGCCAGTTTGACAGATTGAATTAAATGGAGTGCTCACTATCATGAAATGTTTAATGAAATCATGAAATAAATAAATGTTTCTTAAATCATTTAAAATCAAAGTTTAATTAAATAATGACATATCTAATGACACTTTTATTTATTTTAATGCCAATTTTAAATAATTAGTGACACTTTGTTTTACATTATTTAATATTAAATATATTTATTTAAATTAGTCTCTTCCAGCCCATATCGGACCGTCTAGAAATTAAATATGTCATTAAATATTTAAATGTGCAATTGTAATATTTTAATTCCACATATATTTCAACATTTATTTATGGACTTCAACTTTTATTTATTTAATGCCAAATTAAAAAAATAATAACACATCTAATATTTAATTGCGTATATATTTATTTCATTTTGGCTCTTTAAGAACGGCATAAATAAGAGCCTGTTTTTTATGTTTTGCTTTGCCTGTGCAAAAAAGGTGGATGTGATCTCATTAAAAATGATTAAAAGCTGGACTTTTATTCAAAACATTAAGTAATAATGAATGCATTTCCAATGCTGAACAACACATCTTTATTTAGACTGCTATAACTTAAAGAAGATGAGGAACACTGAAGTCACAAAGTTTTTTTGTCCAGTAGGAGAGACAAATGGTAAAGGTAAAGGTGTGTAGATTTCACATCCATGGGTTTTTTTGTGCTTGAAAATTCCTGAAAGTACACATTCACTTCTCTGATTTTCTTCTTGGGCTGCATGGTGGCGCAGTGGTTAGCGCTCTCGCCTCACAGCGAGAAGGCCCCGGTTCGAATCCCGGCTGGGACCTTTCTGTGTGGAGTTTGCATGTTCTCCCCGTGCATGCGTGGGTTTTCACCGGGGACTCCGGCTTCCTCCCACCGCCCAAAAACATGCCTCATAGGTTAATTGGTGACTCTAAATTGCCCCTAGGTGTGAATGTGAGAGTGTATGTGTGTGATTGAGGCCCTGTGACAGACTGGGGACCTGTCCAGGGTGTACCCCGCCTTCGCCCTTCAGTAGCCGGGACAGGCTCCAGCACCCCCGCGACCCCGAAAGGGAAGAAGCGGACAAGAAGATGGATGGATGAATGTTAACAGTGCACACTGTAGACACATGTTCCATGACCATGGATTATAATTATTTGAACTTTTATCAAAACAAATGTTCCCAGTTAGGCACTTTCATAAAACAATAAAAAAATAATTTTAAGTTTCATTTGAATTTTCATTTTAAATTTGATTTGCTCATTTGGAGGGAGACAAGGAAAAACTGCATTTTTCCACACTGATTTGTTCTCTACTATTTTAAAGCATTTTTTTCTTTTCTCTTAGTTTCTGTTGGTTTGTTCTGAAGACATATACATTTAGTCACAAACTACGTTCTAGCATTTGGTTCGTGGATAGTTTGAAGTATGATGGGTGGTAAATAAAATGTTCTTCAGTTATAGAGTGACCTATATTTGACTCTTATTTGTATATAAATCTGGTTCTGAAAGACCCACAACCTTCACCATACGTCACTGCTCTAATCATCCTCTGTGTCTCCCATGCATTGTAATGAGTTATACACAAACACCGCTCCATGTAGCAATCGGGCTATAAAACTTTGCCTGTAGCTCCTCCCACACGCAGCTGGGGCGTCAAGCTGTACACATTTTTGGAGAGGCATCGATCTACGGTAAGTGAAAAGTATCATAAATCGCCAGGAGAAGAGGCGTAAAGAACAGTGCTTTGGCCATCAAAAATCTTTTTTTTACATTCAAGCTGAAAATTTGCTGCATGGCGAAAGGAAGGGCGGTTGACATTGGTACCCCCGTGGACGCTCAACAGTTCCTGTTAAATAAATGTTTTCCCACCACACTTCAACATCTATTTCTCTTTCTTGAGACTTTGACAGTTAAGACTGTTAAAAAATATAATCTATTCACAAGAAAATACATTTAAATCTGGTATTAACATAGAATGAACTGTTACTTTCCTTGGGAAATGTAATTCTACTTATAACAAACTCCTTACAGTCACTTAGCAACCCCTACCCCAGTGAAAACAATCCCTGCCTCCAAGTGTCATCAGACAGCAACGTCTCTTCTCTCTGCAGCTTTGGTTGGGCTCTCACAAATACCGTGGGTAAAACATGACGAAATGCAGTCAAACTTAAAGATGTACCAGTATTTCCTTCATTATCCCACCACATAACGCATGCAATCTGCAGAAAGATAGTGCAACGTGTCGAAAATATGCTATTATTGTAAATACAGAAGTAATTCCTAATCCTTTTAACCAAATTGGAGACAGATCAGACAAAAACAGCAGATTGGAACTCTTACTTTCTTTTTTTCTAAACTCTCAAACTAATGGAGGACTGTGTCTGTGTCTTCACTCTCCTCATTTCAGCTTCCCAGGTGGAGAAAACTGTTCAAATCCCAATTAAAGCCGTATCGGCCTTCTGGCTGATACTCGGCTTTGATGTTGGGATAAAGCAGCGAGAGCCCGGTCTTTGTATTTTCACAGAATCGCATCAGCATTCATTCCCCCGAACATTTTTTTTTGAATGGCTGACAGACATCATTCATACTTATCCTTCTCACATGATTCTGGATTCAAACAGCTGCACACAGACGTTTTCTGATCCGCTCCCTTCAAACAAGTTAATGCGCAATTACTTGATGGTTTTAGACAATCCAGGACAGAAGATTTGGACCGCTCCGAGTTAGAAAATGCTTCTCACCGTCTCTTCGGTTGAGTTTGGCGAAACCCGCTGCATGGCTACTGGACAACTGGGAGGAGCTTCTGAAGGATGATGGTGGCAGGTTGGACAGCAGAGCACTGTCACACCCATCTGCTGAACAAGAAAAAAACAGCATTAGCCACAAATCTGTCACAATAGGATCCTCAGTGCTTTATGTGAAAGCTCTGTCATCATTCTAAATGATAAGAGATGTCCTCATTTCACCCATCCCTGAGATTTCAGACACACATTTTTGCGAACTTTGAAAAAAAAAAGAATGATCTTGTAATGACAAATCAGATTGCCACATTTTGATTTCTCCCCACAATGTAACTAAGCTTATCTGATGTATTTCATCTCCATGTGTAAACGAAGCGCAGAACACAGTAATCAAGTTATTGAGATGTGAGATCCATGATAGCACTACGTTTCCAAGGCAACCACTGTTTTCTCGCATTCAAGTTTTGAACACAACAGGAAGTTAAAAACTCATGTGCGTGCATACTGTTGAGATCATAAGTTTACATACTCTAATTTCTTGACTATTCTTCTTAGAATATATATGATAACACACTTTTTATAGTTTAGAGTGTTCTTTAGACACGGATCTGCTGCAGATCTGATGGATTATCTCCAAACAGCGCATTAATGACAGCCGAACAGGATCCATTCAAACCCGGAAAACTGGCGCGGCAGAGCTAGTTGTGTTAGCGCCGATGTTAGCATAGCTAGACGAAGCTCTCTGTTCAACGTGATCAAACTTAGTCACAACATGCTTCATCTTCATGCATCGCCATAGCGATCTCATGGAACACAAGTTCTGCCTTAAAGAAATTACATTGGACAATTTTCCTCTTTTATTTTTCTTATGTTTCCCCACATTTTCGAGTTCCGTTAGCGTGTAGTTTTATTGTTGTTGATACGCCAGCCTACCCATTAACATCACTGCTAACCGGCCTAGCACCACTGAAGAGAACGGCAGACCCGGTGTAGGTAGCAGAGGTGCTCGTTGTTGTCGCTGCATTTTCGGTATGTGGAAGCAAAACGGTTGCACCGCTCTCCCGCATGCGCGAACCAAACGTCACTTCCGCTAAAGCATTTTCCGGTCTTCGGACGGTAACAACCATAATAACAATAATAACCTTGAAGGATGTTAATATAGCACTTAAAATGTTTATCATAGTGAGAACATTCACTTATAATAAGCTGGACGAGATGAAAAAGACACGTTAAGGATCAGGACCTTACGATCATGCAGTGAATACACACGGAGTACAAATGTTTTCTTCTTGCTGTTTTACATGACGGCAGTGTACTCCCTAAGCTAAGAGGATACAGCGCCACTTCAAAACACTTTATTTTCTCCGGTAATCCAAAAACGTTATTAACGGTAACTCTTTGGCTTTTTTTCGAACTGTAATCCAGTCAGGAGAAGCTCTCGGTTGTTGAGAAAAAACATAAATTCTTGTGATCAAGGAGTTTTACTGTTTGGAAATGACTCTGTGGTATAGTGGGTGAAGAGCGGAAGTGACGTGTGGTTCGTGCATGCGTGCTCGGCCTGTCAGATCGGCTCGGGGGCTGGCGCATAGATGACGTGTAAGATTGTGATTGGTCCGGACCGTTAGACCACTGTCACGTGACACGGGGAATAGCTGTGTTTGAGATCCCCAGCGATTCGCCTGCATCATTGGCGAGACTAAGCTGCTGCTGTAGGTGGCGGGTTTAAGGCGCCTGAGATGAAGATGAACGGCGAGACTGCACGAGAACAAGGAGTTGGGGGTTGTCCTTATCATTTAGTTGAATTTGAAAATGCCACTCCTCCTAGTATGATTTGTGCTGTTGTGTCTTTTATATTAATTTTTGACATCTTTTAGAGTAAAACTGTTGATAAAATAGCCGCGGGATTCATTGCATGGGCACTGTCCCAAATAAATAAATAAAATAAAATTAAAGTTAAGTTTTAGAGGCAACAATAACAAATATGACCACAGATTATTTGAAATCTTGTTTATTTTTTCATCAGTGATTCACTACCTTCTCGAAAAAGTAAATCTCGTTTGCAATACATCAGACAGCACAGAGACGAGCCTCCAAACCTTTGGACCCAAGTCATTTAGAGTAATGATGAGACCAAGATTGAACTTTTTGGCAACAGCCACAAAAGCTACATTTGAAGAGGAGTCAACAAGGCCTTTGACGAAAATAACACTATTCCCACTTTGAGACATTGAGGTGGATTGTTGATGGTTTGTGGCTGTGTGAGACACTGGAAACTTGGTCAGAGTTACTCAGATGTTTATGGTTTGAGATTACATTAAAGCAGTTAAAATATTTTTAAATTGCTATAAAAGTTTGAGAGAAAACTTTTCATCTTTTAGCATCAAGAAACCAAACTGTACAGCTTAATTCTTTTTTTCTGTGTATCAACAAGATAAGTCAGATTTCAGCCACCTCGGGTCGAGCAGAAGGCAGACTTTGAGCGGATTATGAAAATGAGCATCGACACTTTTCTGCTTGAAGATGATTGTTAGTGCTGAGGGGGAAAAAAAACAAAAGCAGAGATTGCTGGAGCTTCATTATCCCGCTTCTACGTGATGTGAGTGGACAAACACTCTGACTCTAGTTCATATACAGGAACACTGAACTCTGGGTTTGTGGGGATAATAGGGCTCTGAAGTGCAGGACCTACTGTTCACCGCTGTTTACGTGGTGATGGATGTAGCTCATCAGTATTCAGGGGTTTCCACTCTGTTTTCAGCTCATTTTGTTATTCGCTGTAAAAGTGGGAAAAGCCTGTGAATTAGACACGGTCCTCTCTGTATGTGCTGACAGCCGGAGCGAGCAAATGTGTTGGGCTTTCAGTTTACAAAAGCTATTTTCAAAATTCATCCAGTACTTTAACACAATTGCACCATTCACAGCTCAGCAGTCAGATCATTTTGACAGTTGAGTAATGAAGGTGAAGATGTTTTTGACTAAAATAACGTTTCAAAACAGTCAATATTTATCCTTGCAAATCCTGACAATCATAAATGTATTTTTATATAAATAAACAAAAGATGTGTGTACCAAAAACCAGACAAAAGCTAAATTGATTGTGCATTTGAACAATACATAGTTGATGTGTAAAAATATGCACTGGTAAAGCCAACATGCCATTAAAGACTCACACTCAAACCAGATTGTACGGCAAGCTAATAGCCCCAAAATTTTGCACAACAAAAAGCAGTATTTTGATCACATAAAATACCACTGTAGACAAACTTTTTGAAGCAGTGTCAATTTGGTGGTAAGTGCAGTAAAAGCAGCATTTCCTTACAATTAGTGCCAGAACATGCATCCAAAATGCTGTCCAGAATGTGTCAGAAGGGCACAAAGCATAGAATTTCCCTCAGCTAAAAGTAATGTTCCACCCTCACAGTTGTAGGTGTGTATAGACTAAGCCATCTTTGGCTTTGATGACTTCTGTGGTTTTCACTGGAGACTTGGAATTGTGTTGGAAGAGTGGTCCTGGATTGATTACACAACTCTTTAAATCGTTGCTTGTAAGTTTTTCCTTACCCTGCAGGTCTAAGGGCAGGGATACCCAGTTTACCTTCTTCTGTTTAGTTTAGTAATCAGCTATTTTGTTTACATTTGATGGCAAATTTAATGATTTTGGACAATTACTTGTAAGCTAGGTTGGGTAGTAAGGAGGGAGAGACTGACCTGTAGAGACTAGCAAGGCAGAGAGATCGAGACGGGAAGGACATGCAGCAGGTTAGGGTGATCAAGGATAGGAATGGTAATGTGGTGACAGGTGTCAGTGGTGTAATGGAAAGATGGAAAGAATACTTTGAAGAGTTGATGAATGAAGAGAATGAGAGAGAACAAAGAGTAGAAGAGGTGACGGTTGTGGAGCAGGAAGTAAGAAAGATTAGTAAAGGTGAAGTGAGAGGGGCTTTGAAGAGGATGAAGAGTGGAAAGGCTCTTGGTCCTGATGATATACCTGTGGAGGTATGGAAGTGTCTAGGAGAGATGGCAGTGGAGTTTTTGACCGGGTTGTTCAACAGGATCTTAGGTGGTGAGAAGATGCCTGAGGAATGGAGGAGAAGTGTGATGGTGCCCATTTTTAAGAATAAGGGAGATGTGCAGAGTTGTGGTAACTACAGAGGAATAAAGCTGATGAGCCATACAATGAAGGTGTGGGAAAGAGTAGTGGAAGCCAGACTAAGAGCAGAAGTGAACATTTGTGAGCAGCAGTATGGTTTCATGCCAAGAAAGAGCACTACAGATGCAACATTTGCTTTGAGGATGTTGATAGAGAAGTACAGAGAAGGTCAGAGAGAGCTCCACTGTGTCTTTGTAGATCTGGAGAAAGCTTATGACAGAGTGCCCAGAGAGGAACTATGGTATTGTATGAGGAAGTCTGGAGTGACAGAGAAGTATGTCCGAGCAGTGCAGGACATGTATGAGGGCTGTAAGACAGTGGTGAGGTGTGCTGTAGGGGTGACAGAGGAGTTCAAGGTGGAGGTGGGATTACATCAGGGATCAGCTCTGAGCCCCTTCCTGTTTGCAATGGTGATGGACAGACTGACGGATGAGGTTAGACAGGAATCACCATGGACTATGATGTTTGCAGATGATATTGTGATTTGTAGTGAGAGCAGGGAACAGGTGGAGGTGGAGTTAGAGAGGTGGAGGTTTGCCCTGGAAAGGAGAGGAATGAAGGTTAGCCGCAGTAAGACAGAGTACATGTGTGTGAATGAGAGGAACCAGAGTGGAAGAGTGAGGTTACAGGGAGAAGAGATAAAGAAGGAGGAGGAGTTTAAGTATTTAGGGTCAACAGTACAGAGTAATGGAGAGTGTGGAAAAGAAGTGAAGAGGAGAGTGCAAGCAGGTTGGAATGGGTGGAGAAAAGTGTCAGGTGTGATGTGTGACAGAAGAGTTTCAGCACAAATGAAAGGAAAGGTGTACAAGACTGTGGTGAGACCAGCCATGTTGTTTGGACTAGAAACAGTGGGACTGAAGAAAAGACAGGAAGCAGAGCTGGAGGTAGCAGAGATGAAGATGCTGAGGTTCTCTTTGGGAGTGACCAGGATGGATAGGATCAGGAATGAATACATCAGAGGGACAGCACATGTTAGAGGTTTTGGAGATAAAGTCAGAGAGGCCAGACTGAGATGGTTTGGACATGTTCAGAGGAGAGACAGTGAATATATTGGTAGAAGGATGCTGAGTCTAGAGCTGCAGGAAAGAGGTCTAGAGGAAGACCAAAGAGGAGGTTTATGGATGCAGTGAATGAAGACATGAAGGTGGCTGGTGTTAGAGTGGAGGATGCTGAAGACAGGCTTAGATGGAGGAAACTGATTCGCTGTGGCGACCCCTGAAGGGAAAAGCCCAAAGGAAAAGAAGAAGAAGACTGGTATGAACCCCATTGAGACAACGGTGTTGTGTAATTGGGCTACGTAAATAAAATTGAATTCAAATTGAAAGACCCTTATAACTAAACATGCTCAGACAGGAATTGATCTACACAATTAATGTGTATTGATGAAAAACTAAGCTGTAAGAAACACATAAACTACATCAATAACAAAATATCTAAATCAATAGCTATACTGTATAAAGTTAAACATTTCTTAAACCAGTCGTCATTAAAAACCTTGTACTGCTCATTTATTCTTCCCTACATGAGTTATTGTGTGGAAGTGTGGGGAAGTACATACAAAACTTCATTAAATTCAGTCTCTCTTCTTCAAAAAAGCTATACGAATAATAACCAAGTCACCCTATGCAGAACCAACAAATCCACTTTTTATTAAACTAAACCTAATGACATTTGCTGACATGGTTGATTTCAAAATAATCCAGTTCATGTTCAAAGTTAAAAATAATCAATTACCAGTAAGTATCCAAAGATTTTTGAGTTGAGAGAAGGCACACACGTTTACGTCAAACCACCTGTGAGAACTAACGTTAAACTCCACTGCATCTCCACAAGGGGGTGCAGTTATGGAATAACTGTAGGGACGACATTAAAAATTGTCAAACCATGTATAAATTAAAAGCATTAATTAAGGGAGATAGAATTAATAAATATGGAGTAGCAAATAATATATTTTGATGGTTATATGTATATATGTGTATTAGTGAATTTATTAATGTACATAATTGTTATTTTGCTGTTTTTTTTTCCGTTTTTTTCTTCTTTTCATGAATGAGATTTATTTTGTTTTTTTGTTTGTAAAACTTAAGTATAATTACTGAGACCATACTACATATTAGTTGATATTGAAGGGGCTTGGACTCGAAAAGCTTATAGCTTCATCCAAAGCCCATTTGGAACAATGAACATCATTTGAGATTTTGTGGGGAAAATGGTATTGTTTCTTTTTTTAATTTCGTTTGTTTGTCTTTTTTTTTTTGTTGTTTGGATTATTTAGTGTTTCTTGTTCGAAATAATAAAAAAAATGTCAGAAATGTAGTTTTACTTTTATTGAATTCATAGGTCACAGACTTTACTTATTTTTATTAACAAATTTGTATTAAAAATGTTTAGAATTGAAACAAGTTTGAATATATTCAAGCTTGGAATTTCTGTTACTCAACCTATGCTTGTTAAATCCTGTAACGCTGGAGAATCTGTGAGTAAATATCAAAAGAGGAGTTTTGTATTGTTAGTCTAACTTCAATTAAACATTCAAACACAAAAAACATGCTTTTCTAAAGAAAGGCATCTTTATATTCAGGAAGTCTCTCCATCCAGCACACAGAGGGTCAGTGTTTAGGTTCACTGACTGCAGGAACCAGCAGGTATTCAACATTTAGCTCCATTTTCCTGTGAGCTGTCTGTGTTTGTGCTCCACTGCTTACACCTTCAGAGGATTCGGCTCAGAAATGCCAAAGCACTGCAGAGTAAAAGCGACCCAGTGTTTATAACTGCCCCCTCTATGAGTGTTATATCAGTGAGGCCAGGCTCTCACCACACATTATCTCCTCTGGAATTACAGCCATTCCTCCATTTCACCTCTTCAGACTATAATTCACCTGCTTCTTATACAGAAAACCCTCCGCCGCCCACTCTCACAGAGATCTGAATGCAGGGATCAAGAGAAAATATCAAGAGGAGTGTTAAGGAGTTGGAAGATGACATTTTACTTACTTATTTGACTTGTTAATTATGACAGACTAAAGCATTACAGATGTTGTAAAACTGAACATTTAATGATCAATATTCCATATTTAATGGAGTAAAGACTGTCCATCTCTTGTAAAGGGAGAATTTAGGTCATGAGGGTAGATTTACCTTCCTTTGGAAACAGACAATACCAGCTCGTTTCAGTTCTGGCTTAAGCAATTAACCAGAAGCTGCTGACTAATGACGAGCATGACTAGTTGCTCATTTTCCAAAAACTGGAACTTCAGAAAGTAAATCAAAAGAGGTTTATTACAGATTGAAAGTACAATTACACCTATAACATTGTTATGATTTAATAAATCACATCCATTACAGTACAATTGCACTTTTTTAGGCAAAATCTAGCAATCCAATACGTGATGAGCGTCTAATCATTAAAAAGAGTTTTCAATGTAATCAAAGTTTAGAAAGACGTAGTAACTCAAAGTCAAATCTTAATCAAAATGTAGCAGGTTCATTAATTTTCACGAGCATCCAAACACTAATCCCCCCCATTTTATATTCTTTAGTGGTTGGTCTTTATTGAGTTAGCTTGAGCTAACGTAGCTCGTAGGTGGATTCCTTTCAGTCAAATCTACTGGCTTGTGCAACTTCTGGTGGACTTGGAAATTAGGTGACAGTGGTTTTAGTGCAACTGAATCCAGTGAACTCCTTCCTGGTGATTGGATCTGCAACAAATGTTTCACTCTGGATTGTTATCTTCAGTGTTGGGACTAACGCCGTTTAAGTATAACGGCGTTACTAACGGCGTTATAAATCAAGTAATTTAGTAATCTAACTAATTACT
>NC_050528.1:33272986-33277801 GCF_002922805.2 Oryzias melastigma
CTCCCCACTCCCCCCCCCCCCCTTTTTTTCTGTTTTTTTTTTGTTTTTTTGCATTCATCAAATCTGTGCTAAAAGTGGAGTGGGCCTCGAACTGTCTTGTTGTGCTAAATGGTAAAAATATCGTATACTTGTATACTTGTATCAACTGCTGCCTACAAATGTAAGACATAATTTTAACACAAGAAAATCTGCTGTTACTTTTACTCTCCCACTACCACGAACCAATGCTCTCAAAAAAACTGTTATATATAGGTCAATTACATACTGGAACATGCTCCCCTCAGAAATGACAGTATCAAAGTGCCATCATAGTTTTAAGGTTTATCTCAAGAAATCTGTAATTCATAATGAAATTTCACTGCATAAATGAGTCATTTATTTTAATTGTTTCTCTTATTCTAGGGTTTTTATTTTTGTTTTAATACATTTTATGTACTGTTTTTTATGATGTATGTATTATGTATATATTAATATTTGTGTATTAATGCATGTATTCTTTTAGTGTGGACCCCAGGAAGAATAGTCTCACCTTCGGTTGAGACTAATGGGGATCCTTAAATAAATAAATAGCGCTTTCTACCCTCCTTCAAGGGCCCAAGAGCGCTTCCCAGTCACAGACCCATTCACCCATTCACACACATTCACACACTGGTGGTGGCTCCGCTGCCGAACACTGGCGCCAACCTCCCACCAGAGGCAATTTGGGGTTCAGTGCCTTGCCCAAAGACACTTCGACACATGGGCGGGCAAGGCGGGAGTCGAACCCACTCACTTCTGATCAGGAGTCGACCGCCCTACCACTGCACCACAGCCTTTAACAGTAAAGTCCCATGAGTTGTCGCACACCTGTGACATTTTTTTCTCCATATTTGAAGTGCTCCCTGGTGGAGCAGTGAGCTGCAGACAAAGTCCTACGATCCAACCCCTTAATGTTGAATTTCAGATACGGAAGCATTGGGTCACATTTCTTCGGTATTACCTGACTGTGGATTTTGAACCCACAGTTTTATAGTCTCAGGGTGGACACGCTACACTGGACCGCTTACTAAGAACTCCAAGTTAATAATAGCCTGAGTTGGTTGGTTTTTAAAGGGACAAACTTTTGTGGGTTATTTTAACTCAGAAAAAAAAAACAGGACAGAAACATAAATTGGGTCAAAACAAAATCACCATAAACCCCAAAAATAGTATTGCTGTGAAATGTTACTCAAAAGTATATTCCAACATGAACAACTCAAGAATTGTGTTGAAGAAGTACCCAAAGTTTCTGAGGCCTTTAATCCCAGGTAAATTTTAATACAAATGTTTGCAACTTCTTGGAATGTAGAACTCTGTGAATTCTAGTCGTCAGTGAACGTAAAGGCATAGTGGTTAATTCTTTCACATTACGCAAAAAGAATGTTGTTCAAATCCCAGCAGGGACCTTTCTGTGTGAAGTTTGCATGTTCTCCCTCCACAGGTGTGGATGTTCACCTGCGTCTTCCCAAGGTTCAATAACATGTTTTATAGGTTCACTGCTCCTGTGTATTTGTGTGGCCCTGTGACTAACTGGTCACCTGATTAGGGTGTGCTCTACGTTCAACAGTGGCTGGATTGGAACCAGCAAACCTGTGACCACCAAAAGGGATTCAGTGGGTTCTTAAGACGAATGGATAGATGTAACATTTCAGTATTTATTTTTGAAAGTTCTCTAAAATATTCTAAGATTAGATGATTCCAGGTTGATGTGTAGAAGACCTCTATATGCAAATATATTTCAGAAGACTATTGGTAGACTTCTAATAGAGTAACAAAATAGAGTGGTCTGAGATGTCCAGTAGACATCTACAGTAGATGTGTATCTAATAGGCATCCTGTCCCTGGTGGGCCGGGCCCAGGATGAGTGGAAGTCGACACAGTGATGAATGAAGCTGCATTTTCTCTGGTTCTGAATGACGGTGCATGTACAGAGAAGTGTAGACTCTGTCAACATATATTCTCCTATGAACTGTACAGAGGATCCACATGAAAGATCACAACATGAAAGCCTGTGAACATGCAAGAAAAAACATTGCTGACAGCCAGAACTTGTGCATTCATCAGTCATGTCATGAAGACGGCTGATGGCAGCTAGTTTAATCAGATGTGTTCCTGCTCACAGCAACACACCTTTGATGACTTTACAAGACCGCTAACCTCAGGCAGTCAGAAATATGTTTTCCCCAAAGTAAACTAAGCTTTGGTTTGATGTAAACGTATGATGGTAATGCAGAGACGCAATGAATTCTGGGAAATGTCAAGTAATCATGAAGTTCGAATCAAAAGTTAAGACTTCATTTGCTTTGTTGCACTTTGCCATTCGTACCACTTGGTGTATCACAAGGTTAGCATTTCAAAGTTCTGCATATTCAGCTTTGTTTTAGTTCATAAATTAGAGTCCAACATTAATCTGTATTTCAGACCAAAAAATATTTTACTACACGTTATTACACTCTACTATATTTATAAAGATTGCAAATCAGCGATCTTGGACGTCGCCAATATTGGTACTCGAATTTTTGGGAGGAGATCGCGAGTATCCAAGTGCTCGGATACTTGAATGATAAGTTTTAAAAGTCTGTGTTTTACAATAATAAAGTTATAATTTGACAAGTTATATTTTGAGAATGTCAAACATTTATGAGGCAAAAGACTGTTAATAAAAAAAGCAACAACAAAATAAGAACCAGTATGTGTTTCAGTGAGAGACATAAGGAGCGTATCGTAGAGGTCATTTCAGCATTCCCTTCACAAATAGGAAAAATATAGGACTTTTAGGAAGTCACCATCATATTGTTTTATGTGTGAGTAAAAATCTTAAAAATATTAGAGCCTTCTCTGAAGACACTTGTTTTTGGTAGAAATTAGGGTAAAAAATGGGATGCAGTTTGTCAGATAATTTTATGACTTTGTTTTTGTAAAATGCAAATCTATTTTCTCATTATTCTCAGAATTATTCCTGTAAAACAATTATATATATTTATTATAATTTTATATCTTTATTCTTGTAAACTAACAACTTTTTTCTTATCATTTTATTTATTTATTTTTAAATAAAATCATAATATTTTTCCCATAGCATTATGACTTTTTTCTGGGAAACTTAAAACTTTTCCCATTATACTTTTACAACTTTATTCTCCTAAAATTACAACTTTTATCCCATAACATTATGAATTTATTCTTTGAAAATATTTTTTTTTCTCATAGCTTTATGACTTTAATCTAATAATTGTACTTTTTTTTTAAATTGATTATTAATAAATCTGATTTTATAGTGGCTCTAATGCTCTTAGATGCTGCTACCCTAAAATGTATAATACCTAGAAGTAAATTGTAAAACGAGTTTGATAGCTTTCCTGTTTTCTTTTTGATTGAAAGCTGTAATTAAATGTACAACCCCTGTAAAAAGATGTACGTTGTTTAAAAAAATATTCATTCTATTATGTTTGCATTGCAGCTGATAACCATTACAGCCAATGTGTTCAAAGGCAACAGTGACGATGCTAATTCATCTCCATTACTCCATAATGATTCATTAGAATGCCATTCATCTCAGCAACAAGACATTAGTGCAGCATTTATTTATCCATCAAAGCAAAATTGCACCATTCACTCGTCTAACTGGACGTCTTTACACTTTTCATTCATCTAATATGCAGTCATCAAAGCTGAAAGGCCTCTTTTCACCCATTAAACTCTGAAGCTGCCACTGAATGAATATTCTACTCTGTCTGCTGTTTTGTTCCACAAAGTCAACAGTTTCATGTTATTACTTCCATAGTTTGCATTAGAATTGTTTTCAGCTTTTAAAAACCAATTTAAAGTTGTAATTGAACAAAAAATGTTTGTAATTCAAATCATTTGTTTGTGGAAAAGTAGCTCTAATTATTGATTTCTATGAACCTGTTTGGTGTTTCAGTGTTGTTTGGTTGTTACCTAATCAGATTTTTTTGGCTGTCTTTTTGATCATTTGGATTTTAAAGGTTTCATTGCTTTAATTTCTTCAATTTATTTCTTCCTAATTTGCAGAAAGTCACACACATTAATGTATTTTCTCCAGTCAGTAGGCTTCAGTTTTTGTGTTAACTCACCACAGCCGTTTCTGTTGTACTCCTTAGTGTAACTTCAGTTATGCATTCCACTGTGCTGTAGTGGTTAAACTCTCACCTCCCAGCCAGTTCAAATCCCACATGAGTCCTTTTTGTGTGGAGTTTGCATGTTCTCCTCATGCATGTGTGGGTTTGTGCTCTGGTTTACTCCCACAGTCCAAAAACATGCTTCATAGGTTAATCGGTGAGCTTCTGTGACGTTCTTAGAAATATTGAGGGCGTTTTGTTTTCTTTTTTCTGTTGGACCGGACGGAAAAAAGAAGAGGGAGGTTGAAAAAACATCATAAAACAACCAGGTGTAAAAAGCATATAACCACACACATGTAAAGCCTTTCATTCTGTCACACAAACTATTAGTGCAAAGGTGAGCCGACACCTGTGCTCAGGTGAGTGTTTATGCTTTGCTGATGTGGATGATGATGGAATGTACGAAGGGAGAGAGTGTCCAGTCATCCCCACACCAAGACCCCCCGCCGAGGCAGCAGCAGCAGCAGCAAGGACCCCGCAACACCTGCCATGGGGCCGTGGCGGGAACCCGCCCGCCAGGCAATCCCGCTAAGCACCCAGACTAGGGCTCACGGGACTGCCGCAGAACCCCTCCACACCAGAGAGTGGGAAGGAGCACAGAGAGTGCAAGCCCCAGCCAGAAGAGCAGCCCCCTCACCGCGCCGGGAGGCCCAGCGCA
>NC_050528.1:33277813-33323044 GCF_002922805.2 Oryzias melastigma
TCGCCGCACGAACCGATTAGTCGACTAATCGAAAAAAATAATCGGAGATTAGTCGACTATTGAAATAATCGTTTGTGGCAGCCCTAGCCCCAACACTCTAGACAACGGCCCGCCCCCGCCGCGGGAGGTCCCGGGGGGAGCGAGACATTTCTCATATAGCAAGCTACATGAAAAATGCTACAACAAATATCAGCAATGAGGAAGATTACTACTGAGGCTCTACAAAGGCTTAAACCAGGGGCAGGACCCTACGGCCCAGGAGCCACACACAGGCGCCCGCTACACTATTTAATCTGGCCCTCCAAATTAGAATAAATTATATTGATAACCCTAATTATTGTTTTGTTTTAACTGCATTTCTGGTGTCTCCCCATAGATGGTGCACTACAGAAATTAATATATTGTATAATGTATTATATTGACCAGTGTTTAGGTGTGGAAATTATTCTTCAGTCATGTGACAAAAGATTTTGTTGTTTTTCTGACATTCATGTGGGTTTTCTACTGATTTTTTTTGGATCATTCTAACACCACATGAACGCAGCATTTCTTTAAGTTTGCATTTCCCCTGAGGGACTTCAACCCATCAGAGCAACTGGCATCAAAAAGAGAACAAAATATAATAATAAAAAATCCAAAATGTTCTGTCTTTTATATATACAGTATATATATCAAATTTTAATAAAATTAAATGCCTTTTTTGATCCAAATTTTAGAATCCTCTGTGGCCCACTAGTCAAAAAATTTGCCCACCCTTTTTTCAAACCATAAATAAAAAAATAGACTGTGATTTCCTATTTTATTCACATGGACTTTTCTTGTTTCCTGTGGATTTAACAATAGAAAATGGGATCATTGCTCCACTTTTGGCGCAACTTTCAAGCCTCGTTTACCAACTCAACACTTCAAGTTTGACCTCTCGTTCTTTCCTGCATCTTCCTCTCCAGAGAGAGAAACCTCTGGAAAGATGAGCAGTCTTCCCTTCTGACAGCTGCTGAACTGAACTCCTCACTTGGATTTTCTGCTGTGAGTAACAACAAAAATTATGCTTCTCATTCTCGTCTGCATCAAGACACCGAAAAAACCCTCACAACACAGACTCCTTCTAGTCCTCGAGATTTATCCACCCAGAAAACGCCAGATAATAAGCTCGTTAAGCTCACCACAATGTGTGTGTGCAGCAACATGCAGAGACCCACACACATCAGCAATCTATGCCACGACTTCACAAAACAATCATTATTTTCACTGGGGATTGTCACACCAATCGGCGATGCAGGCGGCTGAGTGGGAGACAGACATCAGCTAACTAATATGATCAAAACAGCAACGACCCACGCTCCTTCCGTACCTAAAACCTCTTCATCCTGACACTTAACTCAGGCAGAACGCTGAAACACTTCAGGAGGAGAACTCCAAAGCCTGTTTCTGGGAAACTTGATGCCAAAAATGGTGAATTTAGACGGATTGTCGTCACCTGATTCCCTCGTGCAAAACACTCAAGGAACTTTTAGCACAATATATAGTGTTTCATCCTCTGCATGAAGTTAATGCTTTTAGCAGTTAACATAAATTCCTCTTAATAGAAGGCGGCATACAAGCACTTCTCCATGGGGAGAGAAAAAATGCTGGGTACAAAATGTAATTCTGTTCTGCCATTCAAATGAAATATAAAGCACAAAGACTTCTACACCAGCCAAGCACCTCAGCAAATCTAATTTATTTCAAAAAGGAAACACAGAATCGGACACTGGGGATTCATAAAATTGAAAACTCTGCAATGCTCCAGCAGAAGAGTTTATACTGCAAACTATTTTTATGCAAATGAGAGTCAGAGCTGCACATTCTCTTTCTAAAAGGGTCTGCAGCTATCAAAATAATACTTCCATTGCACTAGGAGGTAAATGTTTTTAGCAGTTGGTATTTTAGTAGCTTCATTAACTTTTTTTTTAAGATTCTGATTGCTAATTTGCTTCCACAAAAAAAGTTTTAAACTAAATTTTTGAACACATTTTCCTTATAGTCTCACTCCAACTATATATATAATTTTTTATTATTTTAAAATCGTGCCAAGTTGTCTTTTAATGATAATTTTTTAGTTTTTAGCCAAAATCTCAAAACCTGTGTCAGTATTTATGACATATTTCCTGCAGAGTGGGAGGAGCTTAATGGAAATTCTCTTCTGAGTTGTGGGCGGGACTGCTGGCATGGAAGTAACCCCACGATGTTATCCCATCATCCCTTTGTTCACACTCTCTCCTGCTGGATACATCCTCTCATGACCCCAAGCTAACATCAGTGCAACAAAAACAGCAGACAATATGGGAGCTATCCATTCACACAGCTTAGATCCAGATTCCAGCTCAGATGAGGAAAATGAAGATGTTCATGGATATGAAAGCAAGTTGATGCGTAAAAATTGGAGACTTGGGCTTGCCAACTTCAGTTGCTACTCCACAAATCAATCTTCTCCATTATCAGAAACAAAAAAAACAAGAAAAAACACAATTTTCATTGACGTTGTTCTTTAAAATGTCGTGTGTAATAATTTTTTTGGATGTTTTTGATGCAAGGTCAAACAAATCAAATGCAAAATACGAACGTTCATATTCCCTGAGTCCCAAATCCTGCATTGAAAGAATGACAGTCTCAGGAGACCTGAAGTTACACACATGTTCACTCGCTGGACTACACCGGGAATTACAGCCTTGCTCTTCCAATACAAGCAGGTGGAGGACCTTCCATTGTAAAAGAACTAGAACAAAGTGAGATATTCTGAAGTAATTCGACATTGGAAATGCACTGAACTCTAATGCAGCCCGCTGTAGGAATCACTGCTTAAAGACACATTATCAGACACAAATGAGATGTTTTTCTCTCACAAACTGAACTACAAAAGCAAGATAAGTAATTAGAATCTTTTGTGTCTGATTCTCTCTATTCATTTATGCTAAATATGAACTTTTCTTGCTGGTCTGGTCTGTCAATCACTTAGTCTTGCTGTCAAAACTGTTCTATCTTCAATTTCCACGTCACTGCTCTCATTCATTATTTTTTTTTGCCTTCTTTCTGAGGCAATCAGTCGACTTTCTATCTATTCAAGAAGCGCTTGGTCTTGATCAGGGTCACGGGCAGTTGGAGCCAATCCCAGCTGTCATGGGGCACGTAGAAAGGTACAGACTGGACAGGTTGTCAGAGCTGATAGGCCTCATCTTTCAGTGCGTCGTGTTATTCAGTCATTCTGACCTTCTTACCATATTTACCATCCTCTGCCCTCATCTGGGATCTGAAGGGAACCCAGATAATCTTTTGGTTTAAAATTATCTTTTTCTGTGAAAACCTTTCTTTGCACTTCAGAGATGAAGGTCAAATAGAACATTGCATTTTTAAAAGTGAGTTTGCTGTTTTGTGAAAGTAGTTTTGCACAAATATATGACTAAATATATCTATGTGTCTTTATTGTTTTCACACAATCACCAGCAAAAGGGAAGGCATTTTTCTCAGTGAAAACGACAAAAAGAGTTTGTCATAAAGACCAATGGCATTCGAGACGTTTACTCTCCATTCAAATGGCATAAATGGTAAACTACCTTCTAAGAAGACCCAAAGCACTTCGCAGTCACAGTCCGGATCACCCGTTCACACACACATTCACACACTGATGACCTATGAACACCTGGAGAAACGTGCGGTTAAACTTGAAATACTTTATCTCAAAAGTGATAACATACTTGATGCAGAAATTCAAGTATTCCATCCATGGTTACTGGTAGTGATGCATGATATTGACTTTTTAGAACCGATACCTGATATTTTCTGGCCTCTTGCAGCCGATACCAATAATCAACCAATATTTTTTTAAATACTTGAGAAAAAAATATTTGCAAGTACAAAGAAAGGGTGTATGGCTCTTGTGCATTTCAACAAATTTGCAGAACTTATTTTACCTGCAAATAAATTGAACAACATGTAAGAAAAACATTATTAGCTTTTTCAGACTGCCATACATCTGTAAATAGAGTTCATTTCAATGGTCAGATCAAATGTTAAGACTAACTTAAACAGCATTGTAACAAAGATGTTTTGTTTTCATTCAAATAATGAAGAAATACTTTGATCTCAAAGTTGAAAGAAATACAGCTTTGTTTTAAACTGATATGCAAAATAAATGGTTGCTCATAGACATTAACTTGGCTTGGATTCTAACAGATTAGAATCAAGCTCACCTCTCTGCTAGAATCTGGTGAATTTTGCACAGTGTTTGGACAGACTTGATGTGTTTAGAAGCATGTTTAAATTTAGCTTAAATCCATGCAGTTGTTATTTATTATTTTATTAACCATGAAAAAAATCCCGATGAGATCCACTGATCTCTTTTGAGGCCTGGTCAAGAGGGAAAAATTAGACATTTCATAGAATTATAATGTGATTAGAAAACAAAAATATAAGATGAAATAAAACAGAATAAAACAAAGTAATGAATCAAAACAGCAACAGGTTAGTGATTTTGTTTCCAGGTCCCTCATAATATTAAGGATTTCAGTTTTGTGAATGAACAGAGCAGTGCAATGTTTACTGAGAAGTTTACTGAAACGTTTAAGTTATGTTACCCTGAAGTTCTTCATTTAAGATAGGGGATGTTATAACAGGAGACGTAAAAGGGTAGGAACCTTTGTGTGTCTAATTTTTGCTCCCTAGGGGAAGTTTAATAAAGAGAAACCTGTGAAAAGCTCCAAGTAGACTTTGAGATATATAAAACTCAGCCACCTGAACAGTTACTGGTCTTCCTGTGCTCGCAGGAAACATTTTTGCTACATCTGAGACAGTGCATGCTGTCTTCATCTACTTCTGATAAAAACAGACACACTTCGGACCTTTTCGCTAGCGCCCGCTCTGCCATCTGCATGCGTTTGTAGTCTGGGTGTCAGCGGAGGGACGTGGGTGTGTTTGTGTTTGTGTGTGTGAATGAGCACGCCACGAAAGCTGCCCCTCCCTCACAAAGTACAGGTCAGTGAGGGAGAGATGGAGAAATGTGCCGTCTTTGTGGTGCATGCGGTGTCTGCCCGGCTGCTATGCTAGCACCATTAAGCAAACCAATAAGCTTTTGGGGTGAGCAGACAAGATGTAACACAAGTAAATACTGAGTGGTGAGTGAGGAAGCGTCGGCAGTTTAAACTTTCAGTCAATCAGTCAATTTCATCAGCAACTTTTTTCCTTGCTCAGTGGGAAGTATTGTTACTGCCATTCAGCCTGCATTACCGAGTGTTTCCATCCGAACCTGATCTTCTGTGTACCTGAACCCGCTTCGACTCTGTCTTTGATCGCTTGCCGACTGCCCCAACCCAAGCCTACTCTTTTATTTCCGACGTCTGATCTCTGATGCTACCATGCTCGTGTTTGACCTCTGCCTACCCGACCCTGTCTGCCTGCCTCTTTGTGACACTGCACTAAAGCTTTTGGTTAATATTTGACAAATTAACCTGACAGGAACTTTTTGGTTTTTAAAAAATGTGTCAATGATGCGTCAATGTACAGATGTGATCAGAGGTCTTAAATCAGCTGCAGCAGTTCTAGCAGCAGCGTGTTTTGGGTGATGCAAAAATTGGGCAAAAATTCCGACATTCAGAGAATATTTAGCTTTGATGCTCAAATTTAAATAATTAACCTTTGCTGAAGAAACCGATCAGGGACTTGGCTTTGGGCCATGACCTGTTCGATGGGTGGAGTCCCAAACCAACAAGGAGAAGAATCAAATTGTTCTCGTCCTGAACTTTATATTTCTGTTTTTTCCCATTGAGACAATGATTAAAAGATTTTCTATTTTTTTCCCTCTTTTTTATGTTTTTCCTCCTCGGGCTTCATTTCTTTCCTCCTCGGACTTGCTAACAGCAAGTCATCAAACTGAGTCCCATAGAGACAGAAGTACCGCTGAAAGCAGCCATCAGTCAGATACAACTCCAGCTGTGGATGGTGAAGCTCACAGCTCTGGGAAAGACATGGAGACATGCTTACCGATCCTTTTTAGAACCCTTTAAAATAAATAAACCTGACCTCTCAGAATCACTCATGTCTTCTGTGCTTTGTAAATGAGATATACAGTCAATGCTGTCATGTAGCAATGAGACTAAAATCATGTGACAGTAGCTCCTCCCAATGTTTATAAACACCATTTCTGGACTTCGCAGCATGTCTATACAGAAGAGGAGGATGCAAATTTGTCACAAAAAAATAAAAAATAAAAAATAAAAAAAAATAAATCGCATTTGATCTTAACGCACCATAAAAGAAGAAAATATGTTTTTTTAGAATATTAATGATAATTCAAGATTGATATTATAAATAAAATATAGCTTACTTTTGCACAAATAGTATGAAAGAATGAAATGCTTTTCATGTGTTTTTATGCATAGGTATGTCCGTATGAATTGAGTTGTATTTTGTACATGTTGACATGTTTGTGTCTGAAGATATGGTACAGGTATGTTTGTAATAGCTGAGTGTGTGTTGACAGGCTCCGCCCCTTTTGATTAACATCTACAGATATAGATGATCAACATCTACATCTGTTGCTATATATTTCTACAGCCTTCTTCTAGACCCTTATCCCTCATCTTTAACATCCCAGTCTTTTTTTTCTTTGTTTTTTCCATCTGGTCCAACAAGAAAAAATATGCAAATTTAATATTTAAGTAAAGTTTTGTGTCAAAGTAAAATATCGCCAACACAAGAGGCGTCCTGGTCTGATCTGTTTGCTCAGCAGGACAAGTAAAAAAAAAAAATAGCAAAACTTCACACACAAAAATAAACATGTATATGACTACATTTCAAAAGCTTGGTTTTTATGTCTTTTGGTTGATTTTATGCGTTTCTGAAATGAAAGACACATTTTCACTTCACTTGTGTTACTTCTGATGCCTCCAGACAGCATCAAGAGGCTCCTTAGGCGTTCCCCCACAGCTTACCGCTGATTTCATTTGTCTGCTAGTAGTTGATGCATGGTTTGTAATTTAAATTGGGGGCTTTGTAAAGCCTTATTTTCATGTTACTGTCAACTGAATTTCCAGATATTTCCACATTTCTAAATGATGCAATCCAAAAAAAAAAAAAAAAAAACTGAAGCATTGAAATATTTTTCTAGAATGGATTTAGGAAAAAATAAACCGAGTTGTGTGAAGAAAATGAACTGAGGAGTTAGAGGTGATGTTACACAAGGTTGCAACAGCCAGCAAATTCCTAGCTAACACAAACTGAATTAATTTTGTTCCCAGAAATCCTTAAACTGTAATAATGAAATACTGTGTGAAAGAATTATTTGTATTTAGCCTTAATTGACTGTTTCATTTTCTTTAAAGTGGTCACATGATATCTAAATACAGACTGTTTTTATGTTAAAACTGTTTTGGATGCTTTGAAGCAGTTTACATGAATGATTGTCATTTTAAAGTGTGTTTGATAATAATTTATTAGATGTCTCCTGAAAATTTTTAATAGAATTATAGATACACAATAACAGTTCAAAGATTTGCATATGAATTCAGGCGTGGATTTGACCTTGTGTGGTAATTTTAAATGTCATCAAGATTAATCCAATCTGATTGCAGAACTCAGAAGTGATGAAGGGAAAAAAAGGAGTGAAGGGAGAGTGGAAGAGCACTGGGTGACACTTAAGCAACGATGAACGGAGCAGAGAGACAGAAAGAAGAGAGTGAGAAACGGATAAATGAGAAAGGGGAGTGAGTAAATACGTGGATGGATGGATGGTTTATAAAAGACTTGGAAGAATAGATGAAGGTAGTTCACAAGAATAACATTTGATTGCTGAGTGGAGGAGAGAATTTGGTTAAGAGATGGACAGAGTATGGCGTGAATGTGAGGGAGGAGGGAATGAATGGATGGATAGAAAAAAAGTGTCCTATTGGGGAAGAGGAATACTGTTAAGATTAAACCAAAATACAGGATGAAAAGATGAGAAGTTCACTGATGGGACAAGGATGAGTGAGTGGATGAGAACAGTGTGGAGTAGAAGGAAGGAATGAAAGAATAACAGCAGGGTGATGGTAAATATTTAATGAATGGTGGGAGTAAGGGTATTGGGAGAATTGAGACCATTTTTTTTTCCACACTTGTCCTGTCCAATAGCTGAGCAGACAGATCAGAGATGAAGGCCTATTGTGCTGGACAGATTTTACTGTAACAATTGGGGGTTATGAATCTCAGACACAAGGTGTATATTTGTATAAACGCCTTTTGTATTTGAGGTTTAAACTCTGTCTATATTAATTATGTTTGCATACTTTTCTTGTTGGATCGGCAGAAAAAGAGCAGAGGGAAGGTGAGAGAGGGATGTTAGAGATGGGGGATAAGGGTACAAAAAATTGAGAAAAAAGGGGTTATGGGAGTTGTAGGATTATTAAAGAAGTAGAGGAAGATAGAAACACAAAGCAACAAGTTGCAGGAAGTTTGTCATAATTACTGTCGGGTGTAGATGTTTGTCAAAAGGGTGGAGCCTGTCCACAGACACACTCAGATATAACAAACATACCTGTTGACTCCACACATACATGACAACGCGTACACAATACAACTACTGCTCACACACAAGCAAACATGTCAAACATGTCTCATTCTATCACCCATACTATTATTGCAAAGGTGAGCTGACACCTGTGCTCAGGTGAACGTTTTTGTTCTACTGTGGTGGATGATGGAATGTGAAAAAGATGGGAGGTACCTGGTCACCCCTACATCAGAAGCTCCCGGACACCCATGTGGAGATCAAGTTACTTTTTTGAACCCGCCCGTTGCCATGCACCCCAATGTCAAAAGGGCTGCCACGGAGGGCAAAACCAGAGAATAGGGGGGCAGAGGGGAACAAAGCCCCTGCCCAGCCAGAGAATAGTCATCTCACTGCACCAGGGGGCCCAGCACAAGACCACACCAAGGCGAGCCTCCCCAGCCTCAGACAAGCAATCCACCACCACCTGGGAGTTCTGAG
Organism: Oryzias melastigma; assembly: GCF_002922805.2. Lineage (NCBI taxonomy): Eukaryota > Metazoa > Chordata > Actinopteri > Beloniformes > Adrianichthyidae > Oryzias > Oryzias melastigma. The sequence goes on from NC_050528.1 coordinate 33,286,809, forward strand.
CTTCCCTCCACCCCAACACCAGGCACAAACCAAGGCCCCCCAAGAGAGACACGCCCCACTCTCTAGGCAGCCACCCACCCGGCCACTCTGCAGAAAGTCCAGCAGAGAGCAAGACAGGGGCCCATTCCTACTACTCCAGGAGTGGTGGGAGAATTGGCATTTTGTGGTTTAACCCTTGTGCTCTCTTATGGGGTCCAGATGACCCCGCCCTTACATTGATGTGTGATCCCTCCCATGACAAAAAGGTAGACAGGATTTTATGTCTGCAATGGACACCAGTGAAAATTAAAAATCCTTGAAGAAAAAGTTCAGCGTGAGATACCAGAAGGGCTAACTCAGTAACAACAAGTCACAGAGTGGTTGAGCTGCGGCTCTTGCGGTTTGGTTTACAACAGTAATAAAGCCTCAATCACATGCACCCAGACAGAGGGTTGACCTGTGCGGGCGCTGCGGGGTTTTCGGTTGCCTAATCACTTGAACACCACTAACAGGTCCCTTGCCCAGTGCTCAAGATTTGAGGGAGTTGAAAGAATGAAAACTTCCTTGTGACCGTAGGTTAGGAAAAATTGAAATTAGATGGACAAACTAGTTAGAAATCTTGACCTAATGAAGATGTTCACATCACTGAATTAATGATCTCCGGCTTTCTGCTGATTGGAACTGGCGAAACCTGGAAGTATCGGAACTTGGCAAAGAGGCTTACAGTAGGGTTTGGCGATATGGGAATTTTCGTATTGCGATATTGTTTTTTCCATTTAACGATATTACGATATTAAAAACGATATAAATCAAATAATCACATAATCAAAGTAATCTTTATTGCAAAGAGCTTTAGGACTTCAGATTTTTACACCTTAACTTTGCCCCCCCCCCCATTAAATCTTAGTTAGTTCAAATTAAACTTTCATTATTTTTTGTATTAACTGTAGTATTGAAACTAACTGTGAGGAACATTTAAATATTTCTAATAAATATTGTACAGATACATAATGTACACAATAGTTAAACCATAACGGTGGTATGTTTTCAATAGGCTGTAGAGAATTTCTGATTTATTTTAATCTGACTGCAGCACATACAAGTTCCTTTCAAATTAAAATTAAGTCTTAAAAACACTGTTCTAAAGCAGCAAATATATTGCAGTTATTTGTATATTATTTTCTAATTTCTTCTGAACAGAAACTATAGGTACTGCTGTACAGCAGAAGATAATAAAATGTAAACTTAAAATAAAGAGTTCTGATAATAGATTTAATCATCATTTCACTCAGTCATCTGACATGTGTACATGTTGGAGGATTGATCAAACACATAAGATCTCTTCATTTAGTGTCATGTCAGGAGTCGTTAAAAACAAGTTTATTTTACTATTATTAGATCCCCTCATTAAGAAATGAGCATAAAGGTAACTAACAAATTAACTAACTAACTACATTCCTCCCCTCTCCATGACCCTTGCCTTAGATTTCAATGCCTTATTGACTGTATCTTGGACACCCCCCACTTGATTTTTGACATCACTCCTGCACCCTTTTCATGTGTCTTTTATGGGCGATTAGCTCTGCCAGATTTGCGTGGCTGCTGCCCACCACTGGGCAATATGTCTTTTATGTGTTGAATACCACAACTTTTGAGATTAATAAAATATTTATTTATTACATTATACTAGTAGTGTCCTTTACTTTACTTAGAAAGACTTTATTAGATATTAGGTCTAATCCTAAGTAAGAGAAAACTTGTGGTAGAACGGCAAGAGCACGACTTTTTGCAAAATCCTGTTTCCCTAAACGCTCATTTTTCTGCCTCGAGATGAATATTTATAGCAATGCTTCCTTGAGAAAACCAGCCACCATTGAGGCTCAAAAGAAACGCATTCACACTCCCTTAAAAGCCAGCGGGGGTGAAATTGTAGAAGTGTTTGAGAATGTCACAGCGGGGAAACAGACACGGGGAACTATTAGCTAAACACGCTGTCTCATCATCCCCTTTTTCCTTTGCTCATTGGAATCCTCCACCTGCTTTTTTACCACTCTTTTTGGCTTTTTCATTTTTAGGTTTCTCTCTGTTCAGTCAGCTGTTTTTCTCACAGACCACTAATCATCTTTGTTGCTCATTTCATGAAATCAAATTAAACCTCAGCTGTGAGCAGATGGTGACCACAACACCGACACAGCAGAGTCAGTGAGGGATAAAATGGAAAAGACAGAAGCAAATGCCATGTCTGAAGTTGTAAGAGATGCAGGAAGAATACCACTAGGAAGCTGCCGCACCGTCACCCCTGAAGTTTATCCTTTCATATTTGCTCCATCGCCGTTCCTCTCTGTACAGCATTGCCCGTCACTTCTCATTGTCTACCTCTGCATCACCAAAGAATGCTCAGCCGTGATTTAGCGCTGCCCTGTTCTGCTGAAATTCAGCCTCTTTTCGGTGTCTTTAATGGGCAATGACTCAGCTCTGCCCTTCTCTCTCATAGAAAATCAGTGGCCGGCTTCTTTCATCTGCAGTGGCTGCTCAGTATCTCAGAACGGCTGACGACCTCTGGCCACTCAGCCTGTCAAAAGTATACAGCCGAGAGAAGATTCAGTTGTGATTAGCATCTATTGTGTGCAGTGAAAACTAAAACATGAACTAGTTAAAACACATTCCAAGGTCATGTGTCCTTTAAAGTTTAAGCTTTTTTGTGATTACTTAGTTTGAAAATCTACAGCATAAATTACCGTCATGTTCTACCTGCTATACCTACGCATTCTCACTCCCATCTCTTCATATATGGAAGAGTGGCACCAAAACATCACTTTTTGACGTTATTGCTGTTCCCAACTCATTTGTTAACGTGCTGGCTGTTCCCATTAAATCAGGGGTTCCCAACCCTTAGGACGCAGTACCAGATGTAGTACCAGGTTAGGGTGCTGGTCCGCGTCTCTGTACCACGTCTCGAGGGTTGGCGACCCGGATTAGCCTATGCATATTTTCCTTCTATCTGTGGCCTGGTGCCAAGCAGCCCTCGGACCGGTACCGGTTCACAGCCTGGAGGATTGGAAACCCTTGATTTAATGGGAACAGCCAGCACGTTAAAAAACACCCAAAACATCCTAAACATCCTGGACTATACGTCCATGTATAACAAGTTGGGAGTGTGAATGCATTGGCTATATTGTAGAGGATCTCTGGTCAAAAATTGTAATATTCCAGTTATAGCTATTCTATAAATAAGAAAATTCACCCCAAAGTGCCATTTTCTCTTTAAGGGTAACCCAACAGGACAGTCGGGGGCTGACCACACTCTCAGACCAAATTTGAAAAATGCAAAAAGAGGAGTGGGCTGAGTGAGGGAGGTGTGGTTTGGATCTGTGATTGACAGTAAGGTTGGCTCGAGGTAATGTAGTCACTCTGTGTCTTGGTACAGAGTGGTACCAAGCAAAGTAATGCCAGCATCTCCACAGAATCTTCTGTGGAGGTTGAGGATTTTTCTCCTGAGGCAGGTGCTCATGGTCCAGGCTGAAGGGACCAGTGTCTGACGCTAGCATCATACGCTAATAAAGGCTAAGGCATTAAGCAAACAATCCTAAGTTAAATCCCATCCCCCGGGACGGAGTTCTCTGGATTCAACTCCAACTAAACTAGACCACTGTTGTCTAACATCCACGTCCACTGGAAAGTTGTTCAAGCCAGAAGATTTTTGACAACCAAAGGCAATTCACCTATGAGCCATGCTAAAGCTAACATTACAATGACCGTCTGTTACAGAATCAAAAATGGGCGGGGCTTTTTATACTGGAGCTGCATGATGACGTGAAACTTCTGAAATGACTTGGCTCATAGTTGACCAATCACAAAATTCAACTGTAATACCTCGTTTCTACCTGTAGTGGGCAGCACACAGACGGTTTCAGACTGTATTTGTAGGAATTAAAAACGTTTATTTTAAATTGTCAAAAATGTGGCAAGGACCAACAGACAGCATTTTAAAGCCTTGTTTAGTGAAGTCAACAACCAAAAAAAGTTGATTTAGTGTTTGGTTAACCTTTAAAGCAAATTTTTTGCCAAACAATCCAATGGACGATGATCCTGTTTTTTATTTTGTTTTGTTTTTGCTGGGAAAGAGAACTTTATGATTTTTCTCCTGAACAACCTAGAGACCAAACTTGTAGCATTATATAATATGAGTCAAAAGACAGAAATATATTTTCTTCATATAAGCTTAAATGCTTGATGGGGATCAGACACACACAGTCAAGTCTGATGAAGAAACTTGTGGCTTGTCACCAAATATTAACAATGGAGGCTGCTTAATGTCTTCTCCCAAAAAGATTTCCCCTCAGGCCTACGAACCTGAAACTCCTCTTTAGCCAATTAGATAGAAATATGTTTAAGGAGTACATGAAAACTCAACAAGGCACAGTAAAGTGTTATCTTTGTAACCCTGGCAATCTCCACATACATCCCCAACAGAAGTCTGAGGCCTTGTTTTATATTTAGACTACAAAGAAAAAAAAAAAACTCCTGTCTTTTCAAAAAGAAAGAAACGTGCAAGATACAGTTATTCCAGCAGGGGACACTTCAACTGTCAACTGTAGATGTTTGGTATCAAACAAGCACTTCTTTTTTCATTGATAAAAGACAGCTTAATATCTTGAACCATCACTGCCCTGCTGATGAAACTCCACGAAAAAGTGTCTTTGTTGGGGAAAACTCTTTTCTTTAATGCTGATCTTCGGAGCTCAGCAGAAATTTTGCTTGAAAAGAACAGCTTTATAACACAAAAAGGCAGAGAGAGACCATGAAAAACCAGTATATGATCATTTTAAGTAGTTTTTTAAAGATCTTTGTCATTTACTGATATTCTTTGGTCAGTTTTCAGGTTCTTTTCTAAGCTCAAACCACAAGTTAAGATGTGGTAGAGAAAAAGAAGTCTACTGATCTACAGATCAGCTGCAGAATCTTGACTTGCTGGAGAAGACACACGGAGAGCATCACCTTTATGCACCACGCTACATCCAGCATTCAGCTCACACGGTACAGCGTTCGGTCCACTCTCTCAGAACTGGGAGGGGGGTCAGGGTTAAACAATGTTGAAAAAAAGCCATTTTCATCTGTTGACCTCATCTGGAGTGTATCAGCACAAGAGCCTGATGCACAATAAGAGCAATAAAAAGACAAATCAAGATGCTGGGACACCAAGTTTTGTTCATCATCAGTTCAAAATGACCACTTCATATTTCTAAAGAGCCCATGCAGTAATGAAAATATAGAATGTTTAATGAAGTTTTTACCAATTTTTTATACTACATGTCTTTTTTGTCAAGCACCTTGTGTTTTACAGCATGTTGATAAAAGACGCTGTACAAATAAAGTGATTGATTCAATTAGGCTCAGGATTGCATATTACTTTGAATTATGGGTAAAAAAAAAAAAAAACAACTAAAAAAACCTTCCTTAACAGTGTAAAAGGGTTAAACACAGATGCAGAAAAACCTTTGGTCATTACAAGCCGTGACTCCGGTTGTGTCTGGGCTACTCTGACAGAGGAGGAGGAACTTAAACATTTATTTAAAAAAAAGGTCATAAACCAGGGGTGCCCAAACTGTTTTGCTCAAAGGGCCAGAATCTAAATGGGATCCCGGTCCGCAGGCCAAATACAATAATTTTTGTGTCTTGAAATAAATGGAGAAAATAAAGAATATGAATATGAAAACCTCAACGTGGGATCCTAATGAGAGACGTGGAGCTGGTCTTTTGACTTTATCCGTTTACCGTTGTCGCTCCATCTTGGCTGGCTGAAAAAGGACGCTAAAAGCATCAGAGGTGACCATGAAGGCTCCTGGGAATTTCTAACACAAAAAAAGCCCAGGACGGACTCACTAGTGGGATATTTCACCTAAAGCCACAGGCAAGGAAAGTACTAACAGCGCCACCCAGAGGCTGAAAATATATTACAGCCATAGAGTTTTGGAACATCATAGAGCAGGGGTGTCAAACTCAATCACACAGGAGGCCAAAATCCAAAACACGGGCGGAACGGGCCAAACAGGATAAACATTTATTGAAAACTAAATTTTTAAAACTTTAAAAACATAACTTTTTAACATTACTATTCATAAAAACAGGCAGGAATATTGTTCCAGAATAAATCAACTTAAACCTTAAATAACTTTCAATATTTTACTCTCCATAAAAATATATTTTGTCAAAATTATACAAGTTAGAAATAAGCACAAGATAACATCGGGTCATTAATAACAATAAAATAAAATGATAGAATAGAATTACCTGGAGGGCCGGATCCGGCCCCCGGGCCTTGACTCTGACACATGTGCCATAAAGAATCAATGACAAACAAGTAAGGGTTTTAACTAAACACTCAGCAGCTTCTGCAGCCATGACTTGGCCCGCAAAAAGTTCCCTTTTGGCGGGCCAAATTTGGCTCGTGGGCCTCACTTTGGGCACCCATGTCATAAGGAAACGGGGGCAAAGCTGATGACTTAAAAAGGCTGAACAGAAAACTAGACCCTTTATCCACTCAGGATGATTAACTGAAATGAAGACAGCTGTGAGTGATTGACAACCTGACACTGCTGTGACTGACCGGAGAGAAAACCAACAAAAAAAAGCATAACAACAAAAAAAAAAAAGCGTTTTAGAAATCACATGAAGCAAACGAAAGGGCACAGTCCTTTCATAGTTTACAAAAGTCATACTAAAACATTTACAGAGACTTTTGAGCCCTGTGTATTTGACAAAATTAGTCATTGAGCACAACTAGACTCTATACATAAGATGAGCATCAGGAAAATGACAATTAAATCGAGCTTTTTTGTCTAAACCGGGGGTCGGCAACCTGCGGCTCCGGAGCCGCATGCGGCTCTTCAAGCACTCCCTTGCGGCTCAGTGGCGCTTTTTCAAAAATGTTTGAAAATAATATAAATTGTTGGAAGGAAATATATTGTAGCGATTTGGGTGGGAGCAGAGCCACAGTTTACTGGCAGATTAAATCTAGACATCACTTGAGTCCCATACATTGTATGATCCCTCGTGGTTGGAGTAAGAAGCGCACACGCAGACCATGGAGACTAGCTGGTGTCAACATTTTGACTACCATTTATTTAACAGCTCCGAACCTCAGAACAGCCTACACTGTGAGGAGCCTCACTCATACACACACCACTCTCACTCATGGTGCCGGTAAAACACTCAAGTCCCATAATGCAACACAAGAACAGACACTAACTCCACCCACTAACAAGGAACTATTTCTAAATTAACAGTCAGGCTGCCACAATATTTTTGTTTTAATACGATTTCTGTAGGAGGACAAACATGACACAAACATCCTTTACGTTTTCCAGTTGTTGTGAGATGAGTGTAGATGCTTCCACGCCGTCTGAGCCAGCGCACAGCAGAATTCCTGCCCGTGCGTCTGGAGCGCACGTGAGCGCACGTTGCTACGCGGGTTTTGAAGTCGGGTCACGAGCTCCACGTACAAATCGGCACGCATTGAGCGCGCTGAATCTTCAATCCGGTTCAAGATTTCCACGCACAGTCGCAGCAGCTCAGAGCTGTAACTGTGCGTGGAAATCTTGAACCGGATTGAAGATTCAGCGCGGGAGCTGCTTGTGGGCGGAGTCTGCTTCAAAGCACAGAAGTACCAAACGTGATCACGAAGGAGAAATGAATCATTACGGTTTGTGTCCGGTCAGGTTAATATGACACCAAGATGAGATGAGCGCTAATGAACAGTAGAAGAAGAATAGAAGAAGAATCTCCTCCCCGCCACTGCGTGCGTGACCGCGCTGCTCCGGTGTGGATATCACCTGCTGAGCGCGGCGATGTGCAGGTCTCACACACCGGCCGCGTGCGGTGCGTGGCGGGGAGGAGATTCTCCTTCTATTGTATTTTTACTGTTCATTAGCGCTCATCTGCATCTACAACAGGGAGAACCGAAAGTAAAAGTGTTGAAAATCCCCCAAATCTTTCTGAAGACTTTTGTTTTCACAACTCTGTCCTTTTAAATGTCTGACTATAAGACTCACGCGCGCTCCAGACTTGGAGGGCAGGAATTTAGGTGTGCACGCGCTTATATTGACTCTTCATTGAAAGTGTTGATTGACGCGGCCAGTGTGGAAGCACCTTAAAGGTGCACGTTACATTTTTGGGTTTTTTTTTCAAATCCTCTAAATAAAAATGACATCAAAAATCGTATTTCTTTATTGCATTTCTTTAATTTCATCAAAGCAATGAAACAAACTGTAATTCATTCATATTGTAGTGATGGTCTCAGACACGCTGGGCTTGCTGTCGGTCTGGCAGCGCAAGGAATTGTGGGTTACCCATTCTTTTGCCTGTCTGACTGAAATTGGATTTAAGTTTGGGTTTTCGTCAACGTGTTTTGTTGTCTGACTGTTGAACATTTGTTGGCATTTATGATTTTGTCCTGTTATGTTTGAATTCTTCCTGCACCTGGAGTGAGAATGAGGGAGAGACTGATCAGGACCCCCCTCTCGTTGTGTCATTGAGGGATGTCAAAATAAAAGCTCAAATGCTCATTATGAGGCTATTCAGCTTTTGTCAGATAGTTTGACGCTGCAATATCTCACCAACTTGTCATGAGGCCAAAAATATAGCTTATATGACACGAGGACACGCAGTAGGAGAAATAATCGATTATTCGACACATTCTCCATGTGTTACTTTCAGTATACGACTTTTATAAGCTGTTTCAATTTATGCGGCTCTAGACACATTTGGTTTTTATTGTATTGGTCCAAAGTGGCTCTTTCAACACTTTGGGTTGCCGACACCTGGTCTAAACAAAGACAGTAACTTCTTGTACAACTTTGCATCATCTAATGTGTTTATTTTACATCTAATTATAAAGCTAAATGCTATTTTTAAAATGTGATAATTTTCTGATAGATTAACCTACTCCCAAGACGTACATTTTGAATTCCAGCAATTTATTTAAAAAGAGAACTTTAACAGTCCAAGGTAGCGGTCCCAACCCCAGCAGATTTACAGAAACAGGAAGCTTAAAAATTTGAACCTGTCTGAGAAATATTGTCAAATTTAAACCGGTTCGTGGTCTGAAAGAGGTAGAGGACCACTGGTTTAAGATGTATTTGTCAAACAAAAAGACAAATAGGAGCCCAGCAAGAATACATGTGGTTCATTATTGAGTAAAAGAGCACATATTTAGTGGAACAAACTGCTCTCCATCATTTTAGCACACTTCAGGCATGAAAATACTAACGTGAGATAACAAAAGCATTTTTTTAAACAGAGAACAAGGAAATTCCAAATTAAATTGGGGTGAAAAAAATGAAGGAAAGCTGCTAGCTGGATTATGTCCCAGTGCAGAGTAAATTAGGACTGGCTGCTGAAAATTGAAAATGTGTGCATTGAACAGGACATTATTGAGTGTGTTTCTTTGTAGAGTTGTGACTTTTTCATTTGGAAGAATTGTGTTTTTTGAAAAGACAGTTAACCCTATAACACCGGAGCCCCAGTTTATATGTTCTTTGATTTACTGTAATTTGTTGTTAATACGATCAATGCAATTCCAGTAGATTCTGAAAGAGAAAAGCGGCAAGTTACAATACATTAAAGATTTTGCATTTAAGCGTCATCACAATGCCTCTGGTGTTTAGATGATTCTTGTTTGCAACACTCCATTTTGCTTTGGTTTTTTTTTTTAAAAATGGCTGAAATTTGGAATACTTTTGCCAACTAGAGACAAATTGGCGTCATATTCCCAGAAATATTCAGCTCTCTTTAGTGTCTCTTGCTCTCCTCTCATTTGGATTCCTTACTTTTGTACGCAGACAGATCCTAATCTGCTCTAATTGCCATAAGTCCCAGTTAAAGCCATTTGAAATGAGTTGATTATCTTCTGAGTCCAGTGTAACAGTCCTAATGGACATAGCAACGCTTAAATGCCAGATTAAGGCTCCTGAACATGGCAGGCGTTTTTAAACTGACTTTAAATTAGCAGAAAGCTCTCATCGCCAGTCCTATCTCCTCTATATAAAACATGCAATTCATTTCAGTTTGTATTATTTATAGTGATGTGTCTATACATCATTTTGTAGAATAATGTATTGTTCGTGCACCAACTACAGCCGAGTGTTTTACTAAATGTGCAATCTGTCCAGCAGTAATCTCAGCAGTAATAGAGAATGAAAGAGCATGGTGACCTTGGTAACCACTGCGGTTTCAGCTGTTAATTTTAATGTCCCCAGTATAATATCAAATTATGACAGTAATAACTAATACATGAGCTGATCCAAATAGAGTTCTAAGTGTAAAATCAATTTACTGTTAGTCTCCAGTCGCTGGGTGACAGAGTGTGGCGACCTCTACACGTGACAGCTGCTACCTGCTGCAACGGCAAGCCTTCTTTGGAGGCAAAGCCGCGTCTGATGAATGGCTGTTGTTTCGGGTGCCAGACATCCTCTGGGAGCAGCTTCAACAAATACAGCAGCCCAGTGGACATTCGCAGCTTTAACCCCCCCAGCTCCTCCTTAGTTACCTGATCTGTGGTTAATAAATCCACATTCACGACGAGGGATTTCATATTTGCTCAGGAACTCCATCAGCCTCCATTCATGGCTCCACTTTGCCTGCACAAATTTCCATAAATGACACTAAAGAAGAAATATTAAGTAGGTTTATCCTCAGCTGCTCTCCGTCCACTGGATTTTTGCTGATGCGGCCGCCCTCATGAATCATAAATGACCTGGAAGGTTCAAAAGAAACTTCCCCACATATTCACACTAAATAGTGAAAGCATTGTTCCTCTCAGCCAGTGGAACAAAAAGCAATAGATTTCCACGTGGCAGAGCTCTGCAACGCAAGAGGTGAGAGCAAATTTGCACCCTCCACCCTGAGCAGCTACTGGATTAATCTGGAGCAGATGAGGGATCCTTCAAGAGCAGAGATTTAATCAACGCCCCCTAATATTCCCCTGGAACCTGCAGTTCTTAAATAACCCACTCTTTCCAAAGGCAACCATTTGGGTGCTGGGTGTCATTACTCACCCAGCAAAAGCCATTCAGTTTGAAAATTCTCAATAATTTATTCTGACTCCTATTACGTCTCTTTAGCCTGCAGCTGCTGAATTATCCAACCTTTGCTGAAACAGTGGGCACGTACATTACCCAGCAGAAGAAGATCAACACAAGAATTAACCGACACACAGAGAACAGGAAACACAATCACCTGACTGACACATCATCCACACAAAAGGCTGTTTTTAGACCCACCTGGAGCGAAAAGGATACAAATCTAAAACTTTAGTAATAAACTCATAAAGTTAGAAAAATAAACATTTGAGAAAAATGAAGGAAAGTAAAATATAATGAAAAGCATTCAATCAAATCCTTTAAGACACGTGTCAAAGTCAAGGCCCGGGGGCCGGAACAGGCCCTCCAGGTAATTACTTCCAGCCCTCCAGATCATTTTATTTTATTGTTATTAATGGCCCGATGTTATCTTGTGCTTTTTTATTACTTGTATAATTTTGACAAAATAAATATTTATGGAGAGTAAAATATTAAAAGTTGTGAAAATGCTACTTTTTGAGTAGTACCGATTGAATAGTTACAGTAGTCAAAAGAATGTAAAAGGGTTCATTCTTAACATTGTTTAGCCATAGAGAGGATGCGATTTGGGGCCCAACCAGAAAAATGTATCAATGTTTTTATGCGCGTCACACTCAACCACCTGAGGACGACTCTGATGAAGACGAAACGTTTCTGTCAATACATGTCAGGTACGTTTAAATATATCATGTATCTGATAACAAAAGAACCAAGAAACATTTACATAACCATACAAACACAAATAAGCACACAAACTATTGTCAGCACAATATACAAAAATGATGCAGATCCACAAAGACAACTTTACACACAACACATACAAGTGAGGTAACACACAGAAAAGCACAAACACACAAAAGCATCCATTAGTGTTTGTGCTGAGATGAGCAGGCAGGTGAGTTTAGAATGTGTACACCTGAACTGTACGATAATGTGCATTGATGTACTGACTGTGAAGGAAATGCCTGAACAACTCCAGCCCCATTGCATCAGACAAGACCCACAGCGGGCAGAGTAGCAGCTCAGGTACTCGGGGGCAGACAAGACTGGAGAGTGAGACCACCACAGAAGAAGAGAGAACACGGAGAACAGAAGTCAGTCCTCCAGAGTCCTCAAAGCACCCCAAGAAAGTGAGAGGCCATCCAGTGTAAGTATTTTTGGATAGTTTGACCAGAGGGGTGCATCTTATACTCACTTATAACCCTAACCTTTGTGTCAGTATGAGTACGTACGGACAGCAACACAGAAGAACCGACGCTCAGCCTTCTGCTCAGCTTGGCGAAACTGTTCCAAAGCAACATAGAGGAAGAAGAATTCAACAGTTTAGAGATTTTAAGTGACATAAAGAGTTTAGTTGACTCGGTAGCATGTTCTTTATCAGTCAATCTTTAATTACATAGCACTTTTCATACAAATGGTAATACAAAGTGCTGTACACCCAAAAAGATTGTCTAAAAAAGAAAGCACATTAATAAAAAAGACTGAACCCCCTTCTCCAAAACGCACACAAAACCTCCAACCTCCTTAACCAATGTAGATGAACATTGGGAAATAGACTATGGTGACTTGAATACTTGTTAATATGTTGTACTAATACTGTATACTAGATTAGTGTTTCATGTAACTAAATAAGTGTCAATGTGCTACGGTAGTGAGGAGCATATTTATTCAACCTATTATTGTGTGAATGCATTCAATGCATTCACACTATTGAGATTCTTCATTTTTTCTTCCGTACGTTTTTCGGCACGTAAAAACTCAAGCACACTTTATGCGATTTACACAATCTTGGTATCAAAACGTTCAGCACGTTAAGGACATTACTGCTTGTATTTTTGGTTTTCGCAAATTTTACAGTTTTCGCGATATTACGCAATTTATGCGAATTTTCAGCCCTATGTTAAGTCAATGGGAAAATTTTAAACTTTTTACTGCACCTTAAAACTTTTACAATATTGGTATCAAAACGTTCAGCACGTTCAGGACATTAATGCACGAACTTTTGGTATTCGTACATTTTACGATTTTCACGCAATTTACGCAAATTAACGCAATTTAAGCTTTTAATGCTAGTTAATGCAACTTAAGCACTTTACACACTTTTCACACTTTAAGCACTTAATACACGTTACACAATTTAAGCAATTACTGCAAATTTAAGCAATTTACGCGATTTACAACAACCACATTAGTGCGATAATGCATTCACACATGCATTATCGGAGGTAATGCAATTTTTCTAGTTATCATTTGCCTTTCAAGATGAAATGTCGTTTTTTTGTTACAGTATTTGGTTAAATACATTTCTACCAAAAGTTCAACTTATATATATTTTTCTTATTTATTATACATCTCTTAGCTGCCTACTTACAATAAATTTCCCCCCAGGGGATTAATAAAGTATCTTGATTGATTATAGTCCAAAAAATACGAGCATCCTTGAATCAGTTTTGTAAACACGACTGAGCATGTGAACTCATCTTCTTTATTCAGTTACAAAATCAAACAGAAGATAACAAAACAGGTAGATCTTAAAATGTATTTTCAATTATTTATCCTCATTTGTATTTGCATTTATTGAAACAAGACATTTCTTCAACCAAAACCCCCGTCAGGGTTTACTGAGGGGTAACCTTTCTAACAGAAACAGCTGGGTTTATTCACTAAATCTCCACAATATATCACAAATTTATCATCATGGCAATATCAGCCAGTCCAATTCATGTATAAAAAATGGTGATAAATGGTTACCTTAAATCTTTACATATGCAAAAACAATCGTATGGCAGCTTGACATACTGAACAAATGAAACAGAGCCGTGTTCGTATTTGACCAATCAGATGACCTCTTATGTTAGATGCTCAGCTCTTACGTAGACGTAGGCCATTTGGAATTTAATTTAAGTCATGCTGAATTTATTTTAAAAAACTGATGTAGTGATATGGAAATAATGTATTAGTTGTTTTTGCTACATGGTTATGTATCGCAACTTATATCAGCATTGAAATATTGATGACTAAATGCCGTTTTTGCTAATATTGTGGAGCCCTAATATTCACCAAATAGTTTCCAACGTTTACTTTAATTTGTTTCATGAAAAAATGAAAATGAATAAATAACTACACACAGTAAGGATAAAGTAAATTAATAAGAGGGCTTGTTTTTTTATTTTAGTTTTCATCTCTTCATGATGCAAGATTTTGAAGTCTGTGTGAAAAGCAGATCTATAGAAATCTGTTTTCTTCTCACTCCAGGAAAAAAAAAAGTCAACAACAAAGTTTTCATCTTGTTACTTGGGGTGGAAATTTGGTGACTCATCCAAACTAGTGAGTCACAGCCATCTTAACACCAACGACAATGCAAATCTGAAGACTCACACACACACGCAAACACAGCAAAGTGCAGTGGTATTATCAGTCATTAGACCAGGATTAAAGTCATTTAGTGTTGGTGAGATAATCTGTCATTAGGCGATGATTACAGGACACACTCCAGCAGCTCTGAGCCGCTCAGAGGGGAGATAACAGGACGACTGATGAACACGAGGGACTTCTACCGACGATCAGCAAAGTCAAACTTCAAATGAGAGCTGAACTGAAAAGAAAACAGATAAAAATGCATTTCTCTGACAGAACCCTACTACCACGATGCAGAAAGGACTTGTAATGAAGTGACTGGTAACTTTCTCCGGCTGAATTGTGCTGCAGAGGCAGGAAGGGAAGGCTGCTCCTCATTCAGCATCAGTCAGCCCCATCATTCGGTGAATGCAGCAGTTTCCTGGTGTTCGGTACCAAACGGATCTGCCCATTTCAGGTTGTGTTTGATCTACTTCATATTTTCAGAGCTTCCTGCCAGAAAGTGCTTTGTCATCCGTTCTCTGTTTCTCTCTGGCCTCTGCGCGTCAGCATTTTATTCCAACAATCGCTCTGAAATGGGAACTAACAAACAGCCTGACAGCAGTGTCCCTCGTTTCAGCGTCGGCGCCGGGTCCTCGTCCTGAAACGCCGCGCCCGGCTGTGCTTCAACTCACAGAAATAAATGAAATATGGGACACCTCTTTAACACCGCATTACATGGTGGTGCCAAATAATGTGTTGCAATTACAGAGGTGGAAGTTGGCCAAGTACACAGGCAGACCAAACAATCGATGGTGGTGGCAGAGGGGGCAGAGAAACACTTTAAATAGGGGGTGTCCACAGGAAGGCAACTGCAGCTTGAGATGATTCTGTAATTGGCTCTCAGAGCGTTTCAAAAATATAGAGTAATTTGGTCCACACCGTGCTTGTATTTTCCCCACTAAACTTGTATTTACAGTACTTAAAGTCTGATTTTGTAGCAGTTTCTCTTAAAAAGTTGAATTATTTTTCAAATATAATTCTCACTGAGGACTGGACTGTGGTGTAGTGGTTAGCGCTCTCACCTCGCAGTGAGAAGGGCCTTGTTTGGAACCTGGCTGGGTTTCTTATGTATGGAATTTTCTGGTTCCTTTTGTGCATGTGTGGGTTTTCTTCCTTACACGGTGCAAAAACATGCTTCATAGGTCAACTAGCGTCTCTAAATGGACCCTATAGGTCACTATATATTTTAATGAAAGCTTCTCGTGTATTTAAAAAAAATAATTTTTTGCATCTTTCATACATTTTTAATTACTACCTTTTACTTGCTTTTCATTTACTTGTTTTTTAATTACGTTTTTATTTCCAATTCTGCATTATTATCCTTTCCATGGTTTTGGAAGAAGTTTATTTAAGACCTGAAGAATGCAGAGGCAAGAGGGAAGCACGAGTGGGGGAAGGGGCGCCTGGGATCAATGATATTGGTTAAGATGGCTTCTGGTATGAAGGCTGCAGAGGAAATGGTCTCCAGCCCTTCTCCATTTCCAAATAAATGGTTAGTTTGTACTTCTTCTTCGAGTAAAATAGAACCCTGGGGAGACATTTTAGGTCAGGGGATCACATCTCTGCAGTGTGTATTTAAGTTGGTGATTGTGTGGCCCTGAAACAGACTGGGGACCTGTTGAGGGTGTACCCCGCCTTTGCCTAACTGCTGGGATAGGCTCCAGCAATCCTGTGATCCCTGTTACAAAGTGGGTTACAACAAATTAACAACTGAAGGAGGAGGATACTAATTTTAAAACATTCTTTCCCTCACATTTTATGGAAGTGCAGAATTCTGTAACACCATAAGAATGAACATTAGTGATAAAATGCCTCATTAAACACTGATTTGTTTTAAGTAAAGCAACTTTTTTTTTACATTTGTGCAAGAATAAAATGTAAACAATCATATAATAACAACTTGTTCAGTAAATTTCACATTAAAAGACCAACACCATATTACTGTCTAAAAGTTACTTTTTAATAAGAGAGGCTGAAAGAGCTTCTTCTTGGGCTGTCTGCATTGGTGTTTTTGTCCGTTTCAACTCCTGGGAAACAACTTCAAGCTCTTTTGCGTCCATCGTTCTGCATTCGTGTTAGCGTAAAGCTTGTTGTAAAACTCGCGGAAGTGTGAATCAAAGAACTTGAAGTAGCTTTAAGTTGCAAAACCACAAAACTGAGTTTCTTTGTGAAGAATCTCTTTTTAATTGTCTTTGTTATCACTTGTATAATTTTTTGTGTACACACTGACGAGGTTCGGACTATTTAATGATATATTTGCCGTAATAATTGATCAGGGCTGCACGGTGGCGCAGTGGTTGGCGCTCTTGCCTCACAGCGAGAAGGCCCCGGTTCAAATCCCAGCTGGGGGATTTGGGACCTTTCTGTGTGGAGTTTGCATGTTCTCCCCGTCCATGCGTGGGTTTTCACCGGGGACTCCGGCTTCCTCCCACCATCCAAAAACATGCTTCATAGGTTCATTGGTGACTCTAAATTGCCCCTAGGTGTGAATGTGAGAGTGAATGTGTGTGATTGAGGCCCTGTGACAGACTGGTGACCTGTCCAGGGTGAACCCCGCCTTCGCCCTTCAGTAGCCGGGATAGGCTCCAGCACCCCAGCGACCCCGAAAGGGATGCAGCGGCCAGGAAAATGAAAGAATGAAGGAATGAATAATTGATCAAATTAGGTTATAAACGATAGAAGAGACATGGCACGATAGACACTCTTCTATCACCCACACGATATGTATCGTCATATCACCCAGCTCTAGTTTAGTAGGTTGTTGTAATGATGACTCATGGAAATACTCAGAGGGGATAATTACAACAGGACAGGTGTGAACAATGACAGGAAATACATTTGACAAAATTAAACTGAAATGTTTCTATACTAACTAAATAAAGACAATTTATTAAATCTAAGAAACCAAAAATTCTCAAAATACTCATCTATAGAAGCTTCAAAATTCTGATAAAACTCGAACAAACCTGCACCTTTGTCAGTAGCGAAGACCTCAGAATGGTTTTCGCAGTGACAACACCCCCCAGGAGCTGATATATTCAGAATCATTCATGCACATAAATACCCTAGAAACCAAAACTAACAGAACACATTTAATTACCAGCCATCAACAACTTCCAACGTGTAAATGGAAGCTAATTTTCACCCACTGATATTCAGTGTCAGGCCGACTCAAAAACACTCTCAATGTTCACTGAACTCTCACTTCATGTTCACTTTAACAAGTGCACACAACAGCTGCGGGCAATTTCCCCTCGTCTGTCTCCGTGCAGCTACCGCACTTGATCACTTCCAGGTGAACAAATCCATAACAGTGTTTAAACTGATATGTAATGAACGGCAACAGAGAGGAGGAAGATCTCAGTGTGGATCCGTCAATTCCTCAGAAATCGGTCTCAGCTCGGGGTTTGTTGCCGGTTTAAATGCAGACTCGCTTTAGGGTGAGCTGAGCTGATAAGCTGGCTCTATTTTCAAATGGAGATGAAAAGCCGCTCAACTTACAGAAGTAATTTCAGCCAGCTGCTGAAATATTGAGAGAAAAAAAACACCAATACCAGAAGCTCACCGGACAGATTCCAGCTCCCTTCCTGTCTGCTCGATAAACAGCTTTAGGCGTATTTTGCCCCCGGCTCTGCCAAGGCTGCCGCAGCAAATGATAAAACAAATGATATGTGAAGTAAAGATGATTATTAAATGAGCAATAAGCTTACAGCAGATCCTCTGGGGAACAAATAGCTGTAGGACAATAAATTGGCTTCAGACCACTCTGGAGCGGTGGTGTATTTGCCTTTTACTATAGCCTTTAAATGCCACAAACTCCTGTGGGTCCTAAACAGAGCAAAGAGGAGTCTGGCTTTAATTTGTACTGTACGTGTCGCTGCTAATATTCCTTCATTGAACTTAACCTTCTACTTTAGTCAAAGTCGGATAAAAGGAAGTAACACCCATCTTTGAACATCTAAGAGACACCTTAAACACGCGCAAACTCCACATTGCACACTTAAAACAGAAGCTGCTGTTACTATCACAATCTACTATCTACTACTTTCTTTAATGATAAAAATAATTTGTTATATGTTAACTAGGGATACAACAATATTCAATATAAAACCGAACCATTCAATACAAGGTCGACAATTCAATACACTTTCACAGTACGCATTTTATTTATTCAGTACCAGTCTGATTTGGCTTAAGGGTGGCTGCTACGAATCTGATGAGGATCGCTGGTCTCCTTTCTCCTGGGAGGTGGGTGGAACTGATCCAAGGAAATCCCTTTATTCTTGAGAAATGATTCCACTTGATGTTCAATGTCCTCACCAACACTCGCACCAGGATCAGTAACAATGCTAGTTCCGTTAGCAATGCTGGCTCAGTTAGCATCAGCACTACTAGCTCTGTTAGCATTAGGTGTGTTTGAGATCCCCAGCGCCTCCCCTGCATCAACGGCGAAACCAAGCTGCTGCAGGAGGGGGCGGGGAAAGGCGCCTGAGATGAGGGCCAACAACGAGACTGTACGAGAGCAAGGAGTTGGGGGTTGTCTTCAACATTCAGTTGAATTTGAATATGCCACTCCTGCTTAGTATGATGTGTGCTGTTATGCATTTTATATTATTTTTAACACGTGTCAGAGTGAAACAGATAAAAATGGCCACTGGACAAATTTCATGAGCACTGTCCCAAATAAATAGATAAAATAGAAACCATTCTTATATACAGTCTATGAGTAACACACATAATCACAGAATATTTGAAAACTCGTTTATTTTTTCACTACCTTACAGAAAGAGTTACAAAATACACTGATTTCCTTCATTTAGCGCCAGTTTTCTCTGATCACCGTCAAGTCATACTACAAGAACTTTCAAGACACCGTTTCCCACAATGCATTGTTTTGTAGCCCTCAAGGTGGCTTGAAGCCACAGCAGTACCTATTTTCTGGCTGCGCTGGCTTAGGAAGGCGCCTTGAACCCGCCCCTTTCCCGCCCTTTTCCCGCGATACTTCATGACGGCGCACATTTGATGTCGGTGACAGAAACTAACCAGCATACAGCGCGCTGCAGGCGGTCTGCGCAGCGCCAGGTCCGCCCTGGTCATCTCAAACACGCTTACTGTTAGCTCTGTTAGCATTAGCAATGCTAGCTCTGTTAGCATTATCACTGCTAGCTCAGTTAGCGTTGCTAGCTCTGTTAGCATTGCTAGCTCAGTTAGCACTGCCAGCATTGCTAGCACCATTAGCATTGCTAGCTGTAAGCATTGCTAGCTGCCTTAGCATTAGCACTACTAGCTCTGTTAGCACTACTAGCTTCATTAGCATTGTTAGCTCCGTTAGCATTGGCACTGCTAGCTCTGTTAGCATTAGCACTGCTAGCTCAGTTAGCATTGCTAGCTCAGTTAGCACTGCCAGCATTGCTAGCTCCCTTAGCATTGCTAGCTCTGTTAGCATTGCTAGCCCCTTAGTATTAGCACTGCTAACTAAGTTATCACTAGCCTTTGCTCTGGCTGGCATCCACACACGTGGACATCTCATAAGTCATGACCAACAAGTCTCAAGTCGAGTCACAAGTCCTACTATTGATGTTTCAAGTCATTTCAAGTCGTTTAAACAACAATGTAATATTGATTACACAGATCATGTGTGCTTTCATGAACTGTATTTTGAAAGCATTTTAGCTAAATTCCCACTGAGTTGATGCATCTCCACTTCAAAAATCCAAAATAGTCTATCTATAACAAAAACGCAGTTTACCGCATTTGAAATGTGGTAAGATGGAGATGGCAGGAAACCAGGGTAGTCTGGATATTTAAGGGGTCATACCATGATTTTCTTAAGCCTTTCAGAGTGAACTATATCCATATATATGATCATATATTACCACTGGAACAGTAAAAATTATTATGAAATATTACCAGTAGTTATTTTTAGTTCTTTTCTAACCAGAAGTAAAACAACTCAATTCCTGAGGCTCCGCCTGCTGCTGCGTGTGGCTGCCGCCCATTTGATTTCATTCTAGAGCCAGCGGTGTGTCTTTGTTTTTCCATCCATCCATCCATCCATTTTCTTGACCGCTTTGTCCCTTTCGGGGTCGCGGGGCGCCGGAGCCTATCCCGGCTACTGAAGGGCGAAGGCGGGGTACACCCTGGACAGGTCGCCAGTCTGTCGCAGGGCCTCAGTCACACACCCATCCACTCTCACATTCACACCAAGGGGCAATTTAGAGTCACCAATTAACCTATGACGCATGTTTTTGGACGGTGGGAGGAAGCCGGAGTCCCCGGTGAAAACCCACGCATCCACGGGGAGAACATGCAAACTCCACACAGAAAGGTCCCAGCCGGGATTCGAACCGGGGCCTTTTCACTGTGAGGCGAGAGCGCTAACCACTGCGCCACCGTGCAGCCGCCACCGTGCAGCCCTCTTTGTTTTTCCCTCAAAAATAAATATCCATTTTTTTTCAAAGATGGATGCACATACCATATATCTGCCCTTAGTAGGCCCGGCCATCGGTACACTGCTTCACAACAAAAATACACTCGACGTCTAGACAACTGTGCCCAGTTGGGGGTCTTAAAGGAGCATCTAAAGTAACAAACTGTTTGAGCTGGAATTTATTGAAGACACAACTGGAAGATATACGATATTCTGCATCTAAAATGAAAGTGTTTTGCTGATCATCATTAGCTCTGTGGAGAAATTGGGTGTTGGTGTTAGACTGGGGGTGGAGCTATTAGAGCATACGCTTCCTAAAAGGGGCGGTCTCACTCTGTGACATCCAATCATGAGGCTCGTTTTCGTGGGTATGGGAGGGGCTGCTGCTAACAGCGCAGTTTGTAGAGGATTTATGGTAATCAGAAATGCATGGATGAATCAAAATACCGCTTTGGAGTTCTTTATATGAGGAATGAACATTAAAATACACATAAAAGCTCAAAAAGTTGTTTTTTCATGGTATGGTCCCTTTAAATCCCCTCACTACAGACCAGTGATGTGCACTTAAGCTTGTGGGTGATGAGGTACTGACTCTTTTAGTCTAAATTAATAAACCACTATATTTATCAACTTATGATTCTGTTTCATTTCAGCATTTTTTATGAAAAGAGCAGATACAGGAAATATTACTTTGTTCACTTGAACAGGAAACACAGAGATTATGAGTATATTCATGGTTAAATTCATTGGAATCAAATAAATTGTATTCATGGTGGACACATCTTTTTTTATCAGAAGTACACATCTCGTGATAGCAGGTGAAACACTAAAATAAAGACATGCAAACTAAAAACTCTTAAAGCAGTAAATGTATTTTTTTATGAAAAAAAGGAAGGAAAACAGCAAATATTCAAGAGGGAATGTGACCCCCAGAGAAAGATTATGCTTTTTGCCAAAACATAAAGCAGCAAAAGTAGTAAACCGAAAATAGGGGAAATAAAGCAGCATCTCCGTGCATCATATAATAAGTTTGCTGGATTCATCAGAAAACAACCGAGAACAACCGAGCTCGGGTCCCAGCAGCCCTGCTGTCCCGCTATGATCGCTCGCATCCCGCCCAGATCCCAGGTAAAGATCTGAGTGGTGGAAATGTCCAAATCACCTGTTGTCACTCTGTGATTATACCGAGCTGCGCGGTGTCCCAGTGATAACAGAGTTCACCTCCCATTCATTTAACAGCAGCTAGCGGTTAGCCGCTAAGATAGCGCCAGCTTTCACTCAGAACTTACTTGATTTTGCTGCTCCTACAGTCAGATGAAGTTGGTTGATGTTGAATCTCTGCGAGTAATCCTTATATCCACATGTTTTGCAAACTGCAAACCGTTTGTTGTTGACGATCTATAAACTTTTATGCCAGAAATAAAAACACCGGCAAACAGGAACTCGCCGTTTTAAAGGGGAGGCGGGACTATGTTTTTCTGCAATTTGATTGGTTGGGCTGTCACATCAATCAAACATGGTCCTAATTTGATTGGATGTTGGGTCTAAACCACACAGGGATGTAAAACAAACACAGTCAGAGACCGCGGCGCGGCTTTCTTAATATAGTTTATAATCCATGGATTTGGGGGAAAATAGCAAGTCTTTCCGAGTCAGAGGGATGAAGTCTGAGTCAAGTCACAAGTTATGTATATCAAAGTCCGAGTCAAGTCACCAGTCAGAAGTAGTAAAGTAGTATTTGCTCCTCATCAGTTCATTTCCATCAGTACTTTTGCCATTTTTTGCTCGTCTTCTCCTTGTGGGTTTTAAGTTCAGCCTCGTTATCTTCCTGTGTTCTGGATTATCAGCTCTGAGTTTTGTTTTGTAATTAAGAAACTTCCCCTTTTCTGGTAAAGTAAAAAACATGCAACAAAGTTGATCATTCAACAAATTACAACCTAATTTTAAAACTTCATCTTGAAGAATGTTGAAAAGGCAAATTTCACTGGAGAGTAAGTGTGTCGATGCACAAGGACAAAATGTCCATTAGTGGAGCCATAGTTTTTTTCACTTGTAAATGGAGCTGCTGATTTATGCAAGACACATTTCTGAGTTTTAATCTACAGTAAAAGGTTTTTCATTAAATGTAAAAACTTGCAGAAATGGGAATATTGACAAGGTCAGTTGTTTGGACAGCGAGGTTCACCTGAGGTTGGAAAATGAAATACAAACGTGGCAGAGCTTCCTTCCAGTTGTGTGTGAAGCAAACATGCACCCATGTTTTTGGATTTTTTTTTCATTGTAAGACAATGCAGTCATTAAAATATTGAGTGAGGCATGCAAGGAAATTTTCAAAAAGCACTTTAGCAGAAACAGCCGGCAATTTCTGTAGAGGAAGAACACAAACAGCTACTGTTATGGCGGAAAAGGCTGAGAAACTAGTAATTATGCTATCATTCTGCAGGAGACAGGTTTACACACTTCTGCTGCTGCGTTGCCTTGTTTTGCATCACTTCTACCGACTTCATCTTACATGAAAAAGGGTAACGCTTTCCTAACCACAACACAAAGCCGGGCCGGGAAAGCGTCGCCTTCCACCTGCAGGATGTAGATCAAGGTCTTTCCGAATAGGATTTTTGACTTTCTTGTTGAGTTTATATACAAAAGAAAATCTATGTGAAGCAATATCGCAAGAATACTGTGAAGATTTATTGGACTGATCTGAACGGAATGAGATCATATTAAAAAATAATGAGCTTTTTGCCTTGGTTTGAAGGTTTACTCGCATTCTTTGTCCCTAAATGTCCCTAAATTGAACCAAGAAGCCAAACTATTTGACCTATTTGAGTTGTCAGTTGTATTGCAGGTGATTCTGCCAAATCTGATGTCTAATTAGAATGAAAAAAAGTATAAAAAAATTAAATCTATGAGAAATATTTTGTCATGTTGAGAGTTAAATGATCTCACAGCTTCAGGTTGCTGCATTTGTGTTTCTGTAACATTGTTGTGCGGTTTAGCTGCCAAACGTGAGGCGTCTTTTGTCTCCATCATTTTGCAGCTTTTGGAGAAATGTTTGGTTTCAGCTCAAGGACAGGAGAAGCCTCCTTAATCCAAAATCCTCATGAATATTCAACGGACCTCACATCCGCTTCTTTACGTTTTACCACTTACAACCTTCTGAATTATGCACTTGAAAAAAAAGAAAAGTAAAGTGCTTCTGTTTATTCATTTTAGATCCTTGAAGGGGAAATTCTGCAAATCGCTTTGCAGGAATGACGAACAAACAAAGCCCATCAATTTCTTCTCATTTAACCCCGAAGCTCCAGTGTTTGTTCTTTGATTTACTGTAACTTTTCAACCGTTAACACGATCAACGTAATTCCAGCAGATTCTAAAGAAGAAAGCAAGCCCAAATCTACCTAAAGAATACAAATAAACAAAGCCTGCAAATCAAGACTACCGAGGTCCAACCCCAAACTAAAATAACAAAACCCAGCAGTGGAAGACGACTGAAGACAAAGAGGGGGAAAAAGAACCAAACAAAACCAGCACAACAAAACTTAAACCTCAAACCCAGCTGCCTGCTGCTCTGCTCCCTGCCCGCCACGGTGAGGCCGCCTCTGACTTCAATACCTGGCAGGTGCTAATCAAGATAATTTGCCCCACCTGCCAGGTGAGAAGAATGGCAGGGCATGTTGAAAAGTTGCAGCATTGCAGCAGGACGTAACATTAAACGTCACCGGTGACGCCTCAGGAGTTCAAGGGTTAACTTGCAGCAGTAGATTTTTGACCAATCAGCTTTAAACTAGGTTTTGTATCAGTCTGTTGCTCCAATGCTCTTCATCTGACCCCAAATCACAATACATTGCAAAGCTATTATTGATCCAATCCAATGAAAACAGTGTTTTTGTGTGTTTTTAGCATGTTTGTGAGGTATTTTTTCCTGATAATGGAGGACATTTATGGAGAAAAAAAAAATGCTTAAATACCTTTTCTGGTTTTTTTTTTTTTTTTTTCAAATGTTGTGAATCAAGAGCAGATGAAAAAAAGCATTGAAGAACCTTGATTTTGTTAGGTAAATTACACTCTGCAGGTGAGCTCTAAGTTCTCAACAAAGAGGGGAAGAGGGGCGGGGTTGCCCTTACTAACATTTCTAATACAACTCCTGCTGCTCTGCAGAAACTATGTAAACGACATAATATTATTTGATTTTGGCGAAAGACGACAATCATAATCAAAAGATCACTGAACATGCTTTGACAATAAATCAAAAGATGATCAGAGTGGGACTTTAGGAACAGTTTAATAGTTTAATTGTAACAGGCCAGAGCCCCATCGGTCTTAAGATACACACTTTTGGTCTGTTGTCATTTAGCAGCAGTGTCTGTAATAAACTGTGACAATTCTCTCAGTTGCTGCAGACGTGGCGCCTTCAGCAGTGATCCTTAACTTCTTCTGCGGTGATGCTTTATGGCCCGTGTATGATGAGTGTGCTGTCGGGTCACGCCTGGCCAAAGCCGGAGTCACTGAGAGGATTAAGAACTGAAGATGAAGGAGGACAGGGCAAACGTTTGGACCACACAGGAAAGATTTCAATAATGAAGACCCAACTGATTAAAAGACCCGCTCTTGTCATCTTGTGATCTATTGTAAAAATGTCCCCAGTGGTGTTATAATTATGATTATGCAGTTTATAGCCAAAAGAATTTTTAAAATCTGTCGTTTTCTAGAACATAGATTCTGCAGAGCGGCAGGAGTTCATTAGAAATTCACCTCTGTGTTGTGAGCAGGACGCTTGGTACAAAGCAACGCCGCCCCCCTTCCCCTGCCTGTTGCTGTGAGATTGGAACAGGGAGCTTGTGGCCCATCCCACATTTGTTCTACATCATGAGTACAATCTTTTTCAAGTGGAATTTTTTAAATCTGCTCCTCATTCACAACAATGTTAATAAATAAATACTCAGAAAGGCAATTCTAATCTTCATTTTCTTTCTATATGTCGTCCATCATCACATCACAGAGCCAGTGAAGCTAGGCGACAACTCCCTAGAAGAAGAGGAGTCTTTCACGTATCTAGACGGTGTGGTGAATCTACTGCACGTGTCAAAGTCAAGGCCCGGGGGCCGGATCCGGCCCTCCAGTTAATTCAACCCGGCCCTCCAGATCATTTTATTTTATTGTTATTAATGGCCCGATGTTATCTTACGCTTATATTTAACTGGTATAATTTTAATAAAATAGATTTTTGAGGAGAGTAAAATATTGAAATTTATTCAAGATTTAAGTTAATTTATTCTGGAATAATATTCCTGCCTGTTTATATTCATTGTAATTTCTAAAGTTTCAAAAATTTAGTTTTAGTGTATTCAATAAATGTTTATCCTGTTCAGCCTGTGACCTAAGGTGTGTTTTGGAGTTTGGCTCCCAGTATATTAAGTTTGACACCCCTGTTCTACAGGGAGGAATGAACATAAAAACTCACATTGGAGAGGCTCCGGCATCCTTCCCTAACTTCAACAACATCTGGAGATCACAACTCATCACTACTCACACCAAGATTCACCGGTTCAACCCGAACATCAAGTCTGTCCTACTGTACGGAGCTGAAACAAGGAGAACAACTAAAACCACCATCAAGAGAATTCAGACGTTCATCCATTCTATTGACTGTATAAGTACGAACTGGACATAACTAGTGTTGAGGTCCCCCATAGAAAATGCATTATTTTCACCCCCGCAAAATCAGGTCAGAGCCTTTGCCATCACTTCCTGATACGTCTACCGCCATGAGTCACATTTTTAAAGGAACCGCTGTGTCCAATCATGAGTGAGCTTGTTCCAGCTTGTTCGAAGGCCACACCCCTCCCACTGAAAACGCCTTGGAGAAATCTGTCCAACGTTTGAGGCGGGGCCTGGGAGAGCCACATGCTTTAACTGAGGCATCTGATTGGTCAATTTATAACTTTCATAACTTGCGATAAAGAAAAAATATCTTTAAAAAAAAATAGGATTAGAAAGAATATGCTAAGAGGACAGTATCAGAGCAAGAATGGTTATTCTGACAGATAAAATGACAGAGAAATGACTGGCGATTTCTAAATGGAAGTCTGTGGGACTTTGGCCTCCTTTCAAACCAGACACTTTTTGATGTTTTTGAGTGTCCCCAACTCGTCGTTTTTTGACGTGCTGGCTGTTCGTAAAGTCAAGGGTCCACAACCCTCGGGACATGGTACCAGACGGGTTCCCAAACCCTGCACCCAGCACGGTGCTGGATGCTGTATCGGCCCCGAACCAGTACCAGACAGGGTAACGATTGGGGCCCGGACACGGTACCAGACGCAGACTCCGACCAGGTTATGCTAGGTTCACACTGGATGCGGAGTAGTGCGAAGCGGAGTGCACACGGCGTACACTCTCTCTTGCAATTCACACCAGATGCACATTTTTCCACGACGCTCGACTGGCGCTTCTGCTACAGCTTTTTTTGGTTCTAGCATCATTTACCCCATGTTTTTATGGAAAGAAATATGTATCATCCTGATTGATCCGTGCGTAATTCACCAACAGACAAATCTGTCAGATGTGAAAAGAGTCTCACCACAGATGAATGCACAACTGAGGTTTTGTGTGTGTGTAATAATTGGTTTGTGCTTAATTTTTAAAGATTTGTGTGTGTAATTAGGTTCAAGCTGTTGTAATTTCAATTTGTGCGTGTAAATTGTATTTTGCATTTATTTGAATGTTGTAATCTTTTTACTTAGGCACAAAACACATTATAAGTTACAAATCAAGAATTACATACGCACAAATCCAAAGTTATGCTCAAATCAAGAATTGTGCACAAATCCAAGTGAGTATATTTTCTCTCCATACACGGCCATGCCCGTAAAGAGCTAGAAAAGAAAGCTCGGGACAGAAGCAATGGTGAGAAGTTGTTGATGGTTTATGCTCACCAGAGGTACAAAAGATATCTATGTCCACCATCATGAGAAAAATGTCAGGAGAACATGTTAAACTCATGATTTTCATTGAAGTGGCTCTTAAATGAAGACTTCCCTCTTACAGGAATCCAGTTTTAATCTCATCTCCAAGCAGTTCTTATTAATAAAATAAGCTGTTCATTTCATTTTCTCTGTCAATGAATCTTGGCAAATGCTTTAATATTAATTTACAGCAGAACAGATAAGTAAACAGCCTTGTGGCTCTTTAACTTAAATCAGTTAAATCTGTAAATCCCAAAAGGTGTTTGACTGAACTCTTCTGTGGCGTGATGCAAGCCTGGCTCTTCAAGAGGACTTTGTAGCAACTTCACATCTTCATAGAAAAACAATTTATAAAAAGAACTTCTTCAAGCTTTTCTGTCCCCAAGATAGCTTGGAAGATGGGAAAAAAATAAAAAAATAAAAAAAACAGCTAATGATAAAACGAACCGAGACAAAATCCAAAGAAATGAAAAATTAATGGTAGTTCTGTTTATATCTGCAACATTATTCAAAATATTAGCAACATTACTGTCATAATGACATTTTTAAGAAGTACTCATAGAACATTCTATTTGCATTAATTCTGAAATCAATCTGTGATGTGTGCCTGCACCACTGACACGAGTGTCTGTGCCCTATAAACCCTTAATAATAGCTGTATCCATCAAAACAATGAGCTTTACGCCAACATCGTTAACCCAAAAGCTGCTTTTATATTCAGTCAACCAGTTTGTATGCTACATTTGGTCACATTTAGGACAAAAATCTGAAATTTTCACTTATTTTAATGATTTTTTGTCTGAAGATTTTGCATAGAATATCTTTTTTTATCACAGTTTTCATGAGAGCTTGCAAAATAAAACTACACTTTGCTTTTAATAACTTACCAATTCACAATCAAAGAAAATACGTTTAAACTTAAAGTTTATTTTTTCATAAACTTTAAAGACAAAACTACAAATTATCCTATTGGTGTTTTATACATTCAACCAATCATTTTTCTAATCAAACTTTACTATTTTTGAAGTTGCCAGTATTAATACAAAGGTTTAAGTTCAGCACACTGGAAGATTCTTCACTTTACTTGTAGTTTAAATGCAATATCAAAGAGTTTTGCAACTTTTGTTATGTATTAACTTGAATTTATGGAGGACTTGGAGCTCCACCCCTTTAATAGAGGGACACATTGACTGTATAGCGGTGCTATCCTCAGAGTGCGGTCGTCTGGAACCAACAGCACATTGAATTTTTGTTTGAAATGATTTTTGATTTTCACTAAGGTCCATAGAAGACATGAAGTCCTGTCCACTTTGTCACAGGAGGGATGACACTTCAGAACACTTCAGTGTAAGGGTGGGGGTCATCTGGACCCCAAAAGATCGCACAAGGGATAACTGGACTGACCGACCCCTCCAGTCGAGAAGCACCCTCTGGTCCCAAGAAGACAAAATTTCATAGATTTCTATAGAGAAATAAACAGCTGTTACTCTATTAGTCAGAATAACTAATATCTTTTCAACATGTTCTTAATGATCCTCATTTTTTCCATGTTTTTTCTAACCAATCAGAAGCCTCAGTATATGGTCTGATGTCAAACGTTTGATTGGCAGTGGCTATGTCCGAACCCCGAAACCCCCCCCCTGCTCACTATATAGTGCACTAGATGGTGCGTTCACCATTTTCTAGTGCTGTCCAAATCTACGATTCCAAAATCGATCGCACTAGAAATTCCTGAGAAGAAACTAGTGTGCATCAATGCTCACGACTTAGCCAATATAGACCACAAAGCATTGCAGGTTGAACAAGTTTTGCAAAAAAAAAACATGTTTAAATAGGGCTGTGGATCATCACTTAGGTGGCGATCCGATTCGATTCACGAATCAAGAGCAACGATTCACGAGTTGAACCACGATTCGTACTTTTTATTCTAATGTTTATTCCTATGTGTATGTCTATTTACTAGATGGATGAAATCGAAATGATTTGTACTTAATCATCATTTATACCTTTATTTAGAACAGGTGATCAGAATCAACTAAACTGATTAAAAAAACACAAGGATTCAGATAAAAAGACTTTTTTTGTCATTTTAAAGTTTTTTTGGTTTTTGATATTCTGGTTCAGCAGTAAAACATAAAAAGGATAAAAATCACTTTTGTTTTGGGTCATTTAACAACAAAACCTGAAAATGCTCTAAACAGTTTTTTATCTTCTAAGTTCTTCAATATTTTACGTTTTAAGCATCACATGACATCCTGCAGTGGGGTACTCTTGGCAGAATCAGCTGATTCACGTTGATTACATCCTAATTTTAAAAGCAGCGCGAGGCTGTTTCTTCAGAATAAGCTGGAGTTTTGTTAATTACGTCAAATTTTGAAAAGGTATCATAGTCAAAATAATGTAAACACTGGAGCTGAAGCTCCGATGTTAAAGCTAATTCATTTTTTCAGAAGTTATTTCTGTGAGCGGAACTTCAGTCTGAGTTTTTGAACAGAAAAAAAGGTCTCGCTAGTTTTACTTTGAAAAGCGGAAGCTTCACTGTCACGAAGATGTGTTTACTTCTGGTGGAAGTACAGCGGCTCTTTCGGCTTAATTTTAGTTCGTAAACTTAAAATCCTACATTAATCTGCATTTCAGAACAAAAATACATCATCCCCAATCGATATTTTGATCTTCTTTTGCTACAATTTAGTACATTTATAAAGATCGCGAATCAGCGATCTTGGACGTCACGAATATCCGTACTCAAAATTCTGGGAGCAGATTGCGAATACCCAAGCACCCGGATACTCGTTACAGCCCTGTGTTTAAATGTATTTTTTTTAAGAAATCATTCACATTTTCATCACCAGAACACAGTGGAGTCACTAATAGACGTCGTAAAATGTTCGTATTGATTTGATTTTCCCTCCGTGAGATCGGTAACGTCATATCTGGCATCTAGCAAGGCGAAAGTAAAGTAGTGAGCAATGTGTCCGAATTGATTTTAAAATCTAGGGCGCTATATATTGTTTTTTAGTAGTTAGGGATTAGGGTGGGGATTCGGTCATAGCCAGATTCGCCTTCAGTGGTCGGGGTGTGGACTTCCAACAGGCTCTCTCCTGATTGATGAGAGTGGTTGCCATAGAAATGTTTAATAGACCAATAACGTCGTCTGGTTCCTACATGGAGAAGTCTGCTGGTGACTGAATTGACTTCATTTAACTGAAACACAAAGTAAGCCATTTTCTATGGGTGACATCACAGTCACTCAGTCCAGTTCTTATATACAGTTAATGGTAAACCTGGCCTTCTTTAGCCGGAAGCGCATCAAAGAGCCAAATACACGTTTATGCCAAACACAAGCTGTTATTTATGAGGACAGAATGGGAGGCACACATGCATAATTCAATGCATGCATGTGATTTTCTGAATGACCGAGCGGTGTGGAGCTGCACTTTTATAACTGAGTGAACATTTTGAGTCCAGAATAATATTCTTTGTTAAATACAGAACAAAAAAACCAGCAAACAAGGATTTCTACATATGAAAACCCAACTGTTACTATGGTGACAAGTCTTAACACATGATATGGAAGCACCAGCTTAAAACTATACAGTGTGGGGCTCTCTAGTGCCCTGGATGTGAAAAGCCCTTTAGTGAACACATTTACTTGTTTTTCTGTATAAACAGTAAACATGACTTCACTACTTTCCCGAAGTAAAAACCTAATAAATATGAACATTTTACTAAAACGATTCATGAATCCTCTCCATTCTGACGATAAAAACTTGGATGATTTGGAAAAAATCCATCCATCCATCTTCCTCCGCTTCATCCAGACCGGGTCGCGGGGGCAGCAGTCTAAGCAAAGATGCCCAGACTTCCCTCTCCCGGGCCACTTCCTCCAGCTCCTCTGGGGGGACCCCGAGGCGTTCCCAGGCCAGCCGAGAAGCATAGTCTCTTCAGTGTGTCCTGGGTCTTCCCCGGGGCCTCCGCCCAGTGGGACATGCCCGGAATTTAGAAAAAATAGGTTAACAATATTTTTTTTTCCCGCATGAAAAATCTTTCAGATACAATGCAATTTGGCCTATTGTTGCCAATGTAGTGAACATTGATGCACTTTCTGAAAGTGGGTTCAAACAAGTTCTGCAGCACTGGGATGTGAAATGATCTTTGAGCCCAGAACAAGAAGGTCTTTGGACTCTTCCAGAAAAGGATCAGATCCTTCATGGTACCTATCTAACTAATACTACACTACAACTAATAACTAAACTTCTAGGTTGACATGTATGTGGGGAATATTAGATAGCATTTGGGACAATATACTATCGTCTGGAATTATTATTTTTTTTTAACTTGTCCTGTCCAACAGCTGAGCCAACAGATACGGGCTGAGAGCTTCTTATGTTGGACAGATTTTAATGTCACAACATAAGTTTATTGAGTATAAACCCCTGTTGTATTTCATGCTAAACTTTTATATTGATTATGTTCTTTTTTTTTTTTTTTTTTGGGATCGGACGGAAAAGACGAAGGGGGGGGTTAGAGAAAAAGAGAAAGAATAAGATGACAACAGAGGGAAACAACATCATAAAACATCCAGGTCTAAATAATAAACTAGAATGGGCGGGGCCTGTCTACAGAATAGAATAGAATATAATAGAAAATCCCTTTGGAGGTCCTCAGGGAAATTCAAGAAATACAGGGAAATACACACACACTCTATAGTTACAAACACACTTGTTGGCCAAAATAGTCTCCACATTTAAACTACACATGTACTCAATTCAACTATAACAGCAGCTCACACACTCCATCATACAAACCCATTCAGATAAAGACTTTCATTCTGTCACACAAATGGTTAGTGCTAAGGTGAGCTGATACCTGTGCTCAGGTGAGTGTTATGTTTCACTGAGGTGGATGGTGATGGAGCGTCCGGCCATCCCCATGCCAAGACCCCCCGCCGGGGCAGCAGCTGCAGCCAAGACCCCCCAACACCCGCCATGGGCGGAGAGAAACCGCTCGCCGGGCAATCTCGCTGAGCACCCAGACCGGGGCACGCGGGACCGCCGTAGAGGCCCCCCACACCCAAGTCTGGAATTATTACTACTACAAAAGTCAGTAACTATAACTACAGCTAGTACACGACAAGCCGAAGCTGAACTTCGTGCTGAAGATGCCATCCATTTTGGATTTGTAGCTAAGTATATGTCCTGAACGTCATTGGTGCCAATTTTGGGGCTTGTTTCACCAAGTGAAAGATTCCTATGAAAACTGTAGTTAATGTGCCTCACAAAGAGGCTTCTGGGAAATTTATAGGATTTTGGAGTAACAGCTTCACAAAATGAGGAACACACTTTATTCTTATCGTGCACTATAGTAAAGAAATTAGGGCACAATCATCAATGAACATTTAGGAGATTCAAATTTTTGTAGGAAAAATCATATTTTTGCCTCAAAACATCAACCAGAAATTTCAATTTTGTGTCAGTTTGTTCTTATGCTCCAAGAAGGGAAGCCTGCACATCAGACCTGAGGTGAGGTCATCATTTCATTTAATTACTCCAGTTCTTTTTATCAGACAGTACTTGGGAAGCAGGTTATCAAAGCTACCTTTAATAAACTGACTGACTGGAGTCTTTTGAGCAAAAAGACATGTAGGGCTGCAACAATCAGTTGACAAATCGACAACTGATCCACTATTAAAATAGTTGACGACTAATTTAATAGTCGATCGTGATATTATATGGAGTCGGAGTGTAGTAAAGTTGAAAGTTATATGTTAGCTTTTTGGACTATTTTGGCATTTATTATGTTTTTTTGGCTAGTTTAGCTAATATTTCAGCTACATACTAGCTATTTTGGCAAATTTAGGATTTTTTTTCAGTTTTGTATAGGCTAATTTGGTGTTTAATATTTCAGCTGGCTTTTAGCTTCAGCATTTTCAGCTATCAACTTCGGCATTTTCAGCTATAAATTTCAGCATTTTCAGCTATCAGCACTAGCATCTTCAGCGGCCAAATTCAGCTTACAACATTCACATGCATTCACTGGCATTATCACAGGTAATACTATATATATAGTTTCTAGTTTAGAGCTAATGATGGTTAAGATCTGTGCTTTACATCCAGTTTGCGGATGATCCGATTAGTCGACTAATTGGAAAAAATAATCGGTGATTAGTTGACTATTAAAATAATCGTTTGTGGCAGCACTAAAGAGCAGCAACCATAGAATGAACAGAGAGCTGAACAAAATTCTCTTTGTGGTCTCCTTGTCCAAAGCGGTCTTGCCTGAAGCTTTTAACTTCACAGAAACATGCCAGCATAACATGTTAAGCCCCAGTTCGTTCACTTTGCAGGAATTTGTTCTTTAAAAGTGTTTAATTTCCTTAAACTGATGAGGAGACAGCAATGGGATGAGATAAACTGAGAATGCATCATCTTCCTCTCATCAGCCCCTTTCCTCCACAGCTCCACACCTGCGGGCTCCCCCCTCAAACCTGCCACCTTCTCAGTCCAACCTGTCCCTCTGCCCCCCCTTCAGAACCTTCCGCTGCACTGAGCACCAAATGAAGCGTGCGGCTCTCCGATGAGCTTGTTTGGAGCTCACTCAGGATGAATCATCCTATTACAGTGGACGCACTTCGGGGGGTTTTCGCAGCAGAGACCTTTGCTGCACAACAGTTCAGCTTTTGTGGACCAAACTGGGGCTGCAGCAGGTCTCATCATGTGAGGGAAGGATGCTGATTTTTTTTATTAATATCATTTTAGAAAACTTGCTTCTTAAAATGTTAAACAGAGAGGATGCTGGTCAAAATGACTTCTCACTGAGGCGCCTATGCGCAAAAACGCGCAAAAATCCACACTCCATTACAAACAAATGATAAAAAAACTGACTACTAATAAAAACTGGAAAGATATCCCTCTTTGGTATCAGATTGGCACGTGAAGCGCAGCCTGGCAGCAGTGGGCATGCGCTCTGGAGACGGATGGAGAAGAAAGTCACCTGCCGGGAAAAGTAACCCGCGCGCAGCCGACTCACCTCCTGCGGATGTCCCGCTGCAGGAGAGCAGCAGCGCGAGCCGAGAGATAATCCAAAAGACTCCTTTACTCCTCAAAGCCATGGTGGTGACACTGCGGGAGGGCTGCGGAGAGCGGCTGCTGGCGGAGAGACTCTTCCGACCTCTCCTCTCCAGCTCCGAGAGAGGTCTCCTCCAGACAGGCTGACGGAGGGGAGAGGAGGAGGAGGAGGAGGAGGAGGAGGAGGAGGAGGAGGAGGAGGAGGGACAGAGCCGCTACGGCGTCAGCGGACCGCCTTCCGCCGGCTTCAGATCACCTTTATCGATGCTTTGTGAGGAGACGCTGCGCTGTGGGGAAAATCCCAGC
Source organism: Oryzias melastigma (assembly GCF_002922805.2). Taxonomy (NCBI): domain Eukaryota; kingdom Metazoa; phylum Chordata; class Actinopteri; order Beloniformes; family Adrianichthyidae; genus Oryzias; species Oryzias melastigma. The sequence continues at coordinate 33,322,069 of NC_050528.1, forward strand.
TGAGCGCAGACCCCGCGCTGAAAGGGTTAAATATAAACCTGCAGGGAAAGTTGACGCTCAGGCCGGAAGCAGATGCTGAGGTGTTGGAACTTGGAAGTTGATCTCACCTGCTGTTGCTCAGGGTGTGTTCAGACTGGACGCATTTGGTCGCTTCAAGTGAACCAGAATTAATTTCTCCCGATAATCTGGAGCAAAGTTCCAATATGAAGACACACAAACGGACCCTGGTCAGGGTCCAGGAACCACTTTGGACAAACATTGGAGGTGGTCTCAGTTCATTTCCAATCGGACTGAGCTTCAGTTCTTTACAAGGATGTATTCAGACTGGGCACATTTGAACCGCTTAAAGTGAACCAGAGTATGTTTCCATCTAATAATCCGGTACAAATTCAGTCTGAAAAGGCACAAACGAATCTTGGTGCTGGACCGAGGACCGCTCTCTGACCCTTAAGAGGTTGTCTTGGTTCATTTCCAGTCGGATTGAGCTTCGGTTCGCTCTGAGATTATTCAGTCTGAATACGATCCACTCCAAGAGCGAAAGAACCAAAAGAGCCACTGTAGCCGATGGTCGCGTGATGCAAACACGTTAGGACCAAGGCGATCGGTGAGTCATGGGACAAATGCAGAGCATTGATTTTTGTGTTAGCAAAATGGAAGACATCAACTGAACACTCGTTAGAGCGGTAATTCTAACACAGTTTAAAAACACTTGCGTTGTGTCCGAATCCCCCCCCCAACTAGTAAGGGGGGGGGGGGGGGGGGGGGACTATTTAGTGCTATTTAGTGGGGGACTATCTAGTGCTCTGGATTTTAAAGGTAATTCCGACACGATGCTCACGAGTTTTCTTTTGTGTTTATCTAAACATCGGGTATGACGTCATCGATTTCACGTCAAGTCAAAATCGAATCAATACGAACATTTCCTGACGTTTGTTTATGACTCCACTGTGTTCTGATGGTGAAAACGTGGATGGTT
>NC_050528.1:33327481-33333378 GCF_002922805.2 Oryzias melastigma
GAGGATGCTGAAGACAGGCTTAGATGGAGGAAACTGATTCGCTGTGGCGACCCCTGAAGGGAAAAGCTGAAAGGAAAAGAAGAAGAATTCAGAACCAACTGAGGTTTCCCAGGTGTATTTAGATTGGAGATGTCCGTTTGTCTGGACTGAGTCTGCTTTATTTTGTCCGGATTAAGACCTAAACATTGTGTTCGGTCTCTATTCTGACTGGAGTCTGCAGGAGATTTCTTTTTCACAGCCAACTTTATAAACAATTTGTAAGTGCCATTTACTCAAAGATTTAAGTTACATTAGAATTCCATTTTATTTTGATTATTTTGTGTATTTTGTTTCTGTGACATTTAAAATCTGGATTATTGTTTGAATTGTTTTGACCCCCAGAGGGTGCAACTCTGTTGTTCAATGTCCATTTTTATGAGTCGAAGAAGTTCTGTCTTGAATCATTGTGTCAATAAAGATTGGGATGGACAACGACAGAGCGACATGGTCGTTTTACAGTCTGCGGCTACAATGTCCATACGTGTAAGCCAGAACTTTGTCTTTGTCCTCCTATTGAAGAGGTTAAAGAATTATTAAACAAGAAAAGGAACCGAACTATGAAAATAAAAGATTAACCTCTACACAAAACCATGTGACTCAGAGTCAGAGTGTGCTGAGAGTTTGGGCATCCCTTCAAGCCCCTAAAATGCACAGAAAACCATAAAATCACCACCTCAGTTCATCCATACATTACGTCTATCTCTTATAGGTTTGATGTTGAATGCTCGTCCTGATATTGCATTTGGGACAGGCACAAGCGGATCATTGCTCATGAGGCTGCATTTTTTTTTTCTATTGATGTTTGTCTGTCCGTTTGTCTGTCTGACCCTACTTCCTACTTCCTTCCTTTTTTTTGTTTCTGGTATTCTGTGGGTCTTCTCTGTAATTTTTATTTCTTTAGTAAATTGTGACTTTTTGCGGGCTATCACTTTTGTTTTTTTGTTGTTGAATCATCACAAGATACTGCGCACAGAAAATCCTCTCCCTTTTTTGCTGCGTTTATCACAGGTGAAATGTTATAAAGCTGCACTGGATCACCGTCATCCTAACACATGCAGTCTTTGGAGGTCTGGAGCATATTTCAGTTGGACCCCCCCCCCCTCTCTTCAACAGTCACCGCACACTAAACTAACATGAAAAGGTCTGACAATGCATCATAATGCTGAAAACCCAACAGTTTGCCTCTGAGTCTCATTCATTTCACTGATGCGTTGATGGACAAACCTCACCTGACAAACGTCGCCTGCAGGCAAAGGAGGCGAGCTGCAGGGAAGACAGATTCAGTCTGCCTTTTCTTTGGAGGGTCTCCTTCTTTTTCTTCTCCTCTGAGTGAAGGACACACTTGGCGGTGATACTGTCCCAGCTGGAACACTTTCACAGACAGCGGGACTTCTACAGAGGAGTGAGGTCATATGGTTCCTCCCTGCTTTGCGGTTTCATGGTTGAACAAAAGCTGCACTGTATTTGTGGTACTAAATATAATGTGACAGTGTGAGGGACATGCATTTGTTATGCTGGAGCCAAAATCTGACAGATAACTGAGATAATAAAAGACAGTATGTGAGAACTGGACTGAGTGAGTGTGATGTCACCCATAGAAAATGACTTACTTCTGGTTTCAACTAAATAAAGTCAATTCAGTCGCCTTTTTTTTTTCTCTTCCAAAATGGACGCCGCAATGTTGGAGCCAGACGTGGTCAATAAGCAGGGATCGGTCCGAGTCGTCCCCATTTGGACCACGGGCCAGACTTTAGACATGCCTGTCATAAACAGTCAGGGTTTTTCTGTTTTATCCAGGAACTTTACCCATGAATAATATGTATGTTTGGTTTTTAACATATTAAATCAAACAACCTAAAGTGAAAAAAAGAGGCCAGAGGATGAAAAGCCGTTACACTATAAAAAGTGAAACATTGGATTATTTAACAAAATCTCTGTAATTTCTTACATTTCAAAATATTAGTTATTATCTAATATAATATTTTAAGTTAATAACTTACATTTTTAATTTGATGAAAACTAAAAAAATGAAATGTAACAAATCACTTAGCTTTTGTTAACTAATTAAATTATTCACTTTTTACAATACATCAAGTTATTGCTACACATTATTTATCCATCAAACCCTTTTATCCTTATAATTAGGTTAAATAATAAGATTGAAAGAGACAATTTTAAAAAAACATTCCCAGTAGTGTTTTAATTATGATTATGAAGTTTTTAACCAAAATCCCACAACCTAAATGTCTTAAAGAGACATTTTTCACGTTGATCTGAAGCCTCTGTTTCTAAAATCTCCTCTAAGGGGGCGTGGCTTTTGGAGCTCCGCCCCTGACCCCCCCTCTCTGATTCTGATAGCTCCGTCTTTTGCTAGCATAAATCTTCACCACTGCTCCATAAAATCATCCATCAATCTGGGTAATGTCCAGCCGTATGGTTCTGATCCAGATGTCAGCTGGACGAGGAAGTGAAGATCTTCATGGACAGAACTTCCTCCAAAATCCTGATTCTTTCTCCTTCCAGTTCACCAAAGACTCTTTTAGCTAATTCTCCAATGTTTATTGACTGTGATCAATACATTCAATCATTGGTTTCTCAGAGTTCTTGATAAAATAATCAAAGCTAACATCAAAATGCTCTTTCATTGATTTACAATCCTTTCCAACTGCGGTCAAATGAGCCGCCGTTCACATTTCCGTGGTCACATCAAGAAGCTCCGTGGAGTCTGGTGGAGATTTTCCAGCGTTCTCAGTCCTGCTACCGTAAGTATTGGATGAAACTCACACCAAAAATCCAGTGATGCTGATTTGACCACAGAAATGTGAACGGCGGCTCATTTGACTGCAGTCAATGTGAAGATACCATCTTCTCTTCTCCAGAACCTGAACTAGACACTAGGAACAGATGAGGGTTTAGTGCATGTGCAGCAGAGCTGTTGATGGAAAGAAGATCATTCATTCAAACAGAGTCTGTCCAAGACACTTTGATTGACCTATGAAGCATATTTTTGGACTGTGGGAGGAAATGCAAAAACAAAATGATTTCTTATTATATTTGTTCTCTTTCATAAGAAAAATGACACACAGACATGTTAAAAACTCTAAAAACAGATTTTTTTTTATCAGAGGGGGACTTTAAAAAAGAGCCAAAGTATGTTAAAAGCAGACAAAATGTTGGTAAAGCAGAAACTCTTTAATTGGTCTTTAACTGTTGATATTTGATCCAAGGTGAAATAATAAAAAACCATCAGTTCTGGTTGAGCAGGTTCAGTTTTCCTTAAGTTCTTTAAAATCTTTTGCACTTTCCTGCATTCTCTTAAAATGTCTGAAGCTTCATCTTCTTTCTGAGGACAGCGCTTTATGAAAATTTGTAAAATAGGTTTTGCCCTGCAACAGACTGGGGACCTGTCCATGACATACCCCACCCTCGCCCAGCAGTAGCCGGGACATGCTCCAGCAACCCCGGGACCCCTACTGTCTGGGTGACATCACACTCACTCCAGTTCTCATATACAGACAATGGAAGAACACAAGCTTAGTCTTTTTTAATAATCTTTGTATTTAATATATACATTTCTTTAAAATTTAATTCAAAATGCATATAAGTAAAGCTATTATTGAAAAGAGTAGAAACAAATTGGGATTTTTTTTCTATACTGTATAAATGGACAGTTTAGAATATATTTTGCTTTCTAAGCTATTTTTATTAATATGAACCCACTCACCCTTCAGTTTTTTATATAATTTATGTCATCTAAGTAAAACATGTTTGAGATATAAAACGTTCCAGCTCTGAATAAGTAACATGTTTCCTTCCACCACATCTTCCTCTGTTCCTCCTCTCCTGTGATGAAGATCAGAACTGAAGCAGTGAAGAACAAGAAAACAATCAAAGAAAAAAAGAGAATGAAATGCATCCAAACACTCTTCACCTCTTTTTATTCTGGTTTCAAGACGTTTCAAGTTAAAATCATATTCTTAAATGTTAATTTTCAGCTAATCACACAGTTGAGCGTGTAATCTTTGAGCGATGACATTTGTTTCATGAATGTGGCATTCAAGTTGAAGCAGATAATTATGTGTCAGACAAAATGAAAGAGCAGACATGAATCATCTCAGTAAAATGATTTTATTAATTTCTGTTTGGAATTTGTTCATCAGATCCTTTTTAGAGTTTCATTTTTTGTAGACTCGAGCTTTTGGTTTTGGGGAAAAAACACTGAAATTTATATAAGGAAAGAATCCAGAGATTTTTTTTTAACTGAGACGAAATTAAAATGATTTATTTTAATTTAAACCGGAACAAAGTACTAAGCTTTGACATTGTTGGTTCTTCTGGAACTTTCCTGCTTCCTTAAATGTGTTGTCTCGATTTCACAACAAAACAAGCAAAAGTCAAACACATACAACAAGAAGTGGAAGGAAAAATGCAAATTTAGGAACCAGCTGTGGATGCTGAGCTACTGATCCACTGCTGCAGAAATAAACAGCCATAAATAAAACCAAAATAGGTCGGAAATGTCAAACACCAATCCACAGTGGACCAAAATTTGAACCATTTGTACCAAGTCCAGGACCAGACCTCAATGCATGAATTCAACCCAAAATTAACAAAACCTGAAAAGCACAACAACATTAATCACAAAAAACAAAAACATCAGATAGTTATCCTTTCCTCCCAGAGGTAATGTCTGATAAAAACTTTTCTTTCCGACTGTAATACAAAATTAAACACATGAAAAAAAGGATAGTTTCTTTTAACTTTAGGAACTCAAACGCAGGTTTTTGCTTCACATCCAAAAAAAAAAAAAACCTAAAAGAAAAGGTTCAAAATATTTTCACAAATGCAATCTTTTTTATTGGCCTGCAGATCCCTTTTTCACCTAATTTTTTGGGGCCAGATTTATTTTGTGGTTTTTCAATGAAACTGGATTTATGTGCAAACATGCAGTTATGGTTTAGAATATTTATAGCCTAATTTTGAGCCTGTATAACTGGCTTCTTACCGGCCGTGTGCGAATGCTCCGTGGACAGCGTGTACACGTGGTACACAAGTGCCTGTAGGATCTCCAGAAAACTACACTCTGATTGTCTAATTTCCTTATTCCATGCATGCAGTTTGACTGCATGCATGGAAGGCACAGTTATTACGTGCACAGCTCTAATAGGCTCCTTGCACAGTGTACCAGGTTTGAAGTAGAGCTGGGTATCGATTATAATTTCCAGAAATTTTTTAATTCGATTCACCAGATCCTGGATTGATTTGATTCAGATTTTTTTTTTTTATTCTTTCGATTCTTCAATTCAATTTTAAGTTTACATATTCATACACATTTGTTTAGAAATACCTTAATAATCTACTATTTAATTTGAATCTATTTATATTAATCTGATACAGTCCACATACTGTAAATGTATCAGTGAAATACTGAGATTGTTAATATCATCCAGTGTTCCATGGATTTCTAACTAAAATGTTCAGATCATTAACATTGGAAACATTGTTCTGCTTCTCCTGGAGGGCGTTTCAGTTTGGACACTAGGTGACGATCACACTATAGAACAGGGGTAGGGAACCCTGGTCCTCTAGAGCCACCTTCCTGCATGTCTTCCAACATACCCTGCTCTGGCATGTTCTTTTTGGCTGGGCACACCTGAACCAGGTAGTCAGTCATGAGTAGGGACTCAAACAATTACCTGGTTCAGGTGTCTCCAGCCAATGAGAACATGCCAGAGCAGGGTATGATGGAAGACATGCAGGAAGGTGGCTCTAGAGCAGTGTTTTTCAACCAGTGTGCCGCGGCACACTAGTGTGCCGTGAGAGATGGTCTGGTGTGCCGTGGGAAATTACCCATTTTC
>NC_050528.1:33334477-33339794 GCF_002922805.2 Oryzias melastigma
TTATATAAAAAAATGTACACTAGATTGTGGAGGGAATGTACATCAATACAGACTAATTTTTTTACCTTTTTGGATGTTAGTGTGCCGCAGGATTTTTTTCATGGAAAAAGTGTGCCTTTGCTCAAAAAAGGTTGAAAAACACTGCTCTAGAGGACCAGGGTTCCCTACCCCTGATATAGAAGTACACTTAACTCTAGAAGAAGAAGAAAGTGTGAGGAAATAACAGTGCTTTAGACCACAAATAGTTACTTTAAAAATATTTCCTTAGAAGAGTTTGTAAAATTCATACCTGTGAGTTTATAAAGACGTTTACTTAATCAGCAATGTATGCTTAGGTAGACCAAGCGTTAGCATTAGCTGTCCTATGGGAAATCCCATTAAATGTTAGCATCAAGCTAGCAGACTTTAGCATTATGTGCTAAATCAATTTATATTTATATGGATTGATTATTGATCTATTGATCTTAAATCGATTCAAATTATTTTATCAATCCAGCCCTAGTTTGAAGTGGTTAAAGAAATGAAGCTCACTTACTGACCTGCAATCTCAAAATTTCATACGTGCTCTGTACAGGTTTATCCACTTTTCTCCTGTAGACAGCCAGTGTCCTCCCATCACAGCAGTTGTGACAAAGGCATGAAGATCAAAATGCAGCAGCAAAGAAGACCAAACCAATATTACAAAGACTCATTCAATTTTATCCAAAGTTAGTCTTGATATCGTCCCAAGTCCTGTGTAAAGTATTAAACCAAGTAGAGCCACACCTCCACAAAGCACGGAAGCACTCGACTGTTCGAGTACAATGTACCGTTTCCCCCCACTTACTCGCGGTTTCACATATTTGTAGATTTTTTTTACAGTCACATGACTCTTCCAGTTCGGCACAAAAACTCCGACAACTCAAGATGCTTGTATGAAACTTGAATGGATCAGTAATGGACATTCTTTGCCCGTGGAGGTTGAGGGGTGAGATTCAAAGTATTTGCGGATGTCTCTAGTCCCTAACCCCCGCAAATGGGGGGGGATTATACTGTACTTAAAAAAGACGAAGGCTTAACCTAACAAGACTGTTAAAATGAGAATTTGTGTAAGGTTGATTGGTTCATTTCCCCGTAGTGATTTTTTTCTGAATTTATGAATTCGCCTATAACTTTGAGGGTTATGATGGCAGCAACGTTATAGTATTTCTGGCCCTAAAATGATTATTTTTGATGTCTAAACAAAGTTTCAAAGCATAAAAAGATCAATGTTGTAAAAGTAGCAGTTTTCAGTTTTATGTGGAGATTCTTCTCCATGTTCTTGTACTAAAAACCTGCTATATTAAAATACTAGAAAATAAAAAGTGTGGTACATCTGTGGTGGTAGTTAGAAGCCTGCTGCACAGAAAATTACTAAACTAAACTTGTAATTGAATACATTCAAAACTTCTCATTGATCTGATGAAAGAGTTTTTGCCAAACGTTATTCAGAATGTGAGCAATCTTTAGACATAAACCAGGCAAATTTTCTTTTATTTTTTTACAGCGTTATGGCTGAATGTTCTTTGGTTAAAGTGATGATAATTTAGCACACAGCAGGACTTCCACAGCAATGTTTGCAGCACAGACCGGTCTGGGGACGAGGATCACATTCAACTGATATGATCCAGAGCAGAATATCAAGAAAACCCATTTAGTGAGAAACGCTTTTTAGTGGCTTTCCGTCAATATTGCACGGTCAAGAAAAAAGCCAAAAGCGAGAAAAGGCGGGAGGGCGCACGGAGAGTCAGCAGGGGATCTGATAATGAAGACCTGCTGAGAGTATGGATGGCAGGGGAATGAGATGATAAAGCCCTGTTGAGGACAGAGGCAGCAGGGGATACAGATAACACACATCCAGCATGAGCATTCAAATGGCTTGAAGACACGCCCCACACGGAGAAGCCAGCTGGCTGTTTAATGTTCGAATCAGATGAGCAAGGGTTCTGAGACTATGTTGAAAATGTGATTTAAAGGAAGGCACAAAGAGGAAACAGCAGGCGTCGGGTCGCAGGGTGGAGAGTGGGACCAGAACAATTTACCCCGAGAATGAAAACACAGCCGACGCAGAGCGACCATTACTGCATCTGCTCCTGACTCCTTTCATTTTTGAGAGATAACAGGAATCTGTTCTTAAAAGCTGGTTTTTTTCTTGCTTTTGGAAGAAAAAGATTTGAGTGGTTACAAACCCAACGGCACAGTGAAGAGAGAACACGCTGGAACAAGTTTGATGCTAAAACACAATGTCCTGAATCAAAGAAATAGAGTTTTTTTTTTGTCCTGCTTTAAGTTTTCTGCCAAAATAAACCAGAAAATCAATGTTTTGGTTTTATCATACTGGTTATTATTGAGCACATAAATCTCAAAATTGAGCTTATAATTTACGTTTGTACAACTTACTTTGTATCATTAGTCATTTTTTTTCATAGACTGTTTATATTTTTTATATGTATATAACAGTTAAAATATTCCACTCAATGATATTTTAAGAAGGTAAACATTCCTAATATAATTGAATGTTCTAAATGTTCCACTGGAGGGTGCTCTTCAGTCTGACATGATCACATAGAACATAGATAGTAGAACATCAACCACCCAAGAGGCTTGATGTTGTTTGAGGGATGAAACACACCTAATGAATATATATAAGAACTGCACTGAACGATCCCTCCCATCATCCATTCCAAACAGGAAATACTCACTGGTCCCAAGGAGCCAAACTCCCAAAGACTTCTATAGAGAAATAAACAGCCATTACTCAGTCTTTCTGAATTTCTAAATGATTTTTCTAAGGTCAAAGTTTTTCAACGGACTGATCAGTATGTGGTCTCACTTCCAGCATTCGAAATTTGACAGATTTTTTCAAGCCCAGTTTCAAGTTGTAGGGGTGTAGACTCCATCATTCCTGAATGGTGATGGTGGTTGCCATAGAAATGATGTCTGGCTCCAACATGGCAGCAGCATCATGAAACCACGGCCAGTGAATTGACTTCATTTCATTGGAGCTGGAAGTAAGGCATTTTTAATGGTTGATGTCACAGTCAGTTGGTCCAGTTCTCATGCATAATCAATGGTTGTCACTGAACAGACATATTTCTGTGCACGTTTCTCTTAGCTATACTCCATAAAAAGTGAAAAGTGTCCACTTTCTTCTGGTAGAAAGAACAACACACTGAATCTCAAGAGTCGAGCTCCTGGAAAGCCCCCCAGGACTCTCATGCTCCAGATTGAGTTATCTGAGTAAAGTATTCAAGGGAATACAGCAGAACTGCAGCTACACACTCAGCCGTGGTGACAACGACCGGTGGCAGCTTTTGGAGGAGGAAAAGAAGTGCGTTTTAAACAGAGACGGAACACTTCTTCCTGTTTTATCCGATTAGGGAGGAATTTAGGATAATTAGTGAGAGTAGACCCTATCCACAGGTTTTCGATTCTCCATTCACCACTTTCCTCATTAGGCATGCCCACTTCTAAATTTCACACAACTGTTCACAGACAGAAAACAGCAAAACATTCAGAACTGGGACAGTACAAAATGAAAGACGCACTCCAGAGAGGGAGAACAGATTCCACCAGGTAACGTTTGACAAGTCTCATCTGTTACCTAAAAACCGTTTCCACGGATATTCCATGCAAAAAGAGCCCAATCTTTTTTGGTGATTAGTAGTGACACTAATGACCAGATGGCCTCACTTCCACTTGGCTGAAAGAACTAAACTGAAGTATTAAAAGTTTAGAGAGAGAATTAAATCCCCTAAACTCTGAGCACTTTCTCATCTCCCAGTGAATGCTTCAGAGCTAACTTTCTGCCGATAGAAGTTCACAGAGGAATTTCTGTCTCCAACATGCTCAAAGCTTTCATTAGATTTTAAAAATGCTGTTCTAATGATTTTGCAACCGTGTTTTCTTTTGACAGGGCAACTTAGAAAGATACTGGAAACCTTTAAACAACCACAGGAGGCAGTTTAGAAGGAGGCAAGATGAGGGAAAAGACCCTTTGTGAGCGAGCGTGTGTGTGTATACCTGTATAAAACTCTGGACATAAAAAATCTATAGTTCCATCATATTAATGATTTGTGGTCACAAATTAGTATTTTATGTGTTGTGAAAAGGAAGTACCGTCTTCCTTCGGACTTCTGCATCCGTGACTCAGATTAAAGAGCACAGGACAAAGCGAGCAGTTTAAACCATTTATCTGTTATTTTTTCATCAGTTTACAGAGCCAACAGTACATGTTTAGCTAGCGTTTCTCTCTTGTGCGCATGCGCTCTGCACCTTCCTTCATCTGCGTAGGACCCTGCCAGTCCACTAACGTGCCTGAACAAAAATGTGTAGAACAGTACAGAATTTACCACAGCCGCCCCCAGAGCAGCAGGGCTATTATGAAACAGGTAAATTCCCAAAAACACAACAAAGTCTCTGAACAAACTCCTGGAACGGCTGGAAGCTGGACAAGATGTGCTACTGGTCATGCATACGTCTTGTCTCGCACTTGTCCATCAGCACTCGGAATCACTGTGACATCTCTGCCAACTGGCCAGTGCGCTCTTGGGATCATCACTACTGCTTTCAGCTGAAGATCTTCGGTCAGAGGGTAAGTAACTCCTCAAGAGTTGTGTCCAGAAGTGGTCAGCCATCATCTGACAGTGACGCCACCATCTCTTAGTGAGTGTGTCAGGAGCATAGGTGACTTGTGGTAGGGAGGCGTGTCGCCGCCCCATCAGCAGCATGTTGGGAGTGACTGGGTCTGGGTCAGCCACATCTGATGACACGTATCCCAAGGGCTTGGCATTGAGGATTCCCTCCACTTCTATCAGTAGTGTCAGCAGAACGCCCTCACAAAGAGGTTGATTTCTCAACACCATTTGCACTACTCAGCTGACAGTAGAGATGATCCCCCATCGCTTTTCGGTGCCATGACCAATCATAACAGTGAACGGGCCAATGCACTCCACCCCATTGAGAAAAATTGAGGTTTTAAGAGTCGCAGACGTGTGGGGGGAAGATCTGCCATTCTTGCATCAGTGGACTTTCCCTTCCAGGTTCTTTGGTACTTCTTGATAGCTTGTCTTCCGCTCAGGATCCAGTAGTGATGCCTAATTTCTGAAAACACTATCAGGTCCTGGGTGGAGCAAGTGTGCGTCAGCATCCTTTATGAAGAGTTTGGTTATATCATGACTGGGATCCAGAACAACAGGATGTATAGCATCAACGCATGAAGAGTCGTTCCATTTGAGGCGTCCTCCCACATGGATGAGACCTGATTCAGTGTCCATTTCTGGGGTCAGCATGCTCAGTC